>NW_022631049.1:1194679-1745591 GCF_010015895.1 Lontra canadensis | reverse complement strand
GTTAAAAAAATAGCAGAAGAAGAGAAAAAAAAATTGAAAAAGAAAAAAAATTAAATTAACTGCAAGGCTAAAGAACCATGGGGAGAAAGCCAGGAGTTCCGTGCTTTGCTTTCTCCTCCTCTGGAATTCCGCTGCTCTCCTTGGTATTGAAACTTGCACTCCTTGGTAGGTGAACTTGGTCCTGGCTGGATTTCTTGTTGATCTTCTGGGGGAGGGGCCTGTTGTAGTGATTCTCAAGTGTCTTTGCCCCAGGCGGAGTTGCACCGCCCTTACCAGGGGCCGGGCTGAGTAATCCGCTCGGGTTTGCTTTCGGGAGCTTTTGTTCCCTGAGCGCTTTCCGTAGAGTTCCGGAGGACGGGAATGAAGATGGCGGCCTCCCAGTCTCTGGCCCGCAGGAGCCGAGAGCCCAGGGCCCCACTCCTCAGTGCGCCCTCAGAGAACAGCGCCCAGTTACTCCCGTCTGCCTGGCCTCCGGCCGCGCTCCGAGCTTACCAAGACTGCGACCGGTTCAAGGTAACCCCGAGCTGTGAGCTCACTCCTCGGCTCCATCTC
Source organism: Lontra canadensis (assembly GCF_010015895.1). Lineage (NCBI taxonomy): Eukaryota > Metazoa > Chordata > Mammalia > Carnivora > Mustelidae > Lontra > Lontra canadensis. The sequence goes on along the minus strand of NW_022631049.1, from coordinate 1,745,039 downwards.
TGTAGCCAGCTTCCCTGTTCTAATACCTGTAAGCTCTGCAACACTCAAGACACCCCGGATCCTTCTGTGACCCTGCGGGACCTGAGACCACGCTGACCCCGCATGTGCTTCACCCCGGTTAAGCCTCTGGAGCGATGTCCCTCAGCGGAACAGACTTTTAAAAGTCCTGATTTTGTGCTCTGTTGCTCCGCCACTTGCCGGGAGCCGGCCCCTCCCCCTGCGGTCTATCTTCCCGTGGGTTTGGATTCACTTCTCCGCCAGTCCTACCTTTCAGAAAGTGGTTGATTTTCTGTTTCTAGAATTGCTGTTCTTCTTCTCTTCGATCTCCTGTTGGATTTGTAGGTGTTTGCAATCTTTAGATAAGCTATCTAGCTGATCTCCCGCTACCTGAAGTAGTCTCAGCCTGCTACTTCTCCGCCATCTTCACTCCTCCCAGCCATTTTATATATTTTTTAAAACTACTTCCCCTAAAGAAATTTTCATTTTAGTTAAGTTAAATGCTTTCTACAGTTACACAGTTATTATTTTTAAAGCTTGCTATATTATATATAGAAATGAATATATGTAACAGATGCAGGTTGTAGATAGTAAAAAAATAGACATGAAACCACAATGCAACTTAAGAATTAGTTTATTACCAATTGCATTGCATCTTTTTATACTGCTAAATCATGACAATCGTTTCTGATATTCGTAAGACTTTATTCCAAATTCTATAACTTTGCATAAAGCTTATTTTTATTTTATGACATAGGAACCATTATGTAATGCTTGCCCTTACTCATCACACTGGCAGGTAACGAGCATCCCTAGATGGAAAAATACAAATACACCACATAATGCCACTTTGAACAAGCTATATATTTTAAAAGCATAGGGATTTTTATTGTACTGTTCCATAACCACGATTTCTGGAGTAACTAGAGAGTAATTAATGTACTTGTTTTCATCAAAGAGATACTCACCTTTCAATCATTCACTCTTTTTCAATTTATACATCTGAAACTTTCATAAGTGAAGACTGTAATGCATAAATGAGAACTATAATGTTGTCTAGTCTTTCAAATATACAATGAAGATGTGGAGAATAAATTGTATTAGGATAGGCTTGAGGGCATCCACCATGTTAAATATTTAGTGTCTTTACATAATCATGAAGTTTTCTGTAAATATGCTATTCTACATTTTAGGGCTGTTTTGTTTTGTTTTGTTTTGTTTTAGTGCAGGAACAACCCAAATCTGCATATGTTTCATTCATCTTTCCTTAATCCTTGGCCCTAGCTAATATTGTTCCTACCAATAGTTATTTGACCTGCCTTCTCAACTGTTTCAGTGAATACAGTGGGTAGCTGTTAAGTCAAAATAGTCTTCAGTAGCCTCTCACATAGATTGGAAGGGATGATAGTTTTTAAATGTTACAGTATCAATGCCATCACAATAAACTTAAGTAAACTTTTGAGGAATTTATAATCAACAGCACACTGTCTAAAATCCATGTTTTATATGAGGAGGCCTTAAATAACATCTTTTCTTTTTAGCCTTCTGTTACCTACCACATTCTTCCTACACTCCTGATTCATAAAATTCATAGTATCTTGGTTACCCAAAATAAGGACAAGGAATCAATCTCTTAGATCACTGAGCTCAGAGTTTCCCCTTGACTTCTTCCAAAGCCTTCTTAGAACTAACAACACAAGAAATTTACAACTGTGAAATCATTTTGATAAGTGACTTTTCCCTCTTATATCTAAAAGCCCCTTGAGTATCCTAATATCCTACTTTAGACACAAGAAAAATGTATTATCTGGGCCAGAATAAATGCCCAACCAAACAGATTAAATATTTTACTTTTACCATTTAGAGACTACATTTGGATTCAATGCTTACAAATCATATTCAATTTAATAAATTACTCTCTGTTCTGATTTCCTTCTGTATATGTCCATTGTCAACAATTTGAATCTATAGACTCCTTATGAAGATATTTTTAGGCAATCATCCCAGTATAAAAAAAACTAACACTCCAAACAGTAGAGAATTTAATGACTATCATCATGTGGAAGCTGGCTTGTAGATGGATATCTTGCTGACATCATAAAAAGTCTATCACCTTTTAACAAAGCACTCTGCCACTGTCTTCTTGCAGCATAAGTGAGCATACTACACAAAACAGTATAAATTATCAACCAGTCTTTTCCATTTCTTTCCTCTTATTACCTCTTGAGATCACATAATTGTATATATGGACAAGGGTCCCCAATGATACTCATCCCTACACTTAAGATTTTTGTTTCCCACAGAATCTAGAAATATGCATTTATTGTTATCATCTTCATCAAATTTAATACATCCTTTATTATATAGAACTTAGAGAATAATGTGTGTGGGAAAGGATAGAACAGAATGGACATGACCTCCTCAGATTCTGAAAGCAGGACCATAGTTCATGGAACACCGCCTAACTAGCTAATTACATATATTATTAAATTTATATTAATAAACTTAATTAAATGGGAAGTAATTCTTTCTTTCTGGGTGAAATGTTTTATATTTCTTTCCATGATATTTGAAGGTCAATAAAAACCAGATGATATATATGTGCTACAAATAACTTTTCTTGGTTCTTCTAAATATAGTTATATGTGAAAATGAGATAAATATTCTCATTTTTAATCTGTTGTCTTTGTTCTTTATTGAGATATAACTCATATGCTATATAATTCACCCATTTAAAGTGTATATTCAAGGGTTTTCAGTATATTCACAGATATGTACAACCATCACCACAGTCAGTTTTAGAACATTTTCATCACTCAAAAGAAACTCTATCTTCACTAGCTGTCATCCTCTCTTATCTCCTCCAATCACCCCCATCCAGCCCTAAGTAGTTACCAATGTACTTTCTACTATAGATTTACCTATTCTGAACATTCCATATAATGGGATCATATATGTGGTCTTTGGTGACTGGGTTCTTCTACTTAACATAATATTTTCAAGATCCATTCATGTTGTAGCATGTATCAGTACCTCATTCCTTTTTTTATTGCAGTAAAAACCACATTAACATAAAATTTACTGTCTTATTATTAATTGTGTAATTCTGTGACATTAAATACATTCACACTGCCATGAAACATATCTCCATAACTTTTTCATACTGGATACGTGAAACTCTACTCCTATTAAACAACTCCCCTTTTCCCCGTCATCCCAGCCCCTGGTGACCACCATTCTGCTTACTGTTGCTAAGAATTTGACATATAAGTGGAATTATGCAGTATTTGTCTTTTTGCGGCCGGTTCATTTTCCTTAGCATAATGTCTTCAAGGTCCATGCATGTTGTATCATGTGACAGTATATAAATACATACACCACATTTTGTTTATCCATTGATCTGTTGATGAACATCTGGGCTGCTTCCACCTCTTGACTATTATGAATAGTGTTACTATGAACATGGGTGTGAAAATATCTCTTTGAGATCTGCTTTCAATTCTTTTGGATACAAACCCAGAAGCAGAATTGATGGAACATATGGTATTTCTATTTTTAATTTTTTGAGGGAACTTCTTAGGATTTTCCATGGTGGTTGCACTATTTTACAATCCTACCAAGAGTGTACAGGGGTTCCAATTTCTCCACATTCTCCTCAACACTTGTGATTTTCTGGGTTTTTTTTTATAGTAACCTATTAGTAACCATCCTAATAGGTATGAAGTGATATCTTGTGGTTTTGATTTGCATTTCCCTAATGATTAATGATGCTGAGTATCTTCTCATATGTTGTTGACTATTTGTATATCATTTTTGGAGAAACATCTGTTCAGATTTTTTGCCCAATTTTAATTGAATTATTTGATCTTTTTGTTATTGAGCTATAGGAGCTCTTTGTATATTCAGGACATTAACTGTTTATCAGATACATGATTTGCAACTATATTCTCTCATTCCATAGATTGCCTTTTCACTCTGTTGATTGTGTCGTCTAATGCACAGGTTTTTTTTTTCTATATAATCTTTTTTTAGGTCTTTTATTTAATTCCAGTATAGTTAACATACAACTTATAGTGTTGTATTTTTTCAAGGGTACAACATAGTGATTCATTCAGTGCTCATCATGATAAGTGTACTCTTTAATCCCCATCACCTATTTCCCCCATCCCTCCACCCGCCTCCCTCTAGTAACCTTCAGTTTGTCCTCTATAGTTAAGAGTCTATTTCTTGATATGTATCTCCCTCTTTGTTTTGTTTCTTAAATTCCACATGTGAGTGAAATCATACGATATTTATCTTTTTCTGACTGACTTATTTTGCTTAGCATTATACTCTCTAGCTCCATCCATGTTGTTGAAAATGGGAAGATTTCATTCTTTTCAAGGCTGAATGATATTCCATTGTGTATATATATCTATATATACATATATATACACCATATTTTCTTTATCCATTCATCTGTCAGTAGACACAGGCTGCTTGCATAATTTGGCTATTGTAAATAATGCCATGTATCATTACATATCCCTTTCAATTAGTGATTTTGTATTCTGAGGGTAAATACCCAGTAGTGATGCATAAAAGTTTTTGAGTATGATGTGGTCCTATTTGTATATGTTTGCTTTAGTTGCCTGTGCCTTTGGTGTCATACTCAGGAAATCATTACCAAAACCAAAAAACAGACTCTTGACTATAGAGAACAAACTAGATGGCTACCAGAAGGAGGTGGTTGAGGGGATGGGTGAAATAGGTGAAGGGAGATTAGGAAGTACACTTGTTGCAATAAGTGTTGTTGATGTATGGAAGTATTGAATCACTATATTGTACACCTGAAACTAGTATTACACTATATGTTAAGTAACTGGAATTGAAATAAAAACTTTAAAAAAAAAAAAGCTGAGGCCCACTTATATCATTGGGAGAAGTATTTCATCATAAAATCAGAAATTACTCAAAAAAATAAAGAAAATATTTCATCTATTAATCACTGTTATAAAAAAAAATCACTGCCACATCCAACATCATAAAGTTTTCCTGTATCATTTCTTCTAAGAATGTTATAGTTTTAGATTTTATATTTAGTTCTTTAATCCATTTTGAGTTAATTTTTATTAACTCAGAAGGTGTAAGGTAAGTGTCCCACTTCATTCTTTTGCATGTGAATATCCAGTTTTCCCAATAGCAACACCATTTGTTGAAAAGACTGTCCTATTCCTATTGAAGATCATTTGACCCTTACTGAAGATCATTTGACCGTATTATACGCAAAAGTTTATTTCTGAACCCTCTATTCTATTCCATTTGTATTAGTTAGGGTTCTCCAAAGAAAAGAATATATATATATATATGTGTGTGTGTGGGTGTGGGTGTGTATATATATATATATATATATACACACCCACACACACACATATATATATATATGATTATATAAAAATGATGAGATTTATTGTGAGGAATCAGCTTCCATGATTATTCTGAAGACCCAGGAAAACCAGTTATTTTGTACCTGGAAGTTTATACTTCTTAATTTCCTTGTGCTATCTTTGATTATTAACTATTACTATTAATGAGTTATTCAAAATCCCAGTAAAGCCATTCTCTTAGGATCTGAGCTAGGGTAGAGTTTACATTTTCATGAACCACACCAGGCCAGATTGGTTCCAGGCAAGGAGCCACGTAGGGAGGTTTACTGTGATCCTGGGCAAATGCCATGGGGCTCACCATCAGGGACTACCTTAGAGCTTCAGGTTCATTGGCAGTTAATATTATATAAGTGAATCCAAACTAGACTCTGGTTTCACCACTTTGTTGGTCTTACTAAATATCAGTCCATAGCTCCAGGATAGCTCCAGAATAGCTATAACCTTCTAGGAATATCTGAAGCTAGAATCTGCTAAGAAGTTCTCCCTTCCAGTTCAGCTATCACCTCCCTAAAAGGAAAGAGTATCACTGTCACTGTGGATCAGAGTACAAAATTAAAAATCTCTCTATAGTTACTTCTGGGTCCTGGATCTGGAAATCAGAGGCCTTAAGAGGCAAGAAGGACAAAGCAAAAAACAAAAACAACCAAACAAAAAAAGATACTCATCTAGCTCTGGAAACAATGGAGTTTTCTAATTATATGAACATCTCCTGTAAATCAAGTCCTGTATTACTTAATGTCTTTGGAGACAAACTCGATTTTTTTTTCCTTCCCCTCTTCTTCCTTCTCCATCTCCTATTTATTATTATTTTGCCCCTTCGAAATAATAATATAATAAAGACAGATTCTGACTGAAAGATTTAAGGGATTGGTCATGACTCTTGAAACTCTTATTCTTGTTGGCACTAGTTCAAACTCCTAAGCTCTAGTTGAAAATAATTATTATCCAGAGTAGTTTGAATAGTCATTTCACAAGATAGATTATTGGCCCTCTGCTTATTTGTAATCACTAATTTTTTAGGCTAATAAAGCCAAAATCAAAGACTAAAATTCCTTTACTTTTCTTAAGAAAACAAACCTTTTTTAATATAAAATGATATTTTATCATTATAAAAACTTGGAAATTTTCAGAAAAGTATACCAAAGAGAATAAAAAGCATACATAATTCTAACACACTAAAATAACAAATGCTTTATATTTTCATGAATGCCCTTCTCATCTTTTTCTATTGACATTACACATCTGTCTTATCATAGTAAAAATTACACACTACATGTGCAGTTATGTATGTTTTTTAAATATGTGTCATAAGAATTTTCCTGGTCAATGAATATTCTTCATAAGTATTAATTTAACCTGCAGAATATCTTATCATAAAGATAGATCATTACCTACTTAAATTTCTGTATTATTGATCTTTTTATTTCTTTACTTTTCCCACTAATGTAAACAACTAAAATAAACATGTGCATAAAGTTTTATCTGTTTTCTTAGGATAGCTTTCTAGAAATGAAATTACTGGATCAACAAATATGAAGATGTTCAAGAATTGGCTTTTTAAAGAAAGTCATATTTGGGTTGTTAAAGAATTAAGGACACAACAAATTAAACACATCTTTGATGACTGTGTACTCATATTCAAATAATCTCTGTGAACATAACTGTTAATTGACTGAATCTAATCTTTCATTTCAGACATAAGGATACATTTCTTCTGTCTCCAACTCCTTGGGATAGAAATCAGAATATTAGCCTTGTCAGACAGGCATTTACCCACCTTGTTCATGACTGCCTGTTTAACCCATTGCTCTCAGAATCGATGTTTTTCTTATTTTCTCTTTTTTCAGATGGAATGGGGCGAGTCCTTGCTCAAGATGTATATGCAAAAGACAACCTACCCCCCTTTCCAGCATCAGTAAAAGATGGCTATGCTGTTCGAGGTAAATATCTTGGGATTTTTTTGAGGATCATCACACTCATATTGTGTGTGTGTGTGTGTGTGTGTGTGTGTATTTTCCTTCAGATTTTTTAGCTCAGCCTAGGCACCCAATGAGTTATACATTTTTTTCCTGCTTGGTTTTCAAGATAATTTTATTCACAGATAACAATCTGGACTAAAACTTTTCAGTGAAAGTACTGTCGTTACTTGAAAAATGTTTGTTGACAAATAAATATGTAGAAATGGATAGAAACACTGTATGATAATTTATTCTTTCGACCTCTACACATACCAGGTAGCAGACAGTCTTGGTCTGGAAGTTTTCCATGTTTTCTAGTTGAAAACATCTATGTGGTCCAAGACAGAAGAGCAGATTCCCAACACAGGGATCATTTAGGGTGGGCTTTTCTTCTGTTTTAAACTCAACATCAATAAGGGCTACAAAAAAAGCAAGCACAAGGGAAACCTCTAATTCCCTGGAAGAGCTGAATTTCAAAGCTCTGAAACCTCAAATGGTACCAGCAGCTCATACCTTTGTGCAGTTCCCTGAGATTGCATAAAGGTTAAAAGCAGATACTAAATAGCAATTACCTGCTTAAAGTCTAATTTAAGAACCCAAAATGAAAATGTAATGGAATTATATAGAAACTATTATTGATTATTAACTTGGGGCTGATATTATTGAATATCTAAATATCTAAAAACATTTCCCAGCTTATCAGAGCTGTTAAGGCCAGTTCCTTTTTAATGGTTCTTTAGGGAGTCTCTTACTTATTTGTTGTTTTTATTCTACATAGCCATTAAAATAATTTCATTTTTATAATTAAATATATTCATTAGTCTCCTCCATATTCCATTACTATTTCTTAGCAGTATCTTTTTGTGTTGGAGGCTATAAGCAAACAGTTATGGTTATGTTATGGTTATGATTATGGGCTTTGAAAACAAAGTAAGAGTGATCTGGGTCCCAGTACCAGTTTGATCTTTATAACTATGAGCATTAAGTATACATTACTTAAACTTTTTGAGCTTCAGTTGTCTCATTTGTAAAATGATGATAATTATAACAATACTTACCCCAACAATTTGTTGTGAGGATTGACTGAGAACCTAGAAAGCCTTAGTAAAGTATCTGGCACCAAAAACAAGCACTCAATAATTGTTTTATAAAATGTTTGATAATGGTAACTATTACTATCACTATCATTATTATAAACACATTTCCTTAGACCATCTCTGAAAAAGAGGTTAACATTTATCTGAATTGCTACTCTCCTGTTCTATGTAAATAAAATGTTGGAGAGATTAATTCCTACTAGTGTATTCTTTCTCAGGGATACTATCTTGGATGTACCTCATTCAGCTTTATTTCAGTAAATTCGAGTATTTCTGAAAACATGAGTAACAAATTCCTGGTGGGTCTTATGATTTTTTTCTTCCAAATTTATTCTACCTATGGTGCTTATTTTAATGAATATTGTCCAGAAAGAAAATTATTTCAGTCTCCTGATAGCCTCATTGGCTCCTCTTGTTTCTTGTTCCTCAACTAAAATGTGAGTTCTGTTTTGAACTTATAATTGGTAGCCATATAGAATTACTATAAAATCAAAAAGATTCTTAATTCCAGAGTAGAATAGACAACTTTAGCAAGTGAACTACCAAAGGGAAAAGAAAGTCTATTTTTTACATTCTTGGTAATATAAAGAAGGAGAAAGTGAGAAAATAAATTGAAGCAGAATTATTCTCAAACAGAATGTTGTCCTGTGATTTTTACATGAGATAGCAGCATCTCAATAAAAAGAAACTATTGTCTTAGCTTTTCCAAAAAAGAGTGACTAGCCTACATGAGCCTTAAAAGAGCCTTTCTGCTACCATGGAATCTACCAAAGAAATTTTATATAAAATTATCATCTGGTCTCTTATTTATTCTTTTGTTTTAAAACAGTGGTGTTTTCAGCTATTTCACACACACACATACACACACACACACACCAATTAAAAACATCTAACATGTCACAATATAAAACGTTCAGCAGATTATCATGTAACTTATTCACAGTATTTCTTTTCTGTGAAGTGTTGCTAACTCCAAGATACAGAATATGTAACAGAGACATAATACATAACAGATAACCATTGTGGATATGGTTAAATCTCAAAAATGGGAATATTTGCTGTGTCTATATATACATACCAACATCATAATTAAGGCAGCAAAAGCTATTGGTGAACAAAGACGCATGGTCCCAGTCTTTTCTATGTTAGAACACCCTCAGGCAGTGTTTGGTAAAGAATATCCTTGAGGCTATTGTTGTGGCTCTCTACCACTACTTCGTGTACCTTCTTCTCTCCACCCCTATCTTCCTTTACTCCCATTCCTTTCTCCCCACTCCCTTTATTCTCCCTTTTTTCTTCTCCTCTGCCTTTGCCGTAGGCCTTCCAGTAATAACCAGTGGCATCTGTGAGCATTGCTAACCCTGTAGGTGTAAAGAGGTTCCTAACTTGCTCTGGATCACTAAGCATTAGCCAGTATCCTTCAGAAACATGTGGCATAAAACCCCAAACCAGTTGGAGGATCACTTGCTTTAAGGTATGTGGGTTGAAGAAAAATCAAGACAGTAAAAAATGACTGAGCAAATAAGAAATAGGAATGGCTTTTTAAAAAGAAAGAAAGAAAAAATAGAGTTTAAAGAAGGTAGAAATCAAGTGATGACAATATAATAGGAAGACCTGTAACCTAATAAACCTAAAACTGCATTTAGGATGGAGGGGGTTTTTTTGTTTTTTTGTTTTTTAAGAGAAAAAAAAAGGCATTAATTTTGGGTGCTGGCAGCTGGGGAAAGTGACAGGCTCAAGTCTTAACAATCGACCTCTCCCAAGGATGGAATGAATTTGAAAGATAGAAAATGAAAGTAGCATGTTACCCCTTAATTAAGATCAATACAATATTTTTATTAATATTTTTGAAGAGTTATATCCCTTTGCACTGATTAAGCTAACCATCTTGATGCTTTTCCACCTTCCCCTACAAATGTGGATGCCTATTATCTCACAATTTCTTCGTAGATGTTAATAAGGGAAAAGTATCTCACATCCCAAATTCAGCTTTCTTGAAACTTTTCAATTCGAAAGGCTTATGCCTACAAAAGTTGTTTTACAGAGATGATTTAGAAAGAGGGAAAAGTCTGAACAAGCCACTAATTATTTTGAGAACCATGTGTAACAATTCTGGAAGGATAGAAGACAAATCCTTGCCACTGGGTTAAAGTAAATTTTAATTTTTTTCTTTTCTATTTCTGATTGAAATAGGTACTTATGAAAAATACAGAAAATCAAAAAGAACATTTAAAATTTACCCATTGTATCACTCCCTAAACACTATTAACATTTTGTTGTACTTCCTTCCAGTGGGTTAAACTGCGTACTAAAATTCAGTATCACCTCTGATTTAGAGCTTTTGTTCTTTCACAAAACCCATGTCCCAGGGTTTCTATTTCTTCCACACAGATCCCAGGCCACAGCTGGTTTTCCATTTGATAACCTATTGCCTTCCACTATAGTTCACTGTGGATAAAGAAGAGGACCTTATGATGTGGGAATATTACTCAAGTGAGCAGAGAGATACACAAATTAATTAATTTTGGTCAATTCCAAAAAAACTTAAAATACTGTGTTTAAGGAAATATTATCTCTTTCCCCAATATTACCAATAAATGGGCATTTTTTTTCCTGGAAGATGATGGTAAAGAATATAAAATGCTTTCTCACTCACGTGTCCTACTCTTAACTTCCTGCTTTCCATAAGAAAAAGCCACAGATTTAAAATTCCAAACTCACCTGTTTTAATTCCTCAATATAATTGCAGCAACTATTAATCTTGCTGTGCTAGTCTTATCACCTGCCCTTGCCCCAGCCAACACTTTCTGTAATCTTAATTTCAGTATACACATAAATACTATATACCCTGTCGGCCTATTATCTAGTCTTAGTTTTGTTCCGTAATCAGTTCGTAATTCCTTTGCCTGATTCTTCTGTCACTGATATTTCCTAGGACCTCTGAAAGTTATGCTTTCTCTATAGCCTCAGTTTATTCAGTCCTACCATAGAAATGTTGAAACTCTTTATTATTGAAAATCATAATAGCTACAAGGTGTTTCAAGAGGCTCAAAGGGAGTTCCCATATAGCTGGAAAATGAAAATGAAGGATAGTTCTATGGCAAAGGGCTCAGGGAAGATCATTTCTATACACTGTCACAATAAATAGTTATCTAATGGTATCCATTCAAAAATGATATAATCTTTAAATAAACAGGTAAAGAAGACTAAAGCATTTCCTGGACATTAAAAAAAAAGAAGAAGAAGGTAGAAGTGGGAACAACTTCAGGGTCTAGCATATTAAGCATTATGAATCAGCTATAGAATATACTTGCTGCATTATACAATTTGGTTTATATTGGTTTTATCACTCCCATCAGTTTAAATTCTACAATTACAAAGAGGAAATGAAAACTCATTAAGAGAAATTTCTAAATGTGGGGGGTGGGGATTCTAAGCCTCTTCAGTAATCCCTGGAATCCGTCTGTGTTTTCTAATGACATACTGTGGCTTACTTAGTTTATTTCTTTCCAAGCTTTAGATTCATGTGCAGCATACCTCCACTTCTGCTCCTTCCCACCCAAGTTTGTAGAATTCATCATGAAAATGGCAACTTTTCTTTTACTTGTCTCTTTAATAGATATTTTAAAATAAATATCAGCTAGTTAGATACATCATTGTTTTTCTGTCTTTTTAAAAAATATGAGCCTTGGTGATAATGTAAAATCAGGATTTCTGTTGTAGTTCACTAATTTTTTACTCATTTTTCTTTAAGTCTGAATTTGTCTATTTGAAAATAGACAATCTTAGAGTGTTCTGCTCCTTAGAAAGGGTAGTTCATTAACCAGCGCCATCAACATCAGCTTGTTAGAAATGTAGAACCTCAAGCTCTCTCCCAGACCTACTGGATCAGATCTTTTAACAAGATCTCCAGGTGATTTATATGCACGTTAAGGGTTGAGAAATACTGTTATAAAGGGAATAATAAAAACAACTTCTCTTTTGCTACCAGGAGCCTTCTATAATATGGTTTGACTGAGCCTTCTTTAGCTAGCAGTATAGAAACATGTTTCCCAGATAGAAATTTTCAAGGCAAGGTGAAGAACATAGTGTAAGTGAGCACATATTCTCTTTCCAGTCAGTGCATCTTCCCTGCTTCTTAGAATCACTTAAGGGCTTTTCAGATATTGGCCTTCTTTTTTTTTTTTTTTAAGACTTTATTTATTTATTTGACAGACAGAGATCACAAGTAGGCAGAGAGGTAGGCAGAGAGAGAGGAAGGGAAGCAGGCTCCCCGCTGAGCAGAGAGCCCAATGTGGGGCTTGATCCCAGGACCCTGGGATCATGACCTGAGCCGAAGGCAGAGGCTTTAACCCACTGAGCCACCCAGGAGCCCCAGATATTGGCCTTCTTGACATTATAGCAGGCTTGCCCCCAAATGATCTACAGCCATTCATTATTCAGTGACATTTATTTGGAGCATTTGTGTGCAATATTGATATAAGGCATTTTGAGTCTAGGTGTATTTGCATGTATGGGGGAACAGGAGACAGGAAGAAAGTTGAAGAACAGAGGGTTTCAAAAAAGAAATAAAGTGAGTGATCCCTATCTCTGAGGAGCTCATAATCTAGCTGAAGAAATAAAAGCATTCACCTTTTTTAAATTATTCAAGAAAACTTAGAAAACACAATACTAATATGTACAAATCAGTTGACAAACTTCCCACCTAAGTATTAGGGAAATGCTAAATTCATTTCATTATTCTTTTAACAAATATTTACTGAAAATCAATGATGAACTAGGCACTATGCAGACAGAAAGCAACATAATCCAAGTTATATAAAATTAACCAGAGCAGTCTTTCTAAATATTCTAAAGAAGGTCAATGCTGACTCACATTTGAAAACTATATACATAGACCAGCAGGAAATGGAAGGTATTCAAAATACAGTATTCTGTGTTGAAAAATATTAAATTATTCATTTATACATGCATCCTTCTAAATAGATTTGTAGACACCATACTCATTCATTTATTGAACATTTCTAATACTTCACATACTGAAATTTTATTGAGTACCTGTTGTGCAGCAAGTGCTATGGATTCTCCTAGGACAAATAAGCAAATAATTGCAAATAATTAGAAAGCCATAATTAGAGTTATTTAGGAAATACACCAGGGAAGCAAAAGAGCAAGTAGCTAACTCTTGAAGAAAGGAGTCAGATAAGACTTCAAAGAAAAGGTGACACTTGAGCTGAGTCTTAAAAGCTAAGAAGTCCTTAATCACAAGGCACAGATAAGAAAAGGACACTCCAAGCAATGGAAGTAGTATATATTATGGAGCTGAAATATGAGTCATCTTGGTACTCTCAAAGAGCTATAGTTCTAGAAATTGAGAGTGGCTGGGACATAAGATATAAGATATATATGAACCATAGGCCTTTGCACATAGGTGAAGACCTTTAGATGGAGCATTTCCATTTCACATTTCTCTTTCTTCCTCTCTCCCTCCCTCCCTCCCTCTCTCTTCTTTCTCACACACTCACACACCCCTTCTGCCTACTTACCTTTTATTCATCCTTCATATTCAAACCAGAAATCCTTTTATCAAGATGGCTTTCCCTTACCCTCCAGTATACTTCAGGCACTTTCACTGTATGCTCTCATATATTTCCTTCCAATAGAATGGTTTTCTTTATTTGCATGTATATATTCATTAATGGGATTATTTGATTAATATCTATCTCTTCCACTACATCAGTGGCTTTAACCCCACCCACAAGACACACATTAAATACACTATACACACATATAACATATGTAACATATACAATATATAAATTGTGCATATGTACACATATATAAACAAAAAGTTTCATGAAACAATATTCATCCTTGCCATGTGTGATAAAATATATTTCTATTCATTCTTATTTCAAAAACTGTTTACAAGTTTACTTTAAAACCCACCTCCATATTTGCTCCAGAGCTTGAAAAACATCACAGCAAGTTGGCACTACATTAGAACAGAAACCATGTCTGCTGGTTTTACTCCACTCTGTCTCAGCACCTAGAATGACACCTAGGACATAGAACACTGTATAGAAATTTAGTGAGTGAATGAGAGTAATAAAAAGCTTTAAAAGATACTATTTTTAAAGTATTATCCCAATTTTTATCTAACAAGAAAACTGAAGTTTAGAGAAAGTCTTAACAATTTGCTGAGGCAAGGGAAACAAAAGCAAAAATGAATTATTGGGACTTCATCAGGATAAAAAGCTTTTGCAAGAAAAGGAAACACTCGACAAAACTAAAAAGCAACCTACAGAATGGGAGAAGATAGTTGCAAATGACATATCAGATAAAGGGCTAGTATCCAAGATCTATAAAGAACTTACCAAACTCAACACCCAAAAAAAACAAAAAAATCCAACCAAGAAATGGGCAGAAGACATGAACAGACATTTCTCCAAAGAAAACATCCAAATGACCAACAGACACATTAAAAAAATGCCCAACATCACTTGGCATCAGGGAAATACAAATCAAAAGCACAATGAGATACCATTTTACACCAGTCAGAATCACTAAAATTAACAAGTCAGGAAACAACAGATGGTGGCGAAGATGTGGAGAAAGGAGGAACCCTCTTACACTGTTGATGGGAATGCAAGCTGGTACAAACACTCTGGAAAACAGTATGGAGGTTCTTCAAAGGTTAAAAATAGAGCTACCCTATGACCCGCCAATTGCACTACTAGGTATTTATGCAAAGGATAGAAAAATAGTGATTCAAAGGGGCACATGAACCTAATGCTTATAGCAGCAATGTCCATAATAGTCAGAATATAGAAAGAGCCCAGATGTCCATCATCCATGAATGGACAAAGAAGGTGTAAATATTACTCACTATCAAAACCAATGAAATCTTGCCATTTTCAAGAACATGGATGGAGCTAGAGAGTATACTGCTCAGTGAAATAAATCAGTCAGAAAAAGACAAATACCATATGATTTCACTCATATATGGATTTTAAGAAAAAATGGATGAACATAGGAGAAGAAAAGGAAAATAAAATATGATGAAAACAGAGAAGGAGGCAAACCATAAGAGACTCTAAACTGTAGGAAACAAACCAAGGGATGCTGGAGGAGAGGTGGATGGCGGATGAGGTAATTAGGTAATGGGCATTAAGAAGGGTACTTGAGGTAATGAGCACTGGGTGTTATATACAACTGATGAATCGCTAAATTCTACCCCTGAAATGAATAATAAGTGTATGTTAACTAAATTGAATTTAAATTTTTAAAAAATGAAAAAAAAATAATTTGCTGAAGGTTCTGAGGCTACTAATAGGCAAAACCAGGATTCAGATTCAGCTCTGTTTTACTTTAAAACCCTGCTAATTTCCTCTCATGCAAGAAGTAAAAGAGAAATCTCTAGGTTGCCTATGAGAGGTGGCAGGCTGGTAATATCTCTAGTAGAGAAAATAACTTAAAATTACTTTATTCACAAGATATAGTTAGTGTTTGAATTCTGAAAGATAATTGACTTTTTAATCTTCTACAATAAGAACATCAAAATTCACTTTAAGATACTATAAAAATAAATAGAAGGATAGATGAAATAAGATAGATAAAATGTTGATAATTGTGGAAGCAATGATTCTGTCCGTTTTATGTCTATTTTAAATTGCTCTTTTAAAAAAATAATTTTATGTTTTAAAAACACAAAAACAGCCTAATAAGAATAACATTGGAGGAAATAAATCTATTCTTGTTTTTCAAGTGAGCACTGAAAATATAATAGGATTCCAAAAATCACAAGAAAGCTAAGAGTTTATTAACTAAAATAATGTCTATAAAGCACAAGATACAACATCTAGTACATAGAAGAGACTTAGTGTTAAATTTTTTTCCTTTCTACATCAGGTTAACCAAAGCCATCTGTGCAAAAAAAGTGGCTCATTATAAACAATATTATATATAAGCCTTTAAAAAAACACCACTTTGTGGTCACATTTTTAAAAAATGAATTTTGGGGAGCCTGGGTTGCTCAGTCAGTTGAGCATCCAACTCTTGATTTTGGCTTAAGTCATGATCTCAGGATCCAAGGCTTGAACCCAGCCTTGGTCTTGGAGCTCAGTACAGTCTGCCTGTTCTGCTCCCTCTGCTCCTCCCCACTGATAACCTTTTGCTGATAACCATGCATATGCATATGCTCGCTCACTCTCTCACTCTCTCAACAAAATAAATTTTAAAATAAATAAAAATTAAAAATAAATTTCATATGTCCTTTTTAAAAGAAATACTTTTTACTATTTAAAGTATGGTTGCAAATATAATTAAAATATTCATATAAAAAGTTGTTAACTTTTCTGTATATGTGTCCACAAATCCTTGCCGTAGACAGATGACATGGAATTATTGGTCATGATCATAAAACTCATTAGATAGGCACTGCCTTGCCAGTAGTATGGATCTGAAATCTACATCATAGATGAAGAAAACCCTTTTGAATATATTTCTCTCCAGGAATGTTTTTTGGTGCAGCTATTGCTATACTGTATATAGAAAAAAATTGGTTAAGTTTTTCCATCTCAATTCTGTTTCTTCTCATTTAAAAATAAATAGTCAATGGAAATTGTAATGCAGAGTACCTGTATATTATGATTTAGAAATAACACTTTGGCCCATTATTTTAAAAAAATACTGTATTGGGAATTAAGGGACTGTATTTTAGTCCTAGGTCTACCGCTAATCAGAACTTGTCAACCTAAGTTCCTTCATTCTGTGATTTCATTTCCTTCAAATGTCAAATGAAAAAAAAGAGATATTTTCTTTCTACTTTACTGGGTTATTATGAAAATCAGATTGGGTGATAAATAAGAAAATAGTTTGAAATTTATAGAAAATGGAGAAATATGAATATAAATAGTAATATTAATCTATATAGGTATATCCATGAGAGTGTACACATACATCACACATATATGCCCATAGAAAAGATAGTATTTATTTAGGAGGATGGGCTAGAAGAAATAGTTCTATTCAAAAAGTACAAGTATATGGGGCTCCTGGGTGTCTCAGTCATTTGAGCTTCTGACCCTGGATTTCAGCTTAGATCGTGATCTCATGTATCATGATCTCATGGGTCATGGGATCAATCTCCCCATTCAGCAGGGAGTCTGCTTGAAAATTCTCATCCTCTCTGCCTCTCCCTGCATTCGTACATGCTTGCTCTCCCTCTCTCTCTCTCTTTCTCTCTTATTTAAATAAATAAATCCTTAAAAGAATTAAAAGTACAAGTATCAAATTGTGGAGCAACAGGAAGACCATCTCCAGTAACACCAAGAAAGAGCATGATTAAATCACTTATACTGGTACTTCTGAATGGTGGATACAAAGATCAAACCAGCAGTTACAACACCATTGTCTGGTTGAGAATCTCAGAAAAGTATTCCATTTTCCTGAAACTTTATCTGATCATTTGAGTCAAATTTTAGAATTCCAACACTAGATCCTTATTCCGTGCCATACGTCCATTTTGATGTTTGTTCTTGGTTCTTTTTCGCCTCACAGCTGCTGATGGCCCAGGAGATCGTTTCATCATTGGGGAATCCCAAGCTGGTGAGCAGGTAAGATTCACAGGCTTGAAAGACCCTTAAGATTTCAATTTCATGGACTTTCAGCATCAAATTCTAAGTTTCTACCATCATTGTAATGGAAATTTTAGAGATGGATTAAACAAGTTATCAAAGAGATTAAAGGATGGTTCCCATGAGAAAGCTGAAAGAATTATTTTTTAACTGAAAGAAATCTGCATCTATTAATATATGACATGGTATTTTTGGTGTGTCTCACAGATACCCTGCAA
Organism: Lontra canadensis; assembly: GCF_010015895.1. Taxonomy (NCBI): domain Eukaryota; kingdom Metazoa; phylum Chordata; class Mammalia; order Carnivora; family Mustelidae; genus Lontra; species Lontra canadensis. Next base: position 1,726,705 of record NW_022631049.1, on the reverse strand, counting down.
GCTTTTTCCAGTCCTATGATTAGATGATTCTTTCTTATATAAACATTAATGTTCTAAGTAGACCTATAGTTTCTAGGTCATCTCCTCAAACTTTTCTCCAACCTGTATTACAGGGAAAATTAGAAGCAAATTATTTAACCTTTCTAGCTAATCACTTAGATTAGCTTTTCTCACAAGGGAGCTAGCCAGTGTATAGGAATATACATATATTTCTATTAAGAAATGAAGCACTGATGGAAGTATAGTAGAAGGTCTCTTATTTGATACTTTTGAGACTAGTAATTGGCCATTTAATTGGAAACGTGGAAAATTATATTTTTAAAATTAAGATAAGTTTAATTTAAATGAACATTTATCAATAATTTGATGGAAAGCTAATGTTTTTATTTTAATAAGTATCTACTATTTCAATTTCTATCTGGTCTTTCTTACATAAATCACACCCAAAAGCACATATGTGATTTCCAGTTTTGGTCTTTAGAGTGGAAAAAAATTTAAGGACATTTGCAAAGTAACTAAGTATAGAATCCTCCTAGATTTTTATTATATTTTTATAATTTTTTACAACTACTTCACCCACACCTAATTTGACTGTTTCTTTGGCAAAACAATTTTATTGAGTTTTTCCAAATGTTTAACCGAATTCTTATAGAAAAAAAAAACCTCTTTTGTATATTATATATCATATATCCCATATATCATTAATTTATGTAATATTTATTTAAATTACATAATTCAGTGACAACTACTGCTACAAGCTGGCACAAACAAGTTTGGGAAGAAAGTCAATTGAACTGTAAAAGGCTTACTTTACAATTATACAAGAGTCTAACAGCCTCACTGGGGCACCTGGGTGGCTCAGTTGTTAAGCGTCTGTCTTCAGCTCAAGTCATGATCCCAGAGTCCTGGGATGGAGCCCTGCATCGGGCTCCCTGCTCAGCAGGAAGCCTGCTTCTCCGTCTCCCACTCCCCCTGCTTGTGTTCCTCTCTTGCTGTCTCTGTCAAAAAAAAAAAAAAAAAAAAATTTTTTTAAAGAGTCTAATAGCTCCAAACTTATAAACAGTGCTGTATGCATCATTATATTTAAGAGGAAACAGAGAACATATGTTAATCCAGTGAATTTTGAAGGTTGGTTAAAAGAGCTCCTACCTTATCAAATAGAACAAGAAGAAGACCAAGATACTTTTTATCCTCTGCTACTACGGAGTATTCATAAGTATTATATAGAAATAAAGGAGGATATGAATGAATGAAGGAATACATGAATGAATGTGGAGGTTTGAGCAAAAGCTATGTCCCATGCCTTTTCTTCCTTGGCTTAGTATGTACTCCCATATGTGCTAAAAATATGGAAAAGTTAAGTAAGTATATAGGAGAAGAATGGTGCCCATGGTGGTGACCCCAGCTACCTCATCCCTACATCCAAGCATCAAAGAGGTCTGTGTATAGATCTCTGAAGCCAAACCTGGCACTATAGTGATTAGATGTTGTACACAGGCTGGTTTTAATCCTCATGACAAAAAGAACAGCTAGGCCTGGGTCCCTTTTTTATAAATGTCTTATATTATGACCTCATAATTTACTCAACTTCTCAATATATACTTCACTCAGTGTTGGATGTCTGAAGCATCCATTTGTATTACAAAGCTACAAAGTACCAATTATTCAGGTCTCTGATCTTCAGTTGAGTCTATGTAACATTTATCAAACATACCTACTGTGTGTACCAAGCACTGTGTTGGGTTCTAGGGGTATAAAGTAGATTAAGATATGATTTCTACTCTTAAGGAGTTTACATCTAGTGGAGGTGACAGAATATAACAACTAAGTATAATATATTAAATGTTAAACTAATGCTATCAGTCATGTACTGTGAAAGACAATAGGGAGGTTGAGCATTTCATCCTAGGAGGATTAAGAAAATACCATTGGAACTGGACCTAAGAGGCTTTTACAAAAACAGAAATGAGAAAACGACATTCTAGGCCAAGAGAACAGTATAAATCAAGACACAGGTATTTTTAAAAATTGCATAGAATGTTTAGGGAACTGCCAATAGTTCATGGTAGTCAAAGCCTAGTATAAATAGATAGATAGATAGGTAACAGATTAATAAGTGCCTTGTTGTCTTCTTAAACCTTATTTACTAGTTAAGATTTCTGACTGTACTAGAGAACTAGGAACACAAAAATAGTCATGAAACTTAAAAGTTGCTAATTTCTTGTAAGGACTATGGGGAAAAAAGATGAAAACTATACAAGAAAATGGGGTTTCTCCTCGATTTATCTGTGATGTCCTTTATAATTAAGGTATCATACAGACTTTGTAGCAATCACAGAGATCTTACATTAGCCAGATTGCTCACTTATTGGAAGTACATATGCTTGAGAATTAGGTGCCATTGCATACACTGAGACAGTGATATACAAAATACTTTCTTAGTGTACCAAATACTTGACTTTAAATCATTTAAATCATTTATACTTTGGTCCTATTGATTAGCACTGGACACTGTCAAAGAAAATATTACATGATTATAAAGTGCTGTCACTGGGCAAATCTCAAAAAAAAAACCTCAACACCTCCGTTAAGGAAAAATCAAGATTTTAACCATTTTAGTTGATATAAAACTTATAAGGTATATCAATAGAAATTTTAAAAAATGAGTTACTCTTAAAGAATTGTTACTCTTAATAATCTAAAGGAATTACTTCACATATTCCTAGAGTTTTTCATCTGATTCCATTCAATTGAGGTTTATAAATATCTTTATATATCCAATAATATCTTTTACATTGGATCTCATATAAGTGAGCTGGTAGGAAGTCTTCACCTATCACTTAGATTTACTAATCTTAGAGAGGAGCCACATTTTTTATTTAATAATTACACAAAAACACTTCATAAGAGTTAGTTTAAACCAAGAAGTAGAGAAAATTACAGGTACAACCACAATAAAACTTAGAGTAAATTTACAAAGTATCCATTGAACCTGACTAAATTGAGGCAAGGTTCCAAACTAACACACTTCAGCTTAAGAAGCAGCTGCCCTGAAACTCACTTTAGGATTCACTTTCTGCCTTAGCCAAAAAGGCACTTTCAGCAAAAGAAGGACCTGTTCAGGCCTATATCAAATATCTTTGTTGCATAGGCTCTGAAGATAGTTTTAGCATTAATACCTCTAATAAATATATATATATATATATATATATATATATATATATATATATAAACGAACGCTTTTCATCAAAAATCACTGCACTGCAAAAGACCCTGTACAGTAGATTAAGGGATGTCCCAGACAATGAGTAATATCTAAGTTGAATTTTTTTTTAATGCACTGGGCTCTAAACTTCTCATATGAAATTCTATGCAGCATCTTGGTAGAAAAATTACATAAAAATGTAACCATTCCAAAACCCTGAATATCTTTTATTCAAATAGCAGAATAAGGAAATATAAGATCCATAGCTCAATACGAGAGCTGATCCCAAGAATCTCTTTTGCCAATAACTATGGGAGAAAAGCAGGGAGAACACTGGAGTTTTAAGCCAAGAAAGATGGATTACTTCGTGTAGTTGTGAGCTACTGAGATCATACATGTTCATGCATTCATTCTAGAAATATTTATTCATCACCAACTTTGTGCTAGACACGTTCTAGGCTTTGGTATGATAAAGTGATAAATATTTCTGGAAAGGGGGTGATTAAGGGTACTATACCCAAGAAATAGGGTTAAGGGAAACCAGCTAAGGAATGTTAAGCACGCAGGTGCTAACAATGACTCTCCACTACCAGCTATCTCTAGGTCTAATGGGACAAAGGGAAAGAGTGTTACCTGGACCTGGGGAGATTCATAGCTATGAGACAGCACCACCCAATAGGAGCTGTGGCCCTCAGTAATAAAGATGACATAGCCATCACCACACCGCAGCCCAGCAGAGAAAGAGCAAGTGGAATAAAACCCTACCTTTCCCTTTCTCGTACCTCTAATCTCTTGTTGACCATTCCCATTAGCTGAACCTAATCAGAAGCCAGAGTAATGGGAACCTAGATGAAATAGTCCATAGAGATCAGCCTTCTGGGTCACAGCACAGAATAGAACATGAAGATGTTATCTGGAGAGGCAAACAAAAAAACAAATCCTGGTCTTTTTAAGGGCTTGTATTCTAGAATGTAACAATACACTTAGCACTGTACCTAGTATAAATTGAAGGGTTTGATAATTTTAGCTATTGGTAATATTATTTGCAATAATATTATTGAAAAAAGATTTTTAAGGCTGCCCTGATAAATAAATTTCCTGTTTTGCTTTGTACTTCTAATAGAGGGGTATTTTTCCTTAACCATTCCCTAAATTTTTTCAATGTGGTAGAAAATATATAAAATAAGTATATAAAAATAAAATATATATAAAATAAAAAAATATAAAATAAAATAAATCATAACCATTTTTAATGTACAGTTTAGTAATGTTAATATATTCACATTGTTGTGACCTAAGATTTTTAAATACTTAAGATATCTTTGGAAAGATCTCTTTTTTTAATTGGGAAATTAATATTCTCTCAGAATTCTCTTTTAGGAGAAATTTGAAGCATTCCTTTTCCCAACTCTTACTAAATCATTGGCCTATGAGGCCAAATCAAACCTATCAAACAGATCTTACAGAAATATGCTTTTCTCTATGCTGAGAGAAGTTTGCAGGGCAGGGCCTGGGGTCAGTCTCCTGTACCATCTGTATGAGAGCTCAGATAATGAAAATCTGGATATAATGTTTAGCAGAAATCATTACAGACACTGGAATCATTTTTTAATTACTTCATTGCATTTTCTAGACTTTCATTATTGAAAGGTGAACTAATACATTTTGGAAAGATTTTCAAGTGAAATAATTAAAATGGTTTTTCTGACTTGCCTTTATTAAATAAAAAAGTTTAGTTAATAAAGTACTACATTTCTTTAACATCAAAACTTAAGGGGCGCCTGGGTGGCTCAGCGGGTTAAGCCACTGCCTTCGGCTCAGGTCATGATCTCAGGGTTCTGGGATCGAGTCTCGCATGGGGCTCTCTGCTCAGCAGGGAGCCTGCTTCCCTCTCTCTCTCTCTGCCTGCTTCTGTCTACTGTGATCTCTCTCTGTCAAATAAATAAATAAAATCTTAAAAAAAAAAAAAAACTTAAGTGACCAATGTGCTAGTTTTTCATAATTGTCTTTCATAAAATCACATTGGATGGCATTTTTTTTTCTTAAAGACACTCAAATCACTTTACATACAAGTATTAAGAAAATTCACATTATTTGAGTGAGACACAATAGTGACAATTGTGACAGTTCTTCAAAAGGAAAACAGGGGACCAAGAAAGACATCTGGTCATTACCTTAAATCGAGTTAAAGCCTCTTTGGTGTAAATACAACTGTTTGTGGGTAGTTTTTATTACATTGGACCAAAATGAATAAGAATATAAGATTTTCCTTTTATGGTTTGTTTCTAAAAATATTAAATCTCCTGCAGACTTTTCCTTTGCCACAGCAGAGTAAATTAATTCTTTTTTACATGTTTGTATTTTCAGCCGACTCAGACAGTAATGCCAGGACAAGTCATGCGGGTTACAACAGGTGCTCCAATCCCCTGCGGTGCTGATGCAGTAGTACAAGTAGAAGATACTGAACTAATCAGGGAATCTGATGATGTATGTCATCACCAGGTTTTACTGCTCTGTTCCTATGGCCAGGTTATAAACTATGCCCATTTTCTGCAGTGTTTATAAGATTAATCCAGTTGGGCTTTGGGTTTTATTTGTTTGTTTGTTTGGTAATGTTAGGATCTTACATTGTAGTGTATGGGTCTCCAGTAAATAGGAATTGCCTTATATTTGAAAATCTTTTTTTACAGGAGATATTTTTATGATCATTACTGTAATTATAATAGAATTTGAACCACAATTGACCCACAAAATTTCACATGCAAACAAGGAAGGAAACTACCTTAAATAGGACAGCAGAGATAATAACTGTTGACATACCTTACAGCCGAGAAATTTATTCAAGACTAGCTTCTGATAAAATGTGAGAGAGAATTTAACAGAGAAGAAATTAACAAAGAAACTTGAGCAAGTTCTTAAATATTACACTAGGCCAAGCATTTGAACCAAATAGCCCTTCAACTCTGGTTTTCTATAATTCATAAAAATCTTTGCCAGCAAATGACACCCTGGAAAAATTAAATTTATGTCGGTGCCCCCTCTATAGCCTACAGTAAAGGATCCTGGGAATTTTCTTGGTCTAAATGGGCCTTCATCTCACTGAAACTCGTGGCAATTATTGGAACCAGAGGGTCAGCCACCAATAAAAGAATAGTTTCAACTGACATTTTAATGATTAGCTGTCTTAACTTGTTTTTTTAAAGAAGTTTAAGATATTTTGTATCTTAAAAGCCGAAGCTAAAATAACTAATATTCTTCTGGGCTGGCTGGCTATATAGTAAAATTTGGCATGCTGAGAGACAGCAACTTTTCTTGATCTGGGATTTTCTTTTTAATTACTTTCCCACATGTAAGGCCTATAAAATTCAAATCTTGGCATACATATCACACTGCCTGCTGTTAAAACTGTCCAACAGATTTATTGGCATTAGGGAAGCCAGCAAAGCATTGAAATCCAGAACACATGCATCCACCAACTCTGCCAGATGACAAGACACAGTTCCAGTGTCACAATATTATTCACAGCCCATAAATGTAAAATTAATGATCACCATTAATTTACAGAAATCTACTACCAGGAAAACTGTAAGTCCTTCACTGAAATTTCTGCAGATATTTGGGAAACTTGGCATGATTCATGGGAACAGAAGAGACAGGTTATCTCCATCCACATTTGATGTATCTGTTAGGGTAGCCATATAGATAGATCTTTTGTTTTCCCTTGAGAATGCTATCTTACAATGTAAGATCTGGTATTTGAATTGGTACATTTTTAAAAACATGAAAATTATGAAAAAAAGTTTTACTTATTTATAAATGATTGTATTGGCATCAAACCTAGTTTTCCAGGTACCTGTGGTAGAAATTTATCATGTTCAAAATGTGTAGCAAATGGTTCTGTTTCTCTATATTTGTATATATATTCTGTACCTATCTGATGATAAATGCATCTGAGTAGCTAAATTGTATTGATCAGAAGTTCTGTTAGATTATTCTGTTCGAAATTACATGACTTGCTCTTATTATAGGGCACCGAGGAACTTGAAGTACGAATTCTGGTGCAAGCTCGACCAGGCCAAGATATCAGGTAAATTCATAATGTATAGAATGTATAGCCAACTTTTGTTTCTACATGATCATGAACTCAGGAGAGCATGGCTATTGTAAACCCACAGCTCAGTCATTTAGCCATTAGTGTTCAGGACTTTTAACAAGTAGCAAAATGAATTTTCTTAATTCTACATTTCATGTCTACTCTGCCTACTTTTTTGTAAATATAGTAAAGGTAAATAAAATAGTCAAAAGCAACATAAGAAGGAGTAAAGTCATGATCCTACTTAATCCGCAATTAATCCTGCTTCTAGATAATCCAGAAATCTGGCCACACCCCTAGATAATCCAGAATTTGGTATCAACACAGATAATCCCAGATTTGAGTTTTTATGCAATTAGCTGATAGCCACTCCTCTACTGACTACCAATAATAGTAGAATAACCTGCTATTCCTTATATACAAAAATGAGACTACTGTCTTACCATAAGTAGTACATAAACTTTAAATTATTTTTCTTACATTGGAATGTGTTTGCCCTAATCCCATCATTACTACATTTGCTCAAATGTCCTTATAACAAAGCTACAATTCTCACATCCCTATGGCAAGAAGCCAAGCTGAGTAGACTTCTGTGGCCATAGACCTGGGCCAGCCTAAATTGTCCAAATAGAAATTATCCCTGTGACTGTAACCTCATTAATGTTATTCTCCTCACCCCAAAGCTAACATGCTATGGACCTCTTATCATTAATGCCACTAGATATATTCATATAAATTCTTGCCTTATATCAAAGAAAGTTTGTATTTGGTATTTTTTTTACTGTAATTTAGTATAAAGCAATTTGTAAAATAGTTTTCAAATGTGAAATAACATATTCCTTAGCAAAAATGGAAATCTTATTTCTTTTATCTTGTGATTTAAATTGTTTATTAAAACAGCGAAGAGTTTTTAGAAGCTTTTTATTTTATTATTCTGTTCCTGCCTCATCTCTTGACTCTTTTCTCCTCTTAAGTGTCCTCCTCCTTTGACACTAACGTCAGTTAAGAAGATATTATTCTTATCATACTGCTTATGGTTCTGCTTTGACTTTCAGACCCATCGGCCATGACATTAAAAGAGGGGAGTGCGTTTTGGCCAAAGGAACCCATATGGGCCCCTCAGAGATTGGTCTTCTGGCAACTGTAGGTGTCACAGAGGTTGAAGTTAATAAGTTTCCAGTTGTTGCAGTCATGTCAACAGGGAATGAGGTAAGAAAAAAAAAGTGGGGGGGAGTAAGTAGCTAATTCAACTTTCAGGTAAAAAGCCTTTTTGACTTCTGTTCTGTGTCATAAATAGAACATTGTGGATTACAGATTTTTACCACATACATGTAACAGGGAAATAAATATACTGGCCTCAGGATAGTTCAAGTACAGAAGATAAGAAGGAGGAAGACTAGAAATTCCATATTAAGAAATCTTCCCTTCCATTTATTAGAACAAAATATTATAACCAATGATCTTTCCACACACTCAGTACATATAAACAAAGAATGTTCACTGCTAACTATAGATTTCAACTATGAAAATTGAGTGCTCAGTCTATTAGGACAATGAATTCTACCTACCCTGCTGCTGAGATGATGGGCCGCCTCTGTGTGGATCAATGAATTGGGACACAATGGTTAGCCCTTCAGCTTGCTGGAAGTTCCTTGTGATCCTTAGTCACCAGGAAGAATTTGATAATCTTTTCTCTTTTTCTGCAAGGATGGCATCTCTGGTGGCATGTTTCTCAATATGTCAAATGTCATTTCAACCCTGATTTAGGATGAAAGTTAGTCAATTTTAATTTGAAAAATTCCTGTTCCATGTTTTGCTTATACAAGAAATCAGATGTTCTAATCAGACTGGGAGTATTGAAAAATGAATCTGCTGGTAATTCAAAGCCTAAGAGCAGAATCAGAAACTATTGAGATTTTTTTTTTTTTTAGGCCTTTAGACCTTACTATTTTTAAAAAGATAAACAGGTTTCTTTTTTTTTTCTCTTTTAATCTCTAATTTTATTCTGAAACCATTTATTTATTATCATTATTTTTAATTTCTTAAAGTCTTGGAAATGAACATCTTCAAAGGTCTCTGTTATCCTTATAGCTCTTTTAGAAAGGGCAAAAAAATTGGGGTAAATCGGAAGAGGAGAAGAAGCATGAGAGGCTGTGGATCCTGAGAAACAAATTGATGGTTTTGGAGGGGAGAGGGTGGGGGAGGGGTGAGCGTGGTGGTGGATATAAAGGAGGGCTCATATTTCATGGAGCACTGGGTATGGTGCATAAACAATGAATCTTGGAAAAATTAAATTAAATTTTAAAAAATAGAGCAAAAGAAAAGAAGAGAATATTTGTTTTGCTAATGGAGAGATCAATCAGTATTCTAGACTTAGTATGGGTGCACTGGTCATTCTCTAAAACTATTGACTGACCCAAAACATTACTTTCAATCGATCTACATAGTGAAGATTTTAATATCCCTAGGACCAGCTGACATTATGTTTGGCATCAGAAAGAAATATCTGATAAACTGGTTGACTTAATGAACTGTTCTTATTTGTGATTTATTTGTATGCTTTGTGCATTTAAGTGAGTTCATGGGGGGTTTGCGAAAGCTAAAGAGAATGAGCAAATTCATAAATAACTAACTAGTTATTAGGCAACTTTGTTTAAGCTGTATTTCTTGTATTCTTCCTAATGTTTTTGTAAGGCTGGACCATAGTCTCACTTATCCTCCAGACTACATTGGTAATATTTTTAAAGCTATCATACATTCTGTATGAAAACTGTTGGCTAGTGGTAAAGAAGAGTGATGGGATAAGACTAGAGAAGATACTTACATCATGGAATCTAAGGAAGAATTCGTAGTCCCAGTTCCCTGCCTCCATAGGCTTGATTATCCTTGGATGGGCTTTCACAGATGCTATTTTCTGTGGCCTACTATATTTACCATGGTTTTCCAAGGGAATAATGTTTCTAAATCTCTAAATCTACAATCTAAAATAATGTTTCTAAATCTATAATCTCTGGTTCCATATAGCTCAGCACTCATTCCCTAGTTCCATCCAAGATTAGCTGTTATTATGACTCTATGATTGTATAGTTTAGTTCAACCAATGTTTATTAGGTATCTCTATGCCAGGAATTATACTGGAAACTGGGAATAAAAGAAATGAATGAAGTAGAGTATCTCTTTTGAAGGCTTGAGATCTTTGATAGAAAATAATGGGGAAAAATTATTTCTTTTCAGAGAGGCCAAAAGAAATTAACACTTGTCTGTTAATGTGGCAAGTCTATAATTTAGTTGGTCATAGCACAAGCTCCCCTTAAGTATTAACTGATTTCCCCTGGTATGAGTGGCTTTATATATGTCCACTTTTGAATCCAGCGTGGTATGTCAATAAGCAGAACAGTGGCCTGAGGCCACCCAAAGAATGCCATACAAGATATCTGTGTATACTGTCTTTAAAACCTGCCCAGTATTTTGTGACTACATGTGTTTATTTGGGATGGGGGAATTTTTTCAAAATTGGGAGGTACAGTTGTGAACTATAACTAATGCAGAATAGTCAATGCAGACATTTGTTTCTTTCAACAAACTGTGTATGTTAACATTTAGGTAATACCATCCAATAATTACATAATTGTGGCATACATTTCCAACCTCATGCATTTGTTCAATAAATATTTATTAAGCATCTATTACATGCTGGAATGTCCATGAGGGGTTATCTTAACTAAAATCAGTTTTATAAGATGTGAATACACTCTATCGTGAACCAGTTTATTTAGAAGGGTTTTGAACTGGAAATTCAGTGTCCAGCAAGGCTGGATCAGACTTTCATCTTCAGTGGAACTAATCCTCTTAATCATCTACACAGCCATCCAAGAGTTATTTTCTTTTTTCTTCAAGTGACATTCACGTGCAAGGGAACAAGAATTATACTAGGAGACTAGGGGAACCATCATCTTAGAAGCATGTCCTACATAAGAAACAGTATTTCTTCTAACAGTCTTAGGCAGCTTCCAGGGTCCCTACAAGGGAAATGTGCAGATACAAGTGTCACCACATTGACAAAAGCCCAAAGATATGGCTTCCTACTACGTATTCATAGTTCATGTATTTATTTTTAAGATTTTAGTTAGTTAGTTAGTTAGTTAGTTAGTTGACAGAGAGAGAGCAAGAGAGGGAACACAAGCAGAGGGAGTGGGAAAGAGAGAAGCAGGCTTCCCACTGAGCAGGGACCCTGCTGGATCTGGGGCAGGATCCCAGAACCCCAGGATCATGACCTGAGCCAAAGGCAGACGCTTAATGACTGAGCCACCCAGGTGCCCCTATAGTTCATTTATAGTACCTTCTAGTTACCAATAACAGATTATTTTTGCCATGGGAAATGCTGCCTAATAACAAGCTGACATTTCGTCTTTATCAAATTTCCGGGGAACAGAGCTAGAAAGTGAACCGAATCTCAAATTTGTCCTTAGAGATGGTAAAGGGTTTTGTAAACCCTTTACCCTCACATAAGAGGATCCACTGTGTGTAGAAAATTAGAAAATAATAGTAAAACTTACTATAAGTCATTCTGCTTTTTATCATCACCATGCACTGGCTATTCTAAGCAAAGTCAGTGATAAAATATGCTCTGCAGGGCAAACCATTTCCAACACCCTTCCCCATTTAGTATGCTACCATACTGATGCCAGGCGCTGTTCTGACTGCTCAGGATATAGCAGCAAACGAGACAAACAAATTCCCTGTTCCTACAGAATTTATATTCTAATGGAGGCAGGATAGGGGAGATGGTGAACAAAAAATACCAGTAAGTGGTATGAAGAAAAATTAAGGATAAGATGATAAAGACTAGTAGTAGAAGAGGTATATGCCAAATATTACCTGTTGAAACCTACCCTACATCACCCCTTTCATATTCTCCTCTTTACAATAAAGCCAGAAGGCTGAAAACCCAATTTCCTGGACTCTTTCCAGCTGTAGTCCTGTTAGGCTTTGCCATTGGGATGCATTAACACAATATTAGAAGTTGGAAATAAATTAGAAGTAAGGGCACCTGGGTGGCTCAGTCGTTAAGCATCTGCCTTCGGCTCAGGTCATGATCCTGGGGTCCTGGGGTCCAGCCCTGCATCAGGGTCCCTGCTCAGCAGGAAGCCTGTTTCTCCCTCTCCCTCTCCCACTCCCTCTGCTTGTGTTCCCTCTCTCACTGTATCTCTCCCTCTGTCAAATAAATAAATAAAATATTTTAGAAGAAGAAGTTAGCTGTAGTATAAGCTCCTCAATCCTCAGTAAACATCACTTTATCCCAGCAGCTTTAGGGACAGTGGTGACTTCCTGTAGTTACTGATCTTTGGAGACACACCTTTCTCCTTTTGTTTTTCCAGCCCTCCTAAAACATTTGAAACCAATTCCCTGTATTCAATCCTTTTTTTTTCCACTCCCCTTCATTTGAAATACCTAGAGGATTTGGTTTTCCTTTCCAGATCTGACTGATAGAGTATTTTATATAAGGGTAATCAGGCCTCACTGAAGAGATAAAATTAGAGTGGAAGTCTGAAGGTATTGAGGGTGGTGCCATGTAAGGGGAACTGAGTTCCAAGCAGAGGGAACAACAGAGACAGAAAAATCCTGAGATAAGGGGTATGCTTGTCATGTTTATAACTGAAGTATAGAGGGAAAGGAGCAAAGTTAAAGGATGTGAGGTTAGGGAGACAACAGAAACAAGACCATTTTATTCTAAATAGCCAGGTTTGAGGAAGGGAAGCATAACATGAAACATAACATGTCTTAAATTTTTAAAAATGTTTACTCTGGCTTCAGTATGGCATGGCATATATATATATGGAGAGAAAAAGGAAAAAGCAGGGAGACTAGTTAGAAAGATATGTAATGTCCAGCAAGAGATTTGGACCAGAGTAGTAGCAGTGGAAATGATGAGAAATAATCAGATCCAGGATATATTCTGAAGTTAAAGCCAACGGGGTTTACTAGTGAATTCAAAGTAGAATATAAAAGAAAGTGAGGAGTCAAGATGAACTCCAAGATTTTGACTTGATCTATTCTAAGGGTAGTTATTACTTAGGTGAGAAAGATTGGGCAGCAGAAATCAGGCTTCTGTTTTGGACATGTTAAGTTTGAGATACTTAATTAAAAATCCTAGTAGAAATATTGAGTAGGCAATTGAACATATTGTGTGGAGCACAGGAGAAAGATTAGAGCTAAAGATATACATTTGGAAATTATCAGCCTATACACAGTATTTTAAATCATGAGACTAGATAAAGTCACCTAGTCAATGCATATAAATAGAAGATAGGGGATATAAGTTTTACACTTAGGAGGCAGCTGGATCTTCCTCTTCTTTCCCCAATACTTATATTTCCCAGGTATGTTGTTTTGTTTTGTTTTATGTTTCTCAGTTTTATTTTCTTATTTTGACTCTTGATGATATCATCTCTTTCCCAATCCTTGAAACTTTAGATGGTGACCTAAAGGTCTTTAAACTGGACATAAGTCAACCAGCTGCCATTAATTCAGGGAGTCAAGACTGTATGCTTGCTATCTGGTTACTCAAAGTCTAAACAATAATTATTTCTTTAGTATGCGTTGGGTCTTCTAGTTTTGGGGGTACTGTCTCACTTTCAGCCATATTCCATAACTCATATTTATTCATTTAATATCCTCTCTCTATCCCTTATACTCCCTTTCTATCACATACACACATGCACACACACACATGCAGAATTAAATGTATTCATCTCCACTATGTATTTGCTTATTTTATTACCTCTTCTATCATTTTCTTGGCCACTGTCAAAAACAGACGCCTATACAAACAAGTTTGAACTTCATTTATATAAAATCTCTCTAAAATCTCCATATAATACTGTTTGGGGCCTTTCACAAGCAGCTGCTATTATAAAACTGTAATACTTAACCTCACTAATAAGAGAAAGAACAGAAGGTTGAGTATCTACTGTGACCAGTACCACTATGAGCTTTATGATTAAAGCAACACTATGAGGGTAGTATAATTAGCCTTCATTTCAAGTAAGAGAAAATTGAAGCTCAAAAACACAACAATTTTCCCAGTGCTATCTATTTTGTGTAAGTGATGGAGCCTCATTTCACTACTAAGTCTTCTGGCTGTAATGACTTTTCTCTCACTGTGCCACAATGCTTCCCACAGGAGATTCCTTACATTTCATTTCTCTATTTTTCAGTGACAGTCCCTGAAACCTCTCAGGTTAGGTAGTTTTTACCTTTGTTACTTTCTTCTAGCTATACCATACTTCCTGTCCAGATTAAAGACCATGATTTACCACTTTAATGTTGCTCTTTAGACAGCCTCACTCCTTTAATCTGTTCCTTTGCTTACTATGCTAATAACTAAACTGATCTTCTACTTTCTCCATTTTTGCTCTCAAGCAGACAAATATTACTGAGAAAATTCAGAGAACTGTGATTACCTGGCCCACAACAAATTTCTGCCATTTAATGTCAACGTGGTACTTAAAAGTTGCTCAGTAATTCTGATGTCACTATCTTGTCAGTTTCCTAGCACATTCCCTCAGTAGATATTTCATTCATACATTCTATATAGTCTTTATTTTTTCTTTATCTCATTTTTATTTTTTAATTTTTTTATTTAAATTCAATTAGCCCACATATAGTACATCATTAGATTCAGATGTAGAGTTCAATGATTCGTGAGTTGTATATAACATCCAGCACTCATCATACCACGTGCCCTCCATATCACAATGCCCATCACCCAATTACCCCATCCCCCCACCGATCTTCCCTCCAACAACCCTCAGTTTGTTTCCCATAGTTGAGTCTCTCATAGTTTGTATCCCTCTCTGATTTCTTTCTATTCTGTTTTCCCTCCCTTACCCTATGGCCCTCTGCACCTTTTTTTATACTCTACATATGAGTGAAGCCATATGATAATTGTCTTTCTCTGATTGACTTATTTTACTCAGCATAATACCCTCCACTTTCATCCACAACAGTGTAAATGGTAAGTATTCATCCTTTCTGATGGCTGAGTAATATTCATTACACACACACACACACACACACACACACACACACAATATTTTCTTTATCCATTCATTTGTCAATGGACATCACAGCTCTTATCCACAGTTTGGCTACTGTGGACATTGGACATTGCTGCTATAAACGTTGAGGTGCAGGTACCCCTTCAGATCACTGCATTTGTCACCTTGGGGTAAATACCTAGTAGTGCAGTTGCTGGGTCGTAGGGTATTTTTAACTTTTTCAGGAGCCTCCATACTGTTTTCCAGAGTGGCTGCACTAGTTTGCATTCCCATCAGCAGTGTAAGAGGGTTTGCCTTAATCTGCATTCTCGCCAACATTTGTTGTCTCCTGACTCGTTAATTTTAGCCATTCTGACTGGTATGAGGTGGTGTCTCATTGTGGTTTAGATTTGCATTTCCCTGATGCTGAGTGATATTCAGCATTTTTTCTTGTGTCTGTTGGCCATTTGGATGTCTCCTTTGCAGAAATATCTGTTCATGTCTTCTGCCCATTTCTTGACTGGATTTTTTGTCTTTTGAGGGGTTGAGTTTGATAAGTTCTTTATAGATCTTGGATCTATATCCAAGATTTGTCATTTGCAAATATCTTTTCCCATTCCATAGGTTGCCTTTTAGTTTTGTTGACTGTTTCCTTTGCTATGCAAGAGCTTTTTATCCTGATGAAGTCCCAGTAGTTCATTTTTGCTTTTGTTTCCCTTGCCTTTGGAGATGTGTCTAGCAAAAAGTTGCTGTGGCCAAGGTCAAAGGCCAGTATTCTCCTCTTAGAATTTGATGGATTCCTGTTTCACATTTAGGTCTTTAATCCACTCTGAGTCTACTTTTGTGTATGGTATAAGAAAATGGTTCAGTTTCATTCTTCTGCATGTGGCTGTCCAATTTTCCCAACACCATTTGCTGAAGAAACTGTCCTTTTTCCATTGGATATTCTTTCCTGCTTTATCAAAGATTAGTTGACCATACAGTTGAGGGTCCATTTCTGGGTTCTCTATTCTATTTTGTTGATCTATGGGTCTGTTTTTGTGCCCATATCATTCTGTCTTAATGATTATAGCTTTTTTTTTTTTAATGTTATGTTGTTTGAAATTCGGCATTTTGATGCCACTAGCTTTGGTTTTCTTTTTCAATATTCCTCTGACTATTCAGGGTCTTTTCTGGCTCCATACAAATTTTAGGATTATTTGTTCCAGCTCTTTGAAAAATGTCCATGGTATTTTGATAGGGATTGCATTGAATGTGTAGATTGCTCTGGGTAGCGTAGACATTTTAACAATATTTATTCTTTCAATCCATGAGCATAAGTCATTCAGACTTATTTCTATGCTTATGTAAATACATATTTGTAAAAATGGGACAGTGCTATAATACTATTATGTTCTTTTTTTACTTGAACAGCATATCACAAATATCTTGCAATGACAGTAAGACTATTATATAGGTGTCTCATAATTAATTTAGTCAATTCCCTATTATTAGGTAAGTAGTTTGTTTGCCATTTTTCACCATTGAAATAGACAATGCTGTGATGAACATCCATATTTATTTGCAACTACTAAAGAAATCTACAAGAGATACACTCAAAAGTAATACAGGTGTGGGGCACCTTAGTGGCTCAGTCAGTTAAGCAGCTGGCTCTTGATTTTGGCTTGAACCATGGTATTGAACCATGTCCAGCTCGCAGTCAGTGAGGAGCCTGCTTTAAGATTCCCTCTCTACCTCTGCCCCACCCCCATCACTCACACACCTGCACATGTGCATGTTCTGTCTCTCCAAACTAAATAAATAAATAAATCTAGCTTTAAACACAATAATAATAATACAGGTGAATCAAAGTGGAATTCTAAAAAATATTTAAGTACTCCAGAGGAAGGGGAAATAAAAAAGAAAAAAAAAATAACAAAAAAAGAACAACAACAAAAAAAAAACCAGAATATAAAATGGCAGATGTAAGCCCTGACATATCAATAATTACATTAAATATAAGTGGTCTATTTTATTTGTAATACCCAAAACTGGAGACAGCAGTAGAAAGACATGAACTGTTGCTATATGCAGCAACCTGGATGGATCTCAATGGTATTATGCTGAGTGGGGAGGAAAAAATCCTAAAAGGTTACACACTATATGATTCCTTTTATATAACATTCCTGAAATGACAAAATTGTGAAGATGAGAAATATATTAGTGCTTCCCATTTAGAGATGGAGAGGAGGGAGAATGTGACTGACTATAATGGGACAGCATGGGGGATAGATCTTTGAGTTCTGTATCTTGATGTAAGGTGGCAGGTTAACACAAATCTACATATGTGGTAAGGTGGCAAAGAAGTATACATATACCTTATACCAATGTCATTTCCTGATTTTAATATTATTCTATAGTTACATAAAATGTAACCATTGGGGAAACTGGGTGAAGAGTACAGGGGACCTCTCTGTACTATTTGTATAATTTTCTGTGAATATATAATTACAGTTCTGAATGAGCTGATATTAAAACAATTTTTCTTTACAGATTTATTTATTGGTGCAGCTGGGTGGCTCAGTTAAGTGTCTGACTCTTAATTTTGGCTCAGGTCGTGATATCAGAGTAGTGAGATTGAACCCCACATTTGCCCCCGTGCTAGTGGGGAGTCTGCTTGGGTTCTCTCTCTCACTCTCCTTCTCACCCTGCTCCCCCTTCTCCCCTTCCCTGCACATACTTGCGCTCTCTCTCTCTCTCTCTCTCTCTCTCTCTAAAATAAATAAATAAATCTTTAAAAAAAAAAAAAGGAATTCACTTTGTAGGGGAGGAAAAATACATTTTTTCCTCCTCCCTTTTAATGTCTCAAGTTCTGCATTTTGTTACCCCTATAACAAAAGACCAGATTAGCAAGAGAAAAGGCATACACGTTTATTTAATATAAGTTTTGTATACATAAGAGCCTTCATAAGAAAGTGAAGACCTGAAGAAATGTTAAACATGAGCCTTTTTATATTGGGTTTGAGGAGGAGTGGAAAGTTGTGGAAAAAGATAATAGGACAAACGGTATGAGGAAAGTGTAGTAAACTGAGGGAAACAGTAAGGCTTTTTCATTCAGATTCCTCTGAGTCCCTTCATCTTCAGAGATAAGAATGCTCCTTTCTTCCAGGCATAGGAAAGGCACCTCTCACATGAGGGTTTTATGACCTATTTAAGAGGAAGGCCTGAAAGTCCTTCCTACACAGGCTATTTCTCAAATTCCTTCAGCTTTAAACATCCAGTATAACAGTTGCCATATTTTGGGGTAGCATGTCTTGGACCTTGTCAGCCTCTTTACACAGACACATTCCATATCATCATTCTCAGATTTAGATGAACAGAACTTTTGCTGTCTTGTAGCAAAACCAGGAAAGGAAATTGAGGAAAATTAAAATTAAACTAGAATATTATTCTTGTATCATTTCTTACATGCTGTTAAAGTCAGG
This sequence comes from Lontra canadensis, assembly GCF_010015895.1. Classification (NCBI taxonomy): domain Eukaryota; kingdom Metazoa; phylum Chordata; class Mammalia; order Carnivora; family Mustelidae; genus Lontra; species Lontra canadensis. The sequence continues at coordinate 1,707,904 of NW_022631049.1, read as the reverse complement.
ACAATTCTCAGATTTAAATGAACATAAATTTTGCTATCTTGTATCAAAACCAGGAAAGGAAATTTAGAAGATTAAAATTAAACTAGTGTATTATTCTAGTATAATTTCTTACATGCTATTAAAGGCAGGACAGTTTTTAAAGCGAGATTTTAAAATCAGTCTAATTGGGGCGCCTGGGTGGCTCAGTGGGTTAAAGCCTCTGCCTTCGGCTCAGGTCATGGTGTCAGGGTCCTGGGATCGAGCCCCACATCGAGCCCCACTCTCTGCTCAGTGGGGAGCCTGCTTCCTCCTCTCTCCCTGCCTGCCTCTCTGACTACTTGTAATCTCTATCAAATAAATAAATAAATAAATAAATCTAAAATCAGTCTAATTTGTACAAAAGTCATCGTAGTGGAATGTGGACTTTTTTCAAATGCAATTTGTAGACCTCTGTAGTTATAAACCAAATTCTTAAATTATGTTTGAAAGGTCTGAATATTCTTTTTTCTTTCTTACAACCCAGCAACCAAGGTAATTTAACTCTGAATTAAAAATTTTTTTCCCAGAGTTTAATCAAAAGCTATTTAGAGTAAAAACATCTCCGTTAGAGCTTATAATTCCTCCCCTCTCTTTGTGTTAGATCTGTTTATCTGGACTGAGTATTTTTTTTTAACCTGAGTATTTCTAAGGTGTGTCCATAATGACTAAGAATTGGTTTTTGATCAGTTTAGTGAATTGAGTTTTCTAGAAAAGGGAGAAATAAAAGTAGGAATTTATAAGGGAGTTGCTTGCAAGGGATATGGAAAGAGTTATCGACCACTATAAAAGTCTAATTTTCTTCCCTTTGCAAATAGGGAAAAGGTCTTAGATGCAGACAAACCCATTTCTTAACATAAAAAAGGGAAAGTTAGCCATTATAACCAATCCTAGGACCTTTGGTAATTCAATCAAGACCATAGGATTAAATCCCTGAAGAACAGAAACAAAGAAGGATGTTTCTTTCCTTTTTTTTTTAATAGTTTTTTGAATTAACATATAATGTATTATTTTTTTCAGGGGCACAGGTCTGTGATTCATCAGTCTTACACAATTCACAGTGCTCACCATAGCACATACCCTCCCCAATGTCCATCACTCAGCCATCCCATCCTTCCCACTTCCCTCCACTCCAGCAATCCTCAGTTTGTTTCCTGAGATTAAAAGTTTCTTATGGTTTGTCTCCCTCCCTGGTTTCATCTTGTTTCATTTTTTTCTTCCCTTCCCCTATGATCCTCTGTCTTGTTTCTCAAATTCCTTATATCAGTGAGAACATGTGGTAATTGTCTTTCTCTGATTGACTTATTTTGCTTAGCATAAGACCCTCTAGTTCCATCCACATTGTTGCAATGGCAAGATTTCCATTTTTGATGGCTACATAGTATTCCATCGTATGTATATACCACATCTTCTTTATCCATTCTTCTGTTGATGGACATCTCGGCTCTTTCCATAGTTTGGTTATTGTGGACGTTGCTGCTATAAACATTGGGGTACACGTGCCCCTTTGAATCTAAACTAAATGATTTCTCTTTTAGAAAGGAGGTAGAAAGGAGGTAGAAAACCTCCTCAGGAGGGTTGAACAAAGAAAAAAAAAATTTTAAGATTTTATTTATTAATTTGGCAGAGATCACAAGTAGGCAGAGAGGCAAGCAGAGAGAGTGAAAGAAGCAGGCTCCCTGCTGAGCAGAGAGCCCGATGCGGGGTTCAGTCCCAGGACCCTGGGATCATGACCCAAGCCGAAGGCAGAGGCTTAACCCACTGAGCCACCCAGGCACACCAAACAAAAAAATGTTTAATTTTTTGGGGCGCCTGGGTAGCTCAGTGGGTTAAAGCCTCTGCCTTCGGCTCGGGTCATGATCCCAGGGTCCTGGGATTGAGCCCCGCATCGGGCTCTCTGCTCAGCAGGGAGCCTGCTTCTCTCTCTCTCTGCCTGCCTCTCTGCCTACTTGTGATTTCTGTCTAAAGTAAATAAAATCTTTTTAAAAAATTTTTTAATCTTTTACATTTTTATTTAAACTTCATTTTGAATCTTGGCATAACAATAAAAATGCTAATTGGCATTCAATATTCATTATTGTATTCCCCTTTGTTCTCAACGTGCTTTTGGGTGAATAAATGTGGTCGTGTCATATGTACTCCAAAATGACCACTGGAATTCCAAATTGTTCTTGATGAATTTGTGCTATTTATTTATTTATTTTTAAGTAGGCTCCACACCAATATAGAGCCCAGTGTGGGGTTCAAACTCATGACTGTGAGATTAAGATCTGATCCAGCCACCCAGGCACCCCGAATTTATACTTTTTAGAAAGATAAATGCAAGAAAAATAAAACAAGCCAGAGTTATTTCAGGAGGTGGCACAAGTTTATTACTAGATGAACCCATGAATTCATTAGCTGAGGTCAGTCAAAAGGGAAAATATTGCTTACGTATTATGTCTTAAGTCCTTAGCACTAAAGTTGAATCCCTAACAGCTGACCCTAAAAATCAGTGGGAAGGGTAGAGAATATATCACTTCCAAAGCCAGTTTCTCAAACATACAAAGAAGTTTTTACTTCTACACAGTAATGTAGCCAAATAAATTACATCTTTTTTTGCTGACAAATAAGATTAGTATTAAATCAGTGCTTTAGCACCTACACAAGGAAAACAAAAATTTATACAAATTGGATCAGATAACCAGAAAGTCCTCGGAACCTTATTCGTACAACAAACAATAGTAATATCAGCTAGCTTTGGAAGCTCAACAAAAAAAGATTAGGCCTTAAGAAAGTGCTAGACTTACCATCATAGACAAAGAATCTCCAGAGCAAAGAGACTCAAGAGACCTCCCTGAAATGCAATATAACCAATACGGGAATACTGGTAGAAAGTGATCTTGCCTAAGTCTTGGTAGGATCTACGTGACTATGAAAGTCTTAATACTAGTGAGTTCCTGCTAGAGAGTTGGATAGGACAGTCATGCATCAGATAAACAATGCCCTAGATCCCTATTTCTCAAAATTGTTCCATAGAACACTGATTCTTCAAGCTAAGGGGTGATTTTTTTTTTTTAAGTGGGTTCTATGTTCAAGTTATTTTGGAAAATGTTGATTTCATTAAACAAGTTTATTTGCTGAAAAAAAAGGGAGGGAGGGAGAGAGGAAGGAAGGAAGGAGGAAGGAAGGAAGGAAGGAAAGAAGGAAGGAAGGAAGGAAGGAAGGAAGGAAGGAAAGAAAGAAGGGACGGTTCTTAATACAGTGACCACCAGGGAAACCTGTTGATCATACAAAGTGGTGTATATCACCATTTCTGAGCAAGGGAGATTATCACTGTAGCACAGTCCCAGTAGTGTCCCAGAAGGAGGAGATTACAGAAGGACAATTACAGGAGTTTGAGAACTGAGTTTGGTCATGAGAATGAGGCCGGGGATGGAGGGTGTTAAGGTAGGTAATAAGTAAGGTCTAGGTAGAGACTGATCAGATTTGTAAAATAGGTAAGTTGCTGAAACAGTCTTATCTTTGGAGCACATGAGTCCATGTGGTGTTATAATGGTCTGTTTGTGCATGGTCTTGGAGCATATGTCTAAACAAGTTTGTGTTAAAACAGTTTGACTTAACATGGTTGCTTGAGTTACATATCATGGTTTGGTACAGTTTATCTATTATGCAAATAATGGTACAGTTTTGCAAATAGATGTTTCTGTTTTATTTCTCAGAAAGACTTTGTAGTGTAGGCATGATAGCCAATTACAAGGATTTGAAAACATTCAAACATATTGAATGGGGGGACTTGGTAAGAGTGTGACTAAAAACATAGATTCAAGGAGGAGATATATTAAGATGTTCTTACGGATTGTAATCTTTGGGAAGATAGTGGACTACAAAGGGAAAGAGTCAAATGTTTAATGTGTGAAAGCTGGGAATACAGTGGTACCATTGATAAGAACAAAAACAAGAAATTGAAATTTAATATATGGTAGACAAGAAAGTAATAAGGTATGGAGATAATGAGTTATGTGTTTTGGTTTTGTTTTTGGTTTTTTTTACTTTGTATTTTTCTTTCTTTTGTATTTTAACTGTGACAAGTTCCAGGCATGGTTCCAAAGATGACCAGAAGTATAGGATACCAGAAAACAAGATTAAGTTTTAAAAGGAAATACTATGAATTTATTCTATATTTGGATTTACACTTCCATTCAGGTGTTTGTTTTCTTTGAAAATACTTAAAATACACTGTAAATCCCGCACCCTCATTTAACCAGGTATTATATCATTATGTCAATTTTATCGTTAAGTAACTAGTACTCCAATAATCTTTAATTGTTCTGTTATTTCTAGAACTGTTTGCAGCAAAAACAGAAAGGAATGTGAATGGCAAAGAAAACACTCTAATAACCAGAACTTTTATTTTGTTGGTGGTCAGTACCCTTCTGTGAAAAAAAAAAAATTATATAACCACACAGTTTTCTTTCTGAAGCAACTTGTCTAATTAATGGAGTTAAAGAGCTGTAAGCCTTCACCTTTATAAAATTATAATGACTTCAATAACTGTGTGTTAATTAAGATCAGAAAATTAATCTATATTAGCACTGCAGTAGCAATTTTCTAAGCTCTGTCAGTGACTAAGGATGAAAGTGGGTTGCAATGTCACCTGGCATCTGATTAAGTTAAATTAATGCAGTATTTGAAGGGAAGACTCCCAGGTGACACTGAATAAGATGATTAGAGTTTTTCCTCTAGCTATTTTAAGGGGACAGCTGGTTGCAAAGCTACTACTTTTCCAGCATAAAGCCAAAGGTCCTGCCACATGGTATCACCACTGAGTCAGAAGGAAGATTGAAGGGGCTAGAGGTTATTGTTTGGGAAAACTGAGATATGAAGCCCTGAGAATTGGTCATATTAACAGCCTAAGTATCTGTGCATGCTTGTCTTCAACCTCCTAAGATAATAGTACAGATTTCCTCACTTCCAAGATGTACTTTTTTTTCATTTTGTATTTCTGAAATCAAAGTCCATCTTGAAATTGATGTATAAATTAAAGTTGTATGTTGGTGTGTCTGCATGTGTTAAGGACCCCTACTCATAAGTATTTTATAATCTAATCTAAATCTATATTCACACTATAGACATTCTTTCTGTACTAGCATCTGGAAATATATAAGAACGATTGGGGTAAAATGTGCTATTTAGAAGAGAATCATATTTATTATATATATACCCATATTAATTAAGTGTTCATTACCTCAGTCAATCCTAACAACTACTATTCAAGGTAGTTATTAGTATTATATGTTATAATCGAGAACATTAGGCATAATGTGTTTGGGTAACTTCAATTTCAATCTTATCTGAATCCTAAGCTCTTCCTACTGTACCACACTGTCTCACTGAAACAATCTAACATAGAGTAAGCTTCTAATAATTTTTTTTCATAGACATATAATGCTGGATATTAAATTTCTAAAGAATGACTCAATTCAGAGTCATGGAATAATTGTGCATATGTCCAGTTAAGTATTACTTGCTTAAATTTGCTAATAAAGAGACAAGATACCTATCTCCCTCTCCTTCAAATAAGTTTAAATTCTTTGGTAGTGTTGATCTCACTTCAGAAGAGATCCAAAAGCTTGAATCAAAATATTAACAATCATTCTCTTCATACTTGAGAATATCATGTCACACAGTCTCTACCTCAGATGTTATCAGTGAAAGACAAACTGGAAAATAATATTGGGAGGGAAAAAGGAAGTTGTTTTATTTGGTTTAGCCTGGTGAGCAACCACTGAGAAGGCCAATCTCTACAGAGCACTATTGTCAAACTGTAGCCAAAGCAGGTGTGATATTTGGCCTGATGTTTAGTCACCATTTAAATTTCTGCATGCTTTTTAATTCTGGAAGAATGTTTTTTTCAATCTCCTATACTCTCAATATTTATTCGGAGATCCCTTGGGCATGTATTTTCTATGTGCCAGATACTGTAGTAGGTGTTAGATAAGGTAAACTCTACTTACTAGATCTATTTCTTTTCCTTTAACCATAGACAACATTATCCTAAGAGAATAATTTGTGGTGGTTTTTTTGGCTTTGTAGCTGCTAAATCCTGAAGATGACCTTTTACCAGGAAAGATTCGAGACAGCAATCGTTCAACCCTCTTAGCAACAATTCAGGAACATGGTTACCCCACAATCAACTTGGGAATTGTGGGAGACAAGTAAGTATTGGGTTTTATTTGGAAGTTATTGTTGTACATATTTGAAGTTTGGGAGTACTAACTAGGTGGGATTGTTGCTAAAGAGACAGAAATTTAATACTGTAATTTTCACTAATCTCATTCTTCAAAAGCCAAAGAATAATGACCGTGTTTATGTCCTTTGGGACAGACATCATCCTGGAATGTCTATTACATAGTATATTTTTACTCTCCTATGGGTATGTTAAGTTTCCAAGGACCTTTTTTGATAGCATTGGCTTTATTTTGATGGAATTAATAGTGATGATATTATTCCTATTAACATTCACTTGTTTCAAGAAAGGCAGGAAAGACATGAGTAAGAAGATAAAGAATGTTAAAATTCACGCTAACTGCTCCTCTGAAGTTTAAGTACAATTGTTTTCTAGGACTTTTATATTGATTTTTTGGTATCTTATGTAACTCAGATTTCTCTAGCCTTCACCCACTTGTAAGTACAAACGGAGGCACATTGACTAGAATTGCCCATCTCTAAGAGTATATTGCCCCATATTCTAAATTAACTCAGCCCTCTGCTAAATTCCTCAAGGATTTCTATGAACTTCCAACAGATTTTCACATGTGATCAAGAGCAAGTCTGCTCTTTCTGAGCACACTACCTTGTGACACTGCTACTCAGCCCTCTCTCACCAGGATTTCCAGTTCACAAGAGACAGACCTGCTTTTAGTAATACTCAGACATCCAGCCTGGTGGAGACAGAGCTGGGAGACAATCTGAGTAACAGACAGCATGATGTATCTGTCCCCCATAATTGCCCCTTTCCTTTATCACCACCTTGTAACTGATTAAAGCTCATTATGTCTGGATCCTTCTTCCCTAGGCCAAGGTAGGAATTTCCCAGCAAATGTGCTTTTGAAGAGGCTCTGCCTTATCAGTTTACAAGGTTTGCTCTACACCTGTATCCCAGTTTAAGCTCAACCTGGGCACAACATAATTCAAACCTTGGACACAGCATCCTACCAATAACATAAAAGGGAGTAACTTTTATGTCCCTTCACTTTTTAAAGTTCCCTTCTTTCTTCCTTGTTTTTTTTCTTTCTCTGAGGATATTGGAATAGAAGCTGTTAGACAGACTTTCAAATGTCAATGTTTTTAAAATCTTCACCATTTGTATTTACCTGGATGCTTAGTTCTAGAGAAGCCCATAGCTAAGTAGCCAGCCAGCTTAGGACCCACGCTGGTGAAGACAGTGTCACAGGCCACTTAGTATCACCCTGACCGAGGCTCCCTAGCCCTTGGAAGGCATTAAAAAGAACCCACTGGAAAAAAAGGTAGGAGGTAATTATTTGAATTTGGGTCTAACCAATAACCTGTACTTTCATATAAACCTAAAAGTTATCCTGATGTAGATAAACCTTTAAAGAGGAAAAAATTAACGTCCCAAAGAAGATAAGAGGAACCCAAGAGTTCCAAAAGCACAGAGCAGGTCCTAAAACTCTAGAGAACAACTTACCAGATCGTGTAGGATTTTTTCCCCACCCACAACTGGCTCTGGCCCTGCCTTCAAGTGAATTAATGAGCTCTAAGGAATATTATAAGGTAAAAGGAGCTTGTTGTTTGTGTTTGTTTTTCTTTTTTACTTTAAGCTGTTCTGGACTATAATTCCACTCCTCCTATAAGTCCACTCCTTCTATTTTTGTATTTTTGTATAAAAAAATCCTTACTTGATATACTATATATGCTGCCAGTACACCACTTAAAGCTTCTTATGTTGATATGCTAATATTTGTCTGTTGATTTTTGGTAGACATTTACTAATAATTAGTATTGATATTACATATAACTCCAGAATGTACCTTGAAAACAGCATATGAAGAACAATAAAACAATAAGCAAGATATAGGCAATTCTGAGAATATGCAAATCTCTAGTATATATCCTTTTCTCAGATGGAAATATCTTCCATAAAACTGAGAACAATTTTTAACAACAATGCAAATCTAGACTTTCTCAGTCTTACAGTGCTGTGTGGAAGAGGCCCAGAGGAAAGGGTTAGAATACAGAGATGGAATGTGGGTGGAAAGAATTTGTAACTGTTCTAATGGAAATCTATGCTGGGAGTTTAGCAAAGGAAATAAGGTACATTTAATCTGCAGCCTGTTGATACTCTGTGAAGGTTGCCTCCCTCTTCATTCTTCTCGTTCCTACGCAGCCTTTTGCTAATGAAAGTAAATGTTATACAGAAGCCTGTCTGTGAAGCTCTCCAGCGCAAGAGGGTCATGGGAGAAACTACACCTTGTGTAAAGCAGGAAGAGAAATAGCTCAAGAATGTCAGTAAGCCAGAACCCCTGCTCAGCTATGACAGTTAAGAATAGGGAGTAAGAGCCCTATTCTTGTATTTAAAAACAGATTGGTGTCTGGTTTTTAAGTTCTGTGATTCTACTTCTCAGCTCTTATCATCAACCATGATTAACATTAATGATAAATGTTAAAATTGAAGATAAAATTTAAGACTCTGTAATTTATTTGGATAAAATTGGGCTAAATTTTGCCTTTGTTTATGTACGTTTTATTTAAAAAGAGAGTATAGTGAAGATTACCAGAAGGGTGCTTCAAATACTTGAGAGTTAATAACAGTATTCTTAAAGCATTCACTTACAGATATTTTGTGTATATTAAAATACATTCTGTAAGACAGTTTCTCACAGTACGTGGGACACAATACTCTTGCGGTTCCTGTAGTTTTTTTAAAAAAGACAAATTTTGAAACCCAGAGATGTTAAGAGAACTTGCCCAGCATTATACAAGTTAGTGGCAGAGGTGAAAATGGAAGCTAAGTCTTGAAATTAACAATCTATAATTTTTTTGCTATCATTATGAAGACAAGATAATAACTATAAATAGGTCAGAAGAGAATCATCACTATGTGCTAGAATGGTCAGAGTTTTATAAAGGTGCAATGTTAGTTAAAACATGAAGGATGAATAGAATTTGTCTAGTTAGAAAAAGGGAGTGTGTTGATCAAGTAGGAAACATGGAATGAACAAAAAATAGAGGAAAACAAAGTAGAGAAGTAGAAATAAACAGCTACTCAGGTCAGGCCAGACTGATTACAACAGAAGGTTCAGGTAGAAGGGTTAGGGAGGTGAATTTGGTAGAAATTTTTTATTTTATTTATTTATTTGCCAGAGAGACAGAGAGCACAGATAGGAGAGTGTCAGGCAGAGGGAGAAGCAGGCTCCCTGCTGATCAAGTAGCCAGATGTGGGACTCAATCCCAGGACCCTGGATGGTGATCTGAGCTGAAGGCAGATACTTAACCGACTAAACCACCCAGGCATCCCAATTAGGTAGAAATTTAAGGTCAAATTTTGAAAGGCTTTGCAATCCAAGCAGAACTACCCAACTCACTTAAATTTTAAACTTTTAAAGATAGAATTGACATAATAACCGTTATTTTAGAAAGATAATTTGAACAAGGTGTATCACATGGGTTAAAGTTGGAAATGGCCTAGAAATAAGAATAATACAATTTGTTTATTAATTATTCAGTCAGGAAGTATGTGTTGTGTACCTATGAGAATCAACTGAAGATCTTATTTAAAATGCTGGTTCTGATTTAGCAAATGTGGGGTAGGCCAAGATATTGCATTTCTAACAAACTCCTAAGGATACCAAGCAGCTGGTCCATGGATCAAAGGAAATAACAAGGATTTTGTCAATTTAATCATGCATCTACTATGGATTTTAAGACAAAGGCTGTTAAAGATACAAAGCTGAAAATAGGTCTTGCTTTTGAAATTACATGTACTAGAAATGTACTAGAAACTATAGACTAGTAATAAGAATGTTTTGGGAAGTTCAAGTGCTTAAATGCACATTTAGAAGTAGAATTTTCTCAAAAAAAAAAGATTAAATCAAAAGACATTATAAAGGCTATTACATGGAACAGAAGAGTGTCAATGTTGATTTCTCTTCATCTGGATTATAAAGCCTCATCAAAATGATATGTGACTATAAACACAAATAAAATACCTACAAAACCTAGCTATTAGGTCTCTCTACCACAATTTTACATCCCTGTCTAGCAATATACCATTTCCATTTCTTCATGTTCCATTTGTGGTCTATCTTTTCTTGGTTTTTGTAGCTCCTCTTCCTTTGCTCGGTCCCTAAATTTAGGGGTCACCATGGCTCAGTCTTGGCTTTCTGTCCTCCTAATTCCTTATGCTAATGACTCCCAGGTCTTATCTCTGTCTTGAGCTCCATGCCTAGACCCACCTGCTCACTAGGTGCATTTTCTTTTAAGTTCAGTAGGCACTGCAAACTCGGCTTGTCCAAAACTAAGTTTACTATCCCCGACCTCTCTCACTGCCCCTCCCCACTACTGCTCTGTTCCCTCTCCTTTCATTCTTCTTTCTCAATGACTGCCACCAGCTAGTCACCCAAGCCAGAAGAAACCTGAACAAGAGTTGTCACAGCTCCTGTCTTCCACTCACTCTATATTTAAGTCCTATAGACTTTCCCTCCTTGGTATTTCTTCTCTACATTCCCATCTCTTCCTTCTTGCCATCCTGGCTTAGTTCAGGGCTCCATTTATTTTTTATCTAGACATGTGTGACTAGCATCTTAACTTGTCTCCATGCCTCAAGTCTTGTTCCCTCTAACTCACCCTCTATTCTGCTATATTTCTAACATGCATATTCTATACCTATGGCAGAATTGGGGTTTTATCATATATGGATAAGCAAACTCTAATAATTCAACAAACTTTTACAAACAGTTATGCTCTGTCAGGTATTGTACCAGTCTATGGTACTACAGAGATAATAAATAAGACAGTTATTAGTAAGAACTACAAAGAAGTTTTCAGTTCTGATCCACTCCTCTCTTTCCTCCCAATCACCAATCTCCAGTCTCCTTACTGCAAACATGTCAGTCTTTATTGAATACCCATTATATCGATAGATGGATAGATAGATAGACAGATACATACATACATACATACATTAAAGAATGTAGTATAGTGCTGCACATATATGTGTACACATGTATCTTATTTAAGCATCTTGAAACAACAGAGCCAGATAACTATCTTTTAATCCCCATTTTGGAGATAATGATACTTATGAAAATCAACCTATTCAGGGTCATGCAGCTAGTAGAAGGCAGAGTAAGCAGTTCAATGCAGGCCCATCTTTTTTTTAATTTAACTTTTTTTTCAGTGTTCCAAAATTTATGCACCACACCCAGTGCTCCATAGAATACGTGCCCTCCTTAATACCCACCACCAGGCTTACCCAACCCCCACCCCCTCCCCTCCAAAACCCTCAGTTTGTCAGAGTCCACAGTCTCTCATGGTTTGTCTCCCCCTCTGATTTCCCCCATCTCCTCCTCTCCATCTCCCAGTGTCTCCGTGTTATTCCTTATGCTCCACAAGTAAGTGAAACCATATGATAATTGACTTTCTCTGCTTGATTTATTTCACTCAGCATAATCTCCTCCAGTCCCATCCATGTTGATGTAAAAGTTGGGTATTCATCCTTTCTGATGGAGGCATAATACTCCATTGTATATATGAACCATATCTTCTTTATCCATTCATCCATTGAAGGGCATCTTGGTTCTTTCCACTGTTTGGTGATTGTGGCCATTGCTGCTATGAACATTGCAACCCAAGCCCATCTTAATTCCAGGATCCTTTCGTCTCTTGCACTACCATCCTACTCTTTTAACTGGAGTTAACATCCACATTTCGTTAATATTAAAGTTAATAAACTAAATAGGCTATCTCCATTTATAATGAATAAAACCCCTTAGTAAACAGTAGCTATGAACATTTCAGATGCCAGAGAGGAAATTTTAATTTAAATTGTGAATTACATATTGACAAATGAATTATAAGGACTTGAGTTGCAGAGTCCAAATCTTTAAATGATATAGAAATGGGGAAAATGGTAGGATTTATTATGGTCTTCCTGATATAATCTCTTCCTTTACCTTTCTTCCCAGAGCTGCTGGGGCTGCTTTTGCAGCATTTATTACTTTCGGGTAATTTGTTATACCAAGTTCATAGATCTTCTAGGAGGGTGAGGGTATGAAGGAGAGAGAAAAGAGGGGAAAAGAACGTGCACACATGTGAATATATGACAGTTTGGTAGTCAGGCCTACATTACTCCATTTACAAATGACCTAGATTCACAAATGGCCACCCCTATTCTTACCTTTTCTCTATTCAACATATAAAGCTTCTTTGCCACCACTTTAAGAGAAAAGAAGGGAGAAAAAAACATCTTGAGAAGTGAAATGGGAGAAGGCAGGAAGAACAAGAACACTTAAGTGGTGCCATTAATCTCCTTGTTCCCTGACCTTGCAGTTACAGCCTATTTAGGACACATGTTTTATTAAGCCAAAATAACCCATACCCTGGCTAAATGTGTTCTATTCACTTTGCTATATTTTCTGATAATCTAATATTTAAAGATCCAATTGTGTTAAAGAGCATTCTACCTGAGAAAGGGTTGTTTGCATGTTAATGTGAATGAGTTTAAACCCGACATCCAACATCAGGATAAATCCTCTGTCCTGAATGAACAGAAGCAAATCACTTAGAACTTGGAGTTCTTTAGGGGCACCTGGGTGGCTCAGTCTGTCAAGTGTCTGCCTTTGGCTCAGGTCAATCTCAGGGTCTTGGAATAGAGCCCCACATTGGGCTCCCTGCTCAGGAGGGAGTCTGCTTCTCCCTCTCTTTCTGTGCTTGCGTGCACGCTCGCGCTCTCTCTCTCTCTCTTTCTCTCACTCTCACTCTCTCGGAAATAAAGAAAAATCTTTAAAAAAAAAAAAAAAGAAGAAGAAGAAGAACTTGAATTTCTTTGGCAGAGGGAAAACTCTAACTAAGCAAGACCACATCAGAACTTTAACATAGCAAGATACTGAGGGTCTAGCAAGAAGTACATTTGGCAGCAGGAAAAGACTAAAGAAAGGTAGGTGGGAAGGTGTCATAAGCAAATACTTTACATTTCAGCATTTTTTCTTCAGTCTTCCATTTTGCTTCCATAATTCAGGCTAGTACTAAAGAGTAATTCAGCAATACACTAGTAACATTTTGAGCCAATTAAGGTTGGTTTGTTTGTTGACCCTAGAATCGTACCCACCATCTATAGTACTTACAGATGTTTATTTAGAAATGTGTTCTAAGTTCCAAACAACCAATTTAATATAGAGACTCTGGGAACATACCCTATGAACTACAAATCATCTATGCAAAAAAGACTTACCTGAAGTTTTCAGCTTTGTACTGACTGCATGGTATCTTTTAATACTGTTTACAGAGTAGTAATTAGTAGTAAGACACTGAAAGATTTTGGATTGGGGATAACATGATCATCTTCTATTCCTGATCCAGTTCTATTATGTACTTCTTGGGCCATTGTTCTAGATGTCCTAGTGTACATTTTTTATGTAACTTTTTAATCTTAGAACAAATAAATGTTCACTGAAGAAAATTTAGAGAATACAGGTTCACCAAAAAAAGCAAAGAAAGGAAATTAATACATAATCCCATTACCCAGTATTCTTCTTCTTCCATTCTTCAATTCTATGTGTGTACAGTTTATATGTGTATAACTTTAAGAAAGCAAATAAATCATAGTCTTATTTTAACTCTTTTTTCTACTCAGTGCATCATAAACATCTATATGTATTATCACATAGTCCTCTGCAATATCATTTAAATGCCTATATATCATTCTCAGTAAAAACTGTAATATTATTTATTTACACAATCCCTTGTTGTCAGACATAAGGTTGTTCCTAACCTTTCTCAATTTTAAGTAAATGATGAACACCTGTATAACTAAATCTTGGCATATACCCACAATTATTTGAGAATGTCTTTAAATTTTTATTTTATCCATTTTATGACCATTTGTTGATTGTCTGACATATGCAAAGCTATGTTGATAGCAGGGGTAAAATGATAAATAAAACAGCTGCTGTCCTCAACTCCTGGTAGGCATGTAAAACGCGTTGTTCATGGCTGTTTCCTCAGCAATTAGAACAGTCAGCACATGGTAGCTAGTCAGCAAATGCCAGGAAGTAAGAGGAAAAGAAGAAACACTGAGTACGACCTGAATATGAAACTAGTCAAGTCTAGAGATTTCTAATTGACACAAATTGGTATGAACTTCCAGGGATAAACTCCTTCTAAGCTCCCTCCTATTTCTACCTTGAATATGGGACAGTAGATGTCCTGGTATTCTTTTCCCCATGGCTGGTTAAATAACCTATTAGCCTCCTTTTGTCTTCCTAGGCAGCAAGAGCTGCTACTGTTTTTGTACTGTGGGGAAGAGTCTAAAACAAAGACGTTTGGATAGGTAAATGAGTAGAGTGTACGATATGTTCCAGCCACGATAATTGTGGCCAGACTTGGTTAAGATAGTCATCATTTGGGCACATACTTTCTTCTTTGTTTTTCTTTTTTTTTTTTTTCCCCTTTCCCTCACTTTCTGATAAAATTTCTTTTTTTTTTTTTTTAAGATTTTATTTATTTTTTTGACAGAGAAAGACAGCGAGAAAGGGAACACAAGCAGGAGGAGTGGGAGAGGGAGAAGCAGGCTTCCCACTGAGCAGGGAGCCTGATGTGGGGCTCCATCCCAGGACCCTGGGATCATGACCTGAGCCGAAGGCAGACACTTAATGACTGAGCCACCCAGGTGCCCCTCCTGATAAAATTTCTCAGAGAAATTGCTACTTTGGGGAATTAAACAGGGTGGAAAAGGATTCGTTTATATTAAGTCATGGTGGTTTTCTTTCCCACCAGCCTATAAGCTCCATGAAGATTAGGACATGAAGGTGTGTCTTGGTAACGCTATATGTGTAGTACTAAGTACTATCGCCTAGATTTAGATAGCCTGCCATCTTTTCCTACACCACCCTCTCTTTCCATGGAACCTAGAAGCTATGCAACTGTCCAGAAGAATCTTACAGGGTCCCTTCACAGTGAGTCCAAAAACCGTAGCCATAGGAATAGACCAGATAGTATGGCACTGACAACAGAATTGCATTAGTACCTGAGACACATCCCCAAAAGGGCACAATATAAAGTCTTATGGCTGAGATAATTCATTTTATATTTCTGAAGGAAAAGAAATATAAAGGGGCAAAAGGAGTAGCATTCCAAATGGATTTATGAAGCCTCTAACTTTAAAAAGTTGGGGAGCTGCTCCCTCAGGCTTAAATAGATGATGTTATACATTTACCTCTTAAATATAATAAGCAGTAATCATGATCCAAATACACAGAATCCACTTGGGGAAAATCTCTTAAAGTTCAGCACTAATTGAATTTCTAGCATGTCTAAAACTAATTTTAAAATTGAGCTGTTTTGTTGTTGTTGTTTTTACATCAGCTTTTTAAATAAGTATTTTAATATTTTATTTAATGATATTGATATTTATATTAATAATATTTAATAATAATTTTTATTCTTTTTTTGCTATTTTTTAAATTTCTTTTCAGCGTAACAGTATTCATTGTTTTTGCACCACACCCAGTGCTCCATGCAATCCGTGCCCTCTCTAATACCCACCACCTTGTTCCCCCAACCTCCCACCCCCCGCCCCTTCAAAACCCTCAGATTGTTTTTCAGAGTCCATAGTCTCTCATGGTTCATCTCCCCTTCCAATTTCCCTCAGCTTTAAAATAGCTTGGTAATGTAGCTTCCAACTGCTGACTTAGACCTTCTAGCCTTGCAAGGCCTGAAGGGCTAAGAAATTCTCATAATTAAGAAGAGTTCCCCCTTCTGGAAAATTGCCATCGCAGAAGCCTGCCCTAATCATATCATGCTGGACTTGCCTGACTCTGTCACATATTGGTATTTTGGATTTGAGTTGCCTGCTCTCCTGTTGCTGCCAATTTGTGAAGCTGCCTTTTCACATTAAAGCTTGAAACAGAAAGGGAACAAGCACTGAGATAGCAAACCAGGTTCTTATAAAACTGGCGTATTTAGAAGGTGTTATCAAGGTAGACCTCACAGTTATCAAGGTAGACTTCACAGTTCCTCACAATGGCAAAGCCCAGTGCTTTCTGTCTTCCAATTTGTGGAACAAACATATCCTAACATCTTAGTGTTTACCTGCTCTTCTAAAAGTAGAAATTTCTAACTACCAGGGAGAATTCAGATCCAAATTTAATTAATTCTTGGCATCTTTAAAACCGCCTTTCTTCTCTTATGAAATAAACACCTTTTTTGCTCAAAATATAACATTTTGATTTTTGAGTCAACATAATAGATTTGTCTTCTGATCGATTTCTAGATAGATTTATTTATTAAGCGAGGTCTTTCAGTTTCTATTGGCTAACCAGAAATATTCGTTCTACTTACCAAATGTATTTAACAACCAGAGATTCTTCCCATTCTCGGGGACAGACTTTTTTGGTGGCTTTTACAGTTGCCTTTCTTAACCCTTAAGAGTTGCTGCTACAGTTGATATTACTGATTCTTCTAAAAATGACCTCCAGGTATTACTGTACTTTTAGAAATCGTTTTCTTCCAGAATAGCTTCCAGAAAGTCTTTCCTAATTATCCCATGCCAATTCTGATCATTCTGTCCCACTCAACATTTATACCATTTTACCTTGCATGTATTTTCATTTTAATTAATGTATTTGAATTCAATCAGTGATATTAATTTCATTGCTTATTTCATTCATTTTCCTAAATTTTTGTTACATGTTTTCTGCACTTAAAGGCAGAGACCATGTTCTCTTCTGTCTTTACATAACTTTATAGTGCATAAACACCCAGTGGGACTGAAGAAAGACTAAATGAGGGCTACATGTAGTATGGAGTTTAATCGATACATGAAATAGATACCCAGAAAATATTTGTAGTTGAGAAATTTATCCTGGACCTCTGAAGAAATTAGTATATGTTTAGTATACGTCCAGAACTAGAGTTTTTTTGGAGGGGGGTTTGTTGTTGTCATTGTTATCTTGCTGTGATCAGCTGGCATTATTCCTTAATCTCCAAATCCTAGAGTTTTTCTTACTTTCCCACCGTCATCTTCACTCATTTTAAAAATGATACAACTCACAGTTGGTGTAACAGATGAAACAGGAGACTAATTAGCAGCTGTTGTCCATCTGTGTGTTTATATTAAATATTTTAAAATAAAACTGCATTT
The DNA here is from genome assembly GCF_010015895.1 of Lontra canadensis. NCBI lineage: Eukaryota > Metazoa > Chordata > Mammalia > Carnivora > Mustelidae > Lontra > Lontra canadensis. The sequence continues at coordinate 1,690,527 of NW_022631049.1, read as the reverse complement.
ACATTCTGAATACTCTGTCTGAAATCCTTAAAATCTAAAGTTGGATAAAGGCTCTGTCTTGGTTTTGAATTTTATATTAGACTTCATGATAAAGAAAAAAAATTATGTCGGAGTCAGGATTATAGTAATTTAAGGCAGATAGAAATTTTAAAAAGCAAAAAGTCTGGACTGAAAGTGGGCTCTCAAAGCCCTCTGAAATCTGGAAAAATGTAGACATAGTATTCTTTCACAGAAATTGAAGTACATCAAGTATTGAGAAAGCTACATGTATTCTCTGAGATTTATTTTGAGATTTGCTTTACCTTTTCCTTTTATGTACTTTCTGTGAAGTTTAGGCTTCTTTGTTCAAAGCTTCTTTGATGTTCAGTTAAGTTAGAATTAAGTTAGAATTCCAGGGAGAGTACTGTTATTATTATTGGTAGCCATCTCCCAAGCTGAAAGTGAATATCATAACTTTGGGGGGAAAAATGCTTTTTTTTTTTTTTTAACTCAAGTCAAATAGTCAAATGTGCAGATAGTAAGAGAAAGAAAAGTATGATCTGCAAGATGAGTACTATATTTCAGTGCTCTAGTCAGTTTCCTCTATGCTTTAGTCTATATGTGAAAAGAAATATTAATTTCAGCTATTTCTGTAGAATCACAGTATCTTAGAATTGAAAGGAACTTCCAAGGTTAGCCAGTCAAGTCTTACACCCAGTACAGGTATTAGAGAAATTTCTCACAGCTAGCCATCAGGTTTTGTTTGATGCTTTTAATGGGAAATATCTTACTTGCATTATAAGGCAACTCATTCTGTTCTTGAATGGCTCTGAATGACAGAGCCATTGTCTTGAATGACAAATCTTGCTCTGGCCTCAGCAGGGAGCCTGCTTCCCCCTCTCCGCCTGCCTCTATGCCTACTTGTGATTATCTTTCTCTCTCTGTGTCAAATAAGTACATAAAATCTTAAAAAAAAAAAAAAAAAGTGCTTCCTCTCTTCTTCATCTTCCCCTATCTTAAGATTTCTGATCTGATCCATTTTTTTTCATTTAGAGTTGTTTTTCTAGAACATTACTGGTTGACTTATTATCTGAATCTTTGCATTTTCACAAATATGATTCTTCTCTTCTGATAGTTGAATGGGTCTGACTGGGTATAGGATTTGGAAGTTGAAGGCTTTTTTTCTCTGAGAATCTTTATGGTAATCTATTATTTTATAGTTTGGGTATTATAGGTAAGAAGTCCAAAGCCAATACTCTTTTTCCTTTGTTAACAAACCCAATCTTTCTGTCTGACAGCTTGTAAGATTTTCTTTTTATCTTTGAAATTACAAAATTTACCGAGACATTCTTTGGTTTATGTTTTTGGGCAAACTTGTCTTGAACTCAGTAAATTTTTTTTTACTTTCCAAGCCCTTTTCAAATAAGTGAAATTTTCCTCTATTTTCCCCCTCCATCAGTTCCTTTTTTTCTTCATGGAATTCTTATTGATAGTATGTGAGTCTCTTGCCCTGTCTCCCAAGTTTCTTGTTATTTCCTGCATTGACTTCCATCACTTCATTTTTGTACATTCCTTTGAAATATTTTGGTGGGGGGGGGTGGGAAGCAGAGGAAGAAGGAGAGAGAGAATCTCTAGCAGACTCCCTAAAGAGTGCAGAGCCTGACTGGGGATCATGACCTGAGCTGAAATCAAGAGTCAGATGCTTAATTGACTGAGCCACCCAGGCGCCCCCATTTCTTTCAGCTATTTCTACTATTTGGTCTTTCAGGCCACTAATTTATTTTGCATTAGGCACTGTATTCACCTTCATCTACTAAATTTTTAAACTTGAAAATCATGTTTTTCATTCCAGAACACCCTTTTAACGTTATAAATCTATTTCCATTAGTGCTTTGTTTGTTGTTATTCTTGCTGATATTATTTATTTCCCCAGCAGTTTTATTTCAGTAGAAGCTGCCCTAAATTGTGCTTATTCTTTTACCCTCCAGCTGCTGCCTTCTTATATTGCTGGTATTTTCCTTTGCCTACTGAGAGTGCTATTTATTCTCAGCCCTCAGGAAGCTGCTAGAGTATCATGACCCTGATGTGAACATAGTTGTAGTAGTAAAAAGGATTACAAGTGGTAAAAGGCATGGAAATCACAACTCATGAATTGCAAGGCACCAACAGCAAGCTGCCAGTGTTCTATTGAAATACAAAAAAAGAAAGAAAAGAAAAAGGAAAGAAAGAATGATACATTTGTGCTTAAATTGGATTCCACTCAGCTTCAGGTGGTTCAAATCAGTGAATGTTAGAGATGGAAAGAATGTGGTCCAAATGTTATTTTATAAATAAGGATAATGAGACTCCAAAAGAATATTTGCTTTTCAGAATCATCTCAGCAGGAGACAAAACTGGGTTCTAGATTTTGTGACACTCAGGGCTTCAATTAACAATTTTCTCACTAAGTACTTAAAGTTTTAGCATTTTGTACTAAATCAACTCCCTTGTAGAATGCTTTTATATAATATTGGTACTCTAAGAGAACAATGGTTTGGTACTTAATAATTCAAGTGAAAATGGATAGAAAATGCTAGTAAACCAAGACTAATGCTAGTATTCAATATATCTTTAAAGAAATGGTTAATCGCCATTCAAATCTAATTAAAATTGCAGTTATTAATGAAGGAAGAATTAAATGATAATACAATATCCATTTAAGACATGCTACTCTTTGAGAAAAGGGAAGCTATTGGTATATACCAAGGAAAGTTAATCAACTTAATCCCGCATCCCCTCCAGTGGCAATGGTGAGAAGATAGTTCAAATTTTAAAAGTACAAATTGTCAGGTTTTTATCATCTCTATATAGCATCCACAAATAGGATTTATATATTTAGATAAAAATGATAAATAGCTTATATCTGGAGGCATACTATGTATAACAAATTATCTTTCATTATGTGAATATTTCTATAGTTTAAAAGAATAGCAGAGTGAACAAAGGGTAACCTTGAACCTTTCACTGCCACTGTGAACCTCAGTGCCTTCTTCTGCCCTACCTACCACATAGAGTTGTGAAATTAACATATACCTGTGAAAGTGTATTGTTCGTTCAAAATGTGCATATTATTGTCATTACTTTTATTTCTTATATATCAAATGATCTAATATATACAAAGTGATGTCATTTAAGACACATGTAAGTTACATAATGTCATATTATATAATAAAAGATCAGATTATGTTTTAGTTTTACTCTCCCTTCTTTGAGAAAATTAATATACCATGATCTGTTTAACAAAACAGAAAATCCTGAATGGTTCTTATTCTGTTATAATACCCACAATTATAATCCTGGTTACCTATTCCTTTTATCATTATTCAGAGTAATTGCTTAGTTTTAGAAAACAAACTTTTTTTTTAATTTCTTAAAAAAATGAGGGGAGAGGGAATATGAAGTAAATATGGGAAAATACTAGCATATGTCAAATCTGAAAGATAGATACCTGGCTGTTATATATTATGTTATGTTGGAAATATTTTTATCATTTAAAATATAATATGAATCATAAAAAGCAAAGTTATAACTTGTAAAAAACCCCTAAAAGTTATGTTTAATCAAAATCTTATTCAGTTTCCATCTGATTATAGGATTCAGAGTCACATTTGTTTCATTCCCCAGAATTATACTAACATGTCCACACATGCACTTTCCTAGTCAACACAGATAGATTATCACTTTTTGCCTTACCATTTGATGCTTTTGCACAAGGGCCCTTTCTCATGAGAATTTTCATCATATGATATGTCATATTCCTGAAAAAATTAGACACTCACTCTGATTAGTCAGTGGGATGGAAAAAACACGTAATACGGATCCAGAGGCTCTAGTTCTAGCTCTGCCACTTATTACTCTACCTCACCTTTAGAACACTACCTTCGGAACACCTGGGTGGCTCAGCCTGTTAGACATCTGACTCTTGATCTCAGCTCAGGTCTTGATCTCAGGTCGCTGGGCATGGAGCCTACTTAAAAAAATAAATAAAGCACTGCTTTGCTCTGAATATTACTTTCTTTCTCTGTAAAATGAGCATGATATTACCTGTTCGATCTACCTCACAGACTTATTAAAGAAGGAATAAATAGAGTTATTACTCTATTTATACAACGTAATGCAACATAAACGAAGTTATAGATCCTCTGACTGTTGGCCAGCATTTGTACCTGACCCTCTACTAAGCCATTATCTCTTACTAGATTCCAGACATCAGAAATATGTGACAGAAAGTAGAGTCAAAGAGAGGGGCAGAGGGGGATAGAGAAGAGTAAGACCCAAAGAATGCACTCAGCTGTGATACTGAACAGAGTGACCCCCCATGAGCTTTCCAACTTTGAAAATCAGTGTTTTGAGAATACACAAACACAGAGTAGAAAGTAACACTGAGAATGTTCTTTGAATACTAAAAGGCATGAAATCCCTTTTAGTTTATTTCTGTAAGTTAGAAAAGTCATACAGAGAGCTGATGACGCTTCAGTTTTATAAAACAGGAAAAAACATCTTGCCCAGGTAATGTAAAAACAAATGAGAAAAAAAAAAATCACTGAAATGTTTGTTTATTTGTATCATCAACTAGCAGATCCCAGGACCTTTAGCCACCTACAAAAATTAATACTGCAAAGATGTAGATGTCACTGCTGCTTTGTTTCCAGGGACTTTACCATAATCCTCTAAGACTGACATGTTATAAATTACATATTATAAAACTGGTAAAATTAGCTGAAGTCTCTTTGTACTAACACAAAATTACATTTTGTTAATAATATTTATTGTCCATTCACCTGAACCACTTTCCACATTATCCTGTGTTTGTGTTTTTCCATTTACTCCATTGACCAAACATTTGCCTCAGCCTGATGATAATATCCAGCAAGGCAAGGGGCCCAAAGCTCCGGACATGCAGTGAACAGGAACCCAGCATGTGCATATCTTATAGTATTTTAATACAACAGAATAAGTTGCTGTCTTTTTCACTAATATAAATTGAAAAAAACTGATGAAAATTCTGTACAAAATACTTAATTCAAAACTACTTTAAATATTATTGAGTACAATTCTTCTAAGATGTTTGCCCAACCAGTTTAACTTTGAAAGGGATTTTTTTAAGGTTTTTTTTTTTTTTTTTAAGTTTTACACATAGATCCTATCTCTACCAAATACCTGAGTACATTTTTGGCTGCATAAGCAATTAACTAGATGATTTTAGAGTCCTTATGTTTGTAGTTTGAAGCCCATGTGAGCTATTTTCCAAACTTCTGTGTTTGTGTCTTTTTCTTGGGAGCTTACTCCTCAGAGCCAAACAAACCCCAGTATACTCGTAGATAGGCCAGTACTTGGAGAGGAGAATTTTATCCAGATCCAGTAAGAGAATCAACCAGTAAATGAAACTATTTAGGCTGGGACCAGGCCTAGCTTGCTACTGCTTTTGAGCTATTTGGACTTTCACATACAGTTCTGAATGTATCTAAGGCCCCATCTGTGATTTTCTTCTGTGTTAGTAATGAATATTTTCCTAAATAAAAACTATCAAGTATGCTAAAGTTGATATAAACTTTATACCATATAAATATACCTAACATGTTTATAAAGATATGGTATGTTTAGGTATGTTTATATGATATGTTAGGTTAGGTATGTTTATATGATAAGCTTCTGTCAGTAGTACAGCAATAATAACATCTAACCTTTCTTTAAAACTTAGTTTGTACTGTGTAGTATTCCATAAACTTATGTGTATTGTGTCACTTACTCCTCATAGCAACCCTGTATTATCTCTACTTGATAGATGGAAAGCTGAGGCAAAGAGAAGTTAAGCAATTTGGCCAAGATTCTACATCTAGCAAATAGTAGCATCAGGATTTAAACTCAGGCAGTCTGGCTTAAGAGTTTATACTCTTGATCTCTGTGCTATGCCACTTCCCAACTAGTTTCTCTTCAAGAGCCTTAGTGAGTTGAAGGCTGCCCGTCAGGTGAATCTCAAGTTCCTCTCCTTACCTCTATCAACCCTAGATAAAAAGGGAAATGATGTCCTAATTACTAATCATCTTCTCCTCCTTCAAGCACTTTTCCTCCTCCTTTCTCCCTCCCTCCCCCATGAAATAGTGCATTAAGGTAAAGGGATGTGAAAAAACTTCACTACCAAGGGTGATTTGGGGGAATGCTATTTCCTTGAGACATCATTTGGTTTCAAGTTAACAAAAAAAAAAAAACACTGAGGCTAGCTTTAGCAAAAGAAGGGTTTATGGGAAGATGTATGGTTATCTCCTGGAACCCAAGAGCAAAATAGTCCTCAAGAGGAACTAAACTCAAGAACTGGAAAAACAGGGGTGCCTGAGTGGCTCAGTGGGTTAAAGCCTCTGCCTTCGGCTCAGGTCATGATCCCAGTGTCCTGGGATCGAGCCCCGCATCGGGCCCTCTGCTCTGCAGGGAGCCTGCTTCCTCCTCTCTCTCCATCTGCCTCTCTGTCTACTTGTGATCTCTGTCAAATAAATAAATAAAATATTTAAAAAAAAAAAAAAGAACTGGAAAAACAAAAACTAGGATTGTTCCCTTTTTAGATGGGCGTGTTAGATGTTCATGGGGGAGAAAGAGATCTACCCCCCCTTCCCCACAGGGTAAAAAGTTCTCAGAAATCAAAGGTATAGGCCAGATACTCCTCAAAAGACTCCCTTTCTGTACTCCGTCATTTGAAGGGGAATTAAAGTGCATATTACCAGTACCTTTGTATGGAATTCAGATAGTAACTAGATAGTCCTTTTTAGCTAACCCTTACCTTCCTATCCCCCTCTAAGCCCTGTTCCTAGCACTTTGGTTTTTTTCCCTCAATTTATCAATCTCAACTTATACCTTTGTAACCCTTCTAACATCCAGAGGATAGACTTGATTTTGCTTCATCTCTTCTTCCCAGGCCTTTGACCTGTGCAATCAAAGGGCCTGTCAACTGGTCTTTTCAGTTGACTCTCAGGAATCTGCCTAGTTTCAATCCCTAATATTCATCTTGTCCTTTTACCTTCTCGAATATTTCATACAGATTCTGCTTTCTTTGTTTTTTCCTAGTAAACACCTATTGCCTCTTCATATTTCTAGGGATCTCCCACCACCATCCTTGTCTGGCTAGATGAAGTCCCAATTCTTGAGCTTGAGGGCCTTCCAAAATCATGTCCTATCCCAGTCATTCTAAGTTCTTCACTCTAGACAGTTCTTTTTCCCCATATTAATCTCCACTGAGGCTGCATCACAGGCTGATCCTCTTTACAAGGCCTTTTCTCATTCCTTCCACCTGTGAAAGTCTGAAGGCTTAACTAGCTTAAGTCATATTCCCTTTATAAAGAGTCTGTGTGACCTCTCCCAACACCTAGGGTCACCAACCATCCTGGTCTGCCTGGGATTTCCTAGGACATGTGACTTTCAGTACTAAATCTTGGATTATCCTAGATAATGGATATCCTAGATAAAAGGATGGTTAGATAGCCTACCAGCACCTCAATATCTCCCCCCATTATGCTGCCTTGTTAGAGCAAAGAGCCCTATGAAAGTACCTGTAGCCACTACTTCCGCACTTATAAGGTTCTTTCTCTGCAATAAGAGTTATGTTTCCATTGGGCAGAGACCTTTTTGTTTCCCACTTCGTGCAGAATATAGTGCTATACTCATATTAATGCCTACGCAGTGAATAAAGTGATTTAGTTTTAAGTTGGCATTTAAGTATCTAAATATCTAAAATCTTTTCTTGTGGTTAACTTACTTGTCTTTATTTTTTTCCAGCCCAGATGACTTACTCAATGCCTTGAATGAGGGTATCAGTCGTGCTGATGTCATCATCACATCAGGGGGTGTATCCATGGGGGAAAAGGTATGAAAATATGGGGTTCATGAAAATTTATCTAAGGTAATGACCTTGATTAACTGTAGTCTGGTGGATATCTGTTATTTGTAACTAGACCTGTACAAATATGAAAAATCCATAGGGCTTCAGAAATTTCTGGGCATTCTAAAAGGGATGCAGTGTAAGTAGAGCAGAAGGCTTACCTCAGAAAGAGCTTCGAGAATCCTATAACTTTCAAAATTATTTTCATGTTCCTTTGAAGATTTGTTTCTTTGCTTACTCACCTTTACTATAACATTAGGACTTCCTTTATAAGTGATATCTACCCCAAATCCTGTCCTCCCTTGCCATATATTCCAAACCTGAAAAAGAACCCTTAGCTCCTCACAGGGAGGAAAGACAGGATTAGGCATTCCATTGCCCCCTTTGACAAATAATGATCATAATCATAATAGTGATGAAAATAAAATACAAACATATATAAGTATATATAGGATTTTATAAAATTAAGTATATTTGCATAAAATACATGCTTAGTCCTTTAAAAATCACAATTTCAATGTTTCAGTATCATTAAGTTTATATATCTTAATGAAATGTGTTGGTTCATCATGGTTATTGGGTCCATTGAATAATATTATAAAAGCAAAATATACTTTACTACAATAACCAACCTGATGTTTTGGCTCAAAAATATTTCAGAACACAAAATATTTTGCCAGCCTATAATCCCTTTCCATTTTTTTCTCTTTTTTCATATTAATGACTTAAATGAAAAATTATAAAAATATTGTCATAATAGCAGTTATTACTAAAATTCAGATTTTTCCAAGAACACCATTTTTAGCTAGATCTTATATGTATGATTGTTCTTGGTCTCTGCCCTATCTAGCTACAAAACTGCCTAAATTTATAACCTGTGTGGCAGAAGTTAGTGATGTGAACAGAGAATGCCTACCTTTCATTCACAACTAGTTTTAGAGTGTGTAAAAATAGCCCTTCAGTGGCCAAAAACCATAGAAGAAAAATAGAGAATCTCGATCCAAGACTACCATCTCAGATTACATCCAGGAGTGAAGGTATTGAAGTGTGGGCAGTATTCTCCTTATAGCAGCCAGATTTCTGGATTAGTCTTTCCTCAAAGTCTCCTAGAAGTCCTTAATCCCAGGTGGAGCAAATTGCTGCAGACCTCTTCTGAGATCACAAAGGCCAGAACTGAGGTCTGCATTATAGTAGAGCTATAAGAAATAATTTTCAACCTGTCTGTTTTCATTACCATCAAACTGCCTGTGGTGCTCTGAATAACACAAGAGCAAACCCTGAAGTTAAGAGTACTGGAACATTAATTTTGTTGTTTCCAGGGAGTATTTAATGTATAATTTATCTTGGTTGCTAATGAGCTTAATTATGGGACAATACATTCTATTTGGCAAATCTGAAGTTTGTCTTTAACAATACTTCTGAAAAGGCAACAAGCTTCTAACATACATAGGCTTGGCAATTGTGGCTCAAGTATGGTAAGGATAGAACACTTCTCAGCCTTAACCTTCTTTATTAATGCTAACAAAGATGTCAGTAGTTGTCCTAGGGATTTGCTCACAAATAAATAGAGGTAATATAGTAATGCATTTTGGTTTTATTTATTTTATTATCTGTATGGTAAGATACTTACACTAAACCTTTAATACTAAGCAGGAGATTTTAGGAACTAGGCATCCCATAGTAATCCACAGGAGCTAATAATTGTCGTTCTTGCCTCCTTGAGTGGGAATATGATGAAAGAGGAACGAGGAAGAAAGAAATAAAGCATAAATGCAGCAAACTCCTGCCAACCTGCAAATTCTAGTTGCCAAAAGAATTCAGTTGTACTTCAATAGCAGGAAGAAAAGCCTAAGAGACAGAACATCTGTTCCAGCCCAAGGGCTGAGCCTGAAAACTAGTCACTGAAAAGATAGGAATGTCAAGGAAAGACCCAAAAGCATTATGTAGCAAACATGAATCTTACATGCAGAAACTCAGGTATGCAAGAATATCATTTACTTGATTCAACTTAAATCCTACTATGAGCACCTATGCTACAGAACTGGCAGGAAATTTTATTAAGCCATTGTGGAGCTCACCGCTCCAAGGATTATGACAAGAAACTGAAAGGGGCTTAACAGACTAACAGTGGATCAGGGAGACATAGATGGTCACCAGTCTGCACTGAATACATCTACAATATCCCTGTAGTGCTATGATCTCAGGTATTTGCTCCTTTAGGCCTTGCTAACAACACCAGGATCATGGGGAAGCTGGGAGCCTTGGGGCAGGGGGAAGGGACACCGGCTGCTTATGGGACCCACAGACCTCAGTCCTCTTCTCAGCCAAGAAGAAATGGCCCTTCCACACACAGTTGCTTCCCTCAAAATCTTTTCCTACCTCCACCTCTGCCCCAAAGTGCTTATTTTTTATAAAACACTGACAGTTTCAAGTAAATGGTATCTGCTTTTTGCTCTGAAAACTAAAGAATTATATGCATGACTATGAATTTTCCACAACTTACAGAATTGTAAAATAGCTCAAAGACAATGAAAGGTGGAGATTGCCAAGAAGGACACACTAGATTGGACCCCCAGTAATTTTTTTTTTTTTTGCCTATTTAAAAGTCTCTTAATGTTTCCTGATAATGTCCCTCTCCTACCTCATATGATCAAAATAATCACAAAGATCATTATTGATCGCAAAAAAAGGCTTATCTTAGAGGCTTGCCCTTATTATTTCATAGCAAATTTATTAATTAACCATATAGGCCTCCATGAGTTTGTTTTGCAAATCTAGAGCCATAAAGCAATAGAATATTAAATTAACCAACAATATCCCAAACAAATAAATACAATAAAATTTCCCTTATTATTTCATTTGGCTCTATGTCATTCTTGTTCTGCTAGATCTTGGGTTAGCGGTCTGCTTTCATGAAGCCATCTGCTTCTATTCTAAAGAGCCCTGGGATTCCTGACAGTCTGCTGGCACTACATAAAAGTTATCTAAGCAATATCATTTCAGGTGCCATACCCAAAAGACTGTTCTTTGAAGTGTCAGTAGTGCAAAGTACCTATTGATAATCCTTTTCCCTAGTGCTCTGAATCTTTGTTGCAGGCACAAACTATTTACTGTAGCTTTTAGCAGAACCTTCAGGCAATCATTAGAGTAAAACAGAAATTTCCAAAGATGACAGATCCTTAATAACTGTACTTAATTTATCACTGTAACCAATAATATCAGAATAGAAGTAGAATTCTCTATTCAGATATCATATGTAACTATGTCATAAAAGTTTTGATGTGTTTCCCCTGAGGATGCAGACATATTATGGACAGCAAAAGCATTGTCAAATCTCCAGGCATGTCCCATAAAGCATAAAATTTCTGAAATATTTATATTAACATTTTACACATATGGATCTAACCCAGGGCACACCAAGCCTCTCTTCTCAGATATGACAACAACTGCCCTCACATGACACTCTTACAATGGTAATATATCAAACAAACCTAATTATTTCTAACATCTCCTTTTATAAGATGAAAGAAAAAATCTTTGTGATTTTCTAGAGACCTTCTAGAAATTTCAAAGATAGCTTTAGGTGTGAAAGATACTCTGAAATTTTTGCTTTTTACTAAATTTAGGTCTGATCTTTAGAAGGCAAAATCAAAAGAGTTGTCAAAAAAGAATTGGGTACTTGAGTAAGATAGAATCATGAGTACCTGAGAAACAGTACTGGTTACCTAATTTTCAAAGCAAGAATAAAATATTTGGGAATAAGCACAGAAAGTAATGTAATTATAAATAATCTTAGCTCATTTGTCAATGAGGAAACTTTGTTCTTTATTTTTTCTTTAAATAAAGGCAAAATAAACATAAAGCCCAAAAGGGAGATTATACAAAAAATAATCTTGAGCTTCATGGGCAAAGCATTAATCAGTAAACCAAAGAAATAAGCTCATCAAACCTGAGTGAACTTACTAAAATTTTAATATAGTTCTCAGCTTCATTTTAGGCACAGGTACTATAAACAAAAGCAAATAAAAATCTCTTCCAAAGTTTTGTCTTTTATTATGTTATTTTATATTTTGAAACAAACCGCCACTTTACTTCAGAACAAAGAGTGGGCCCCAGACCCATGAGGGTCCCTAAGACACTTTAAGTGGATCTGCAAGGTCAAAACAATTTTCATAATAAAACTAAAACTTTATTTGACTTTTTTATTCTCCTTCTCTCATGAATGTGCCATGAGTTTTTCCAGTGGCTATATATTGTATTCTATTGCATCAGACCCTATGCAGAAACAAATAAAAAGATCCAACTGACTTCTCTTAAGCCTAACATTAGAGAAATTTTCAAAATTATAAAAACAATGCATAAAAAAGTTACTTATATTTACATGAAATGGTCTTGTCATTGCTATTTCCAAATGAAACAACAAATTTAAAAAAAATTTAGGCTTCAGTTTCTAATACAGTATATATCTATTAGATATAACCCACAAGAACAAAATCTCTGGGGATCCATATAAATTTTAATTTAAGAGCATGTAGAGTGTCCTGAGAACAAATATCAGGACTGGACCTTAAAAATATATGTATTCTTTTTCCTTAAAAAACTGTCTGTCATTATTGTTCCTAGACAAATGTAACACCTATATTTCATTATAATATTTTAAAAAATAACTAATTTTTATTTCACAGTGAAAACTAGATAATTGAGAAATCATATATAAGCATTTGAGCAGATTAGCCAAGTTCATAATCACACAGAATATAATTTACTATAGCCACATGCATCCCTTTGTACTTATTGTAGTAAAGACAAACAAACATATTAATTAACATGACCTAGAGATATAAGCCTCTCTCTCTAGCATATAAAAATAAGAAGCAAAGTACATTAGCTTTAAAATAAAAGTATGGGGGGCCTGGGTGGCTCAGTGGGTTAAAGCCTCTGCCTTCGGCTCAGGTCATGATCCCAGGGTCCTGGGATCGAACCCCACATCGGGCTCTCTGCTCCGAGGAGAGCCTGCTTCCCTTCCTCTCTCTCTGTCTGCCTCTCTGCCTGCTTGTGATCTCTGTCTGTCAAATAAATAAATAAATAATCTTTAAAATAAAAGTATGAATTGTTCCCAACTTACGGTGGTTCAACTTAACAAATTTTCAGCTTTACAGTGGTGTAAAAGTTACACCCATTAGTAGAAACCATACTTCAAATTTTTAATTTTGATCTTTTCCCAGGCTAACAATATTCAGGGCATTAATCTCTCATGACTTTGGGCAGCCACAGCGAGCTACAGCTCCCAGTCAGCCACAATCATAAGGGTAAACAACTGATAAACTTACAACCATTCTGTACCATACAGCAATTCTATTTTTTCACTTTCAGTATAGTATTCAACAAATTACATCACATATTCAGCACTTTATTATAAAATAGGCTTTGCAGAAGTGTTCTGTAATGTGTGTTCTGAACATGATTAAGGTAGGGTAGGCTAACTATGACATTGGGTGGGTTAGGTTTATTAAATACGTTTTCCACTTATGATATTTTCAACTCACAATGGGTCAGGTGGAAATCTCATCATAAGTGAAGAAAGATCTGTATATTAACTTAAAATTATGCTTAGTTATCAATGATCCAGTATTCTTACTTAGAAGTCATCTAGGTATCTGATAATTATTTGTTAATTAATTTAATATCAGTTCAATAAGACTTTGTTACTTAAAGATCCTAAATATTATTTTCAAGCTGACATACTATAAACATAATTACTATTGAAATTTAAAGTTTGTCAGAATAATGATTCAATTATATTGTACCCAATTTTACATTTTTCACATTCTTAAAATATTATGTAAGAAAAGCATTAGCTTATTTGATGAATAAACCTATATAAATTTAAGAAAAACAAACCCAATCAAAATAAAAAGTATTTGCTTAATTACACTTAACACTGATAAATAAGAAAACGAACATGGCTGGGTTTTCACAATGACTAAAGTTATTTATCAAAGATTTATCTTAACTTTGTGATCTTTGATGCTTAAAATTATAAGAATACCTTTTAATATAGCTCATTTAAAATATAAGTTAAATTTCCTTATTATCTGATAATTTTAGAAAGATTCTATTTATTTAAGAACTTCTTTATTTCTCTGTTAGAACAGAGCACCTTTAATTTAACAGACAATGTAATTATTTCGATAGAGTTTTCTTCTTCCCCCTGGCAAAGCAAACTTTATTGTGGCCCTAAAATGGGGGTACTTCCCTTCAGATCCTGCTGAAACTGGACAGTTGGAGATTAGGGGCTCTTGGATGGCCCCTCCCAACATCACCACCACGTTCAGTCTCAGATGAACTGGGGTGGGGTAGAAGGAGTATGGTAGGAGGGAAGCACCCTGAATTCAAAGCATACCCTGAGGAAGGCCCACTCTGCGTGATGATTTATAAGCATATAATTTATGAATATTTTCCAGAAGTAGGAAAACATTACACACTCACAAAATGAGATAAATGTCTTTCTGGATCATAGACACAGATGCATAAAAAACATACAGCTTCATCTCAACAACTTCAACTACAGGTCACAAATAAATACAGAAACAAAAAAACCTTAACGGTCCACAAATAAAGAGCTGTTTCCCTTCCTAGAGGTCATAAAGTTCTTAACTGGTTTAGGCTCAAAATGACAGTAAGACAAATAAACAAGGAAGACTGATAAGACAGATTCTCTGTCTTCTCTTACCTGAGATTTCAATCATCCACTTGTAGGAATCATTAGACTGTAAAACCAAATTCCCAATCATGGCTGCCACAAGGGGGAATACCTTATTCGCCATGCATGGAAACAAAAATAGAATCAAAATCAATAAAGGGAACAAAATTAGAGAAACCAAAATTTAGCAGAGTTCAAGTTTTATTGCTGCTTGGCCTTCACTCCACGAACCTAAGTAAAGTGTGGCCAGGTGGAAGCCACCTGTGAAGTGCACTTTTCTAGCAATTAAGTTTACCTGACTCCATCAGGTAAATCCATGGGGCATCTCAGTAGAGCCTCCAGAATTATTAAAGTGTAATGTTTTATAGATAAAATAACGAATTTCATATACTTATGAAATAAACACAGGTCAAGATTTTGTTTAACTCATTAGCTAATGAAGGAACCAGTAAGATGTTACTACTGGTTCAAAGGAGAATTCAAAGAACACACACACATACAGATAATCAATTATATCTCCACAGAATTAATTTGCATTTCTTTGAATAATAACCTTATTTGCCTTCAGTTTTCCCAGCTTAAATTTTTTTAAGTTTTTAGTTTAATTCCAGTTAGTTAACATATAATGTTATCTTAGTTTCAGGTGTACAATATAGTGATTCAACACTTCCATGCAACACCCAGTGCTCATCACCACAAGCACACTCCTCAATCTCCATCCCCTATTTCACCCATCCTCCCACCCACCTCCCCGCTGGTAACCATCAATTTGCTCTCTATAGTTAAGAGTCTGTTTCTTGATTTCTCTCTCTCTCTCTCTTTCTCATTTTTTCCCTTTGCTTGTTTGTTTTGTTTCTTAAATTCCAATATGAATGAAATCATATGGTATTTTTCTTTCTCTGACTGCCTTATTTTGCTTAGCATTAAACTCTCTAGCTCCATCCATGTCATTGCAAATAACAAAGTTTCATTCTTTTTTATCACTGAATAATATTCCATTTCTACACCTTAATTTTTAGAAAATAGCTCAAAGATGATAAAACACACAAACCAGAATGTTGTGCTACATTGGACATCCAGTAATCTTTGTTGCCCATTTTAAAGTCTTTCAGTTTGTCTAATGTTATTTGTTCTTACCTGCATTGAGGAAAAGGCCTTATTTCTTCATCCATTCATTTTTCTTCTTCCTTTCTGAGTCTAGCTTTCAGGATATCAGACAGAGATCCTTGCTGCTTCCATAGGTAAACAGAAACTTAAGAACAGTGGTGATTCTCAGCCTTTATGGCTATGTCTGGTACAGGCTTTCTCTCTGTCATAAGAAACATGAATATTCATGTTCAAAAAGAATGAGAGGGTTTTTTTTCCCAAGAAAAATAAAATACTTCCATTCATTTTGCAAATATGTAATGAGTAATATCTGCTTTCCAAACTCTGTGTCATAACCTTTAAGGCCCTGCAAGTATGGCCTCTGTCTCTCCAACCTCATCTTATGCCTTTCTGCTCATTCACTACCTTTCATTGTCTTTTCACTTCTAGACACATTCTTTACTGCTTTTAGAAGCTTTGGTATGTATGTTCCTATCCCTGGAATTCTCATCTCCTCACACGTCATATGGCTGAATCCTTCTCATTCTCACCACCTCTTTTAAAATGGCCTTTCCTTATTCTCCACCCCGCCCACTATTCTCTATCCCAGTACCTGCTTATTTCCTTCATAGCATGTATCATGCTTTATAATTATTTTATTTGTTGATTTACTTATTTTAGGCTGTTTTCATTGGTAAAGTACAACAGAACATCTTTGTGTCAGGGACCATGTCTATTCTTGTTCAACATTAAATCTCTAGCACATATAGAATTTGTGATATATGATAGACTCAAAAATATTTGTTGAACTAAGAAATGAATGAATGGCATGTGCTATTCAGTAAGGATTTCTTATATATACAAGATTCCTGTTCTTTCAAACTATGTAGTCCAATAAAGGATACATACCTTTTATCAGACAATTGCAGTAGAACCTAGGTGTATGATATCAGAAGGACATAGTATTATAAGAGCACATAAGGTCTGAAGAGTTCTGCTTCTACTGTGATACATTGGTTTATTTGGACCAACCCTCCCACCAAGAACAACTGTAAAAGCTATATAAATTTTTTTTCCTTATTTTAAAGAGGAAAAAATAAAAAGCTTGTGTCTGAAGAGAACAACTAAGAGAACCAGGATTCAAGGCACCAACGTCTCTGAGACGTGAACCACAGAGAAGGAGCACTAGAATTCTTCACCACATTTTTCCTCAAGGCATTTACTAATTCCTAAGCCAGGAGAATGGGGGAGGTGTAATGGTACAAGAGACCAAAAAGCCAATCATAGCAGAGTAGCTAGGAGGTTAAGAAAATAAACAGAATTTTTAGCAGTTTTGAATTTCAGGGCCTGCATGAGTTCAAACCTGGTAAATATCTCAAGCTCTCAGTTTAAATCCTGGAGTGCTCTAGGAATAAGGACAAACTGGAAATATACCAGCTTTCACACAGACTGAAATTGAGCATCAAATTATCTCAATCTCTGATTAGGTCAGGCAATCTTTACTTTAATGAACTGCCAATGGAAATTAAATCCTTTCTAGAAAAATATATCATCCTCTAGAACCTCTTTAACTTTTTTCACATTTAATGTTTGGGCTTCAGTTTTTTAAAATCACCAGACATGCCAGAGACAGGTCAAAATCACTAAAAACTCAGAAAGAAAAACAAGATAGAACAGCCGTAAAAATAATGCTGATGTTTATTTGGTCCCATATGAAATTTTAAAAACTGTAATTAATATTTTTAAGAAAAAAGAAATGACAAATGTAGAATTTCACTGGGAAGCTAGAGTCCATTCATTATATTCAAAATTTTAGAAAAGGGATGGAAAATATGGAAATAAGCATAAAAGACATATGGGCTCTGGTAAAAGGTTTAACATACATGTAATTAGAGTCCAGAAGGAAAGGAAAGAGAGTGAGCGGAAGAAATATTTAAGAGATATTGGCAGAGTTTTCCAAAACCAATGAAAGACATCAGGCCAGAAATTCAAGGAAGTCTGCTAATGTCAAGCAAGATAAATACAAAAAACAAACAAATAAACACATACCCAAGTAATCATAGCAAAACCACTGAAAACCAAAGACAAAGAAGAAGTCTTGCCAGAAGGATACATTACCTCCAGAGGACCAAAAATAAAACTAACAAATGATAAGATATGATGAAACTCGGAAAGCAATGGCATAGCATTTGTAGAGTGATGAAAGAATATAAGGGCTGGTGTAGAACTGTATACACAACAAAAAGTACCTTAGGGGTGCCTGGGTGGCTCTGTGGGTTAAAGCCTATGCCTTTGGCTCAGGTCATCGACCCAGGGTCCTGGGATCAAGCCCCGCATCCGGCTTTCTGCTCAGCAGGGAGCCTGCTTCCCCCTCTCTCTGCCTACCTCTCTGCCTACTTGTGATCTCTGTCTGTCAAATGAATAAATAAAATCTTTTTTTTAAGAAGGTACCTTAAAAAGTGAAGATAAAATAAAGACATTTTCAGCCAAATAAAAACTGAGCACAGCTATACCAAAGGGAATTTTTTTAGTCAGAAAGATTGTGGAGGAAATAAAAAGATATTGGCTGTTTAAACAAGAAAGAGAGAGAGACAGAACATAGGAAATCAGATTCTACCAATGCGTTAAGTTACTGTATTTTGATTATAATGTAACCATTTAAAATTGGAGGTGGTAGTTCATGAAATGTCCTGGATATTCCTTTGGGTAGAAAAGCAAGTTCCAAAATGGCATGTAAATTTTTCTCTCATGCGCATTCAAAAAAAAATGTTTGTGTATGTATAGACAAGCTTAGCGGTGATGAGAAGGATGAGCCTAAAATTTTATTTTATACCATTTTATCTGTTTGCATTTTTACCATAATATATTTTTAACTTTTAAATTAAAATTAGTTAAATTTAAAAAAAAAAAAAGATTGTGGAAGGTACAGAAATGCAGAATGGATTAAAAACCAAAAGAAAGTGTTAATATGTGGTTAAAGATAAATGGGTGTTGATTGTATAAAATAATAATGTCTTATGAGGTTAAAATATGTTTATATATAAACATTGTATATTAAATTATAAATATAGAGTGTATCTTGTCTGTATAGCATATATAGAAATATGTATAATAGTTAAATATATATACACACACATATAAACACACATACTTAAAATGTATATAGACTATATGGTACATTATATCACAAAAAACAGAGAGGAATGAATGGAGTTAACTGATTTAAGGTTCATGCATTGTATGGGAAGTAATAAAAATAGCAAATTATAGTGGACTATAATAAGTCAAGAATGCATATTGTAATCTCTGAAATAACCACTAAAAATAATAATAAATGAATGTGTAACAAGCTAATAGAGAAATTAAAATAATAAAAATGTGATGAATTCAAAAAGCACAAAAGAAGAAAAAATGAAATAAAAACAGAAGTGACAAATAGAAAATAAATAGTAGGGTGATAGTTTTAAGCCCAAATACAGCAGAAATTATATTAAATGTAAATGGACTAAGTCCTCCAATTAAAAATTGTCATCTGTATTGTAAAAAGACAATAATTTGTCTTTGTAAAAATTTGATTGTAAAAATGGCAATAAAAGACCCACCTTAAATAGAAAGACATGGCAAACTGAACATAAAAGAGTAAAAAAAAGTTACAATGAAAGATAGCTGGTGTGGCTTTATCGATATCAGAGAAAATTAAGGTGAAAAGGATTACAAGATATTAGGAGGGACATTTCATATATTTAAATGGATTGGTTTATCAGAAAAATATAACTCTAAATTTACATCTCTTAATATAGCCTCAAAATAAAGATAAGCAATCTATGATCCAGTCTTGTGAATTAAGGGGAGGCTGAGAAAAGACTGAGACTGAGATAAGGGGTGGAGAGATGAACATAGGAAGAAAGAGTATTCCAGAAGGAAGGAAAAGCATTTTCAGAGACTGAGGGCAAGAAAGTCTTAGAAACTTAAAGTGATACAGTCTTGCTAGAATGGAGAGAGAGAGAAAGGAGGGTGAGGAGGGAGAAAGAGAGGGAGATTGAGATTGAGGAAGAGGAATGGGAGTGGATAGGAAGAGGATTCCCTCATGAGAGAGCAATGATTGTTAAAAGGGGGCTAGAAAATATGAGAATCATAGATATGATATTAAAAAGATGGGACTTTTTCCTGGAAAACAGGAAGTTTTGATGTATTATATGGTGGCTTGATCAGACTTTTTTTCAAGAGATCTCTCTTTCTGGTATGAGGGGAATGAATTGGAAGAAGGCAGGACTATTGGCAGAGAGACCTATTTCAACAATACAAGCGAGATGATTGAATAATACAAGTTGGCGGAGGTTGTGGAAATAGAAGGGAACAGATTTTTTAAATAAAGTGTCCCAAGCTTGGGCGCCTGGGTGGCTCAGTGGGTTAAGACTCTGCCTTCGGTTCAGGTCATGATCTCAGGGTCCTGAGATCGAGCCCCACATCGGGCTCTCTGCTCAGTAGGGAACCTGCTTCCCCCTCTCTCTGCCTGCCTCTCTGCCTACTTGTGATCTCTGTCTGTCAAATAAATGAATAAAATATTAAAAAAAGTATCCCAAGCTTGTGAAATATTTAAATTTTTAGTGGGTTTCTTAGATTAATGAACAGGAAACTCAGCAATAGACCTAGGGGTTGAGAAATTTTTAGGACTGCAATTTTTTTCTTTATGTCCACAAAACCAATTGCATGGCAATGTTGTCTTTCATTTCCAAAGGTCAGGTTTTATCAAACCACTGTGGATTAGTTGTAACTTTTGTTGGCAGATAAAAACAATTAAACTCCCTTGACTTTCTAGTTTAGAACTCCCTCCCTGTTGTTTATTTATTTATTTATTTATTTATTTATTTTAGTTGACTTATTTAGATTTCTTGAGAAATGTGTACATTACTTGAAGTCCATTAAGGAGAATAATGTGGCTCTCTTGACATAGCACAACTTCTTAAGCTTCTTATTTGTTAACATCCTTTCTCAAACAAAATTCTGTATTAAAAGAGAAACAATAACCCATCAAGTAATGTAGTTATTTGGTTTATTATCTAACTGCTTCCACTAGAATGTATTTTTTATGAAAGCAGGGACATTTTCTCTTTGTTCAAGCCTATTTCCCCCTATACCTAGTTTAGTACTCAGCATATACTAGGTACTCAATAAGTATTTATTAAAGAATAAGTGAATGATGGGAATGAAGAAATGAAGGAATTTGCCTTAGGTTAATCAACTTCATTAAAATGTTTCTTTTCATTTCAATCTTACAAATTCATTTTATTTTCATGTAAAGTTTTGAAAGTCTGGTATTAGAATGTTTGAAAATAAAGTGATTGTTTTTCATATTTGCAGGACTATCTCAAGCAGGTGCTGGACATTGATCTTCATGCTCAGATCCATTTTGGCAGGGTTTTTATGAAACCAGGGTATGAAAATAATCTTACTATCTCATATATGGGGTTGGTTTGGCTTGCTTTAACAAAGTTTTAAATGCTTTCTTCTTACATTTTCTTTTTTTTTTTTCTTCTTACATTTTCTATTATGGATTATTTGCTCTAATAAAAGAAATATTATACTATTAGAATTCCTTGCCAAGTCTAGCTCCTATCTGAAATGGGAATTCATCTTCCTTATAAATCACCTGGGTTTGTTATAAATGAAGCAAAGCAACTTTCTAAACCTCTTTAGTTCCCATGTCTAGTTCCTTCTTTCTATTTCTCTTTCTCTTCATAGTGCTTCTTTCTCTCATTTTAAAAACATTCTAGTATGAAAATTCTAAAAATTTGGGTGGCATCTGGGTGGCTCAGTCAGTTAAGTGTCTCCCTTCAGCTCAGATCATGATCCCAGAATCCTGGAACCCTTCTGACCCTTGCCCCTCTAGTGCTTTCTCTCTCTCATATAAATAAAATCTTGTGCTTGCTTCAGCAGCACATATACTAAAATTGGATCAGATAAACAAAATCTTTTAAAAAAGAAAAAATTCTCAAAATGCACAAAAGGAGGGAGTACAATGAAACCTCCGTGGAGGAGGAACTATCACCATTTTTCCATAACTGTTTTATCAGTCCCCTTCCTCACCTTTTTGAGGGGACAAGGTACTAGATTGTTTGGTGTTTTTTGTTTTGGGGGGTTTTTGTTTATTTTGGATTATTTTAAAGCAAATTCTACAATGTCATTTTGGTATACATCTCAAGTAATAATAATAGTAGCATTCTCTTGTGTAATCACAATGGTATTTTTCACCTAACAAAATAAATAAGAATAACTTACTGTCATCTGATACCCTGATCATATTCAAAATTCTCCCAAATGTCAAGAAAAAGAATGCCTTCTTACATGTTTTATTTGAATTAGAATTTCGGTCATGTCCATTCACTGTATTTGTTGTTAAATCTTTATTACATAATAACATTTACCTCCAACCTCCTTTTTTTGTCATGTCATTGACTTGCTGAAGAAACTACATCATTTGTCTTTACGAATGGATTTGGGTAATCACTTCCTTGTGGTGATGGTTAACTTGTTCCTCTCTTTTTCCAGTATATTCTACAGAGTGGAAGTTAGATCTAAAAGCTTGGTTACGTTCAGACTCTTTTTTTCCTTTGCAAAAATACTTCAAAAGTAGTGTTTCATATTGTTTCTTACTACCAACATGGAAATAGAAAAATAACTACATTCCAAGATCTGGCACAACTCCTAAAGTTGTGGAGGTCCTATAATCAGTTGTAAATCCTCAAAGAATGCCAAACATTGGTGTTGAAATATGTGTAGCCATGTCTTTAAGCAATAGTTTGCCTGTTTAGACCCCTACTACTCTATAAACTATTCACTATTCAAACACACCTCCGTACTGTCAGGGACAACAGTAAATAATGGTTTAGTTCAGAACTATACTCTGATGGGTGCTCATGTGAACCTGAAGAGAGAGTAGATGTGAGACTTACTAGTTGTTATGTGAGTAATTTATCAGTAAATTCCAGAAAACTTTTTAAAGTGTCAAGCCAGCCTTCCTAACCTCCCAGATTTGTTAGGTACCTCTCATCAGGTCTAGGACAGAGATAAGGCTTTACCGCCATGATTTTGCCATTTAAGTATGAAGTTAAGATTAACCATAAGTCTTCTGCACAATTTGATAGAATTTAGAATTCTTGACATTATATTTCTGTAGTTGCCCCAATATTACTACTCCTAACAAAGCCCATTTATTATTGAAACTGTTAGATTTGGACCATTCTCATTAAGAATATTTTGTCTTGAAACACCTGGGCGGTTCAGACAGTGAAGCATCTGACTCCTGATTTCAGCTCAGGTCATGATCTTAGGGTCTTGGGATCAAGTCCCACATTGGGCTCCACACTCAGCAGGGAATCTGCTGAGATTCTCTGCTTCTACCACTTCTCACTCTCTCTCTCTCTCTCAAATAAATCTTTTTTTTTCTTAAAGAATATTTTGTTTTAAGCAAATATTACTGTACTGTGAGTGCACGGGCTTTTTTTTCTGCCCCTATGGGCAGTACTAGTTCAAGTGGAATACAGAGGACATCCCAAAAGCCTATCAATGTGCTTCTCGCTAACCTCAAAAATTGAATTGGCTATTCTTTTTTACAGTGAAAAGGAAATTGATATTAGTTGCCCTCATCTGTAGAGGAGAATTATTTGTGGGTGGGTTTTTTTTTAAGATTTATTTACTTATTTATTTTAAAGAAGGGAGAGGGGGCAGAGAGAATTAGAAGAGAATTAGTTATAATATCTATTATTTAAATTAATCTCAGCATCTGTGATATATATAATTTTGGTACTATTTTTATTTTCAGTTTATTTTTTACCACTCATTAAGGCCCATCAGTTCCTAAT
Source organism: Lontra canadensis (assembly GCF_010015895.1). Classification (NCBI taxonomy): domain Eukaryota; kingdom Metazoa; phylum Chordata; class Mammalia; order Carnivora; family Mustelidae; genus Lontra; species Lontra canadensis. The sequence continues at coordinate 1,666,991 of NW_022631049.1, read as the reverse complement.
GTTTATTTTCCCCCCTTAAAGTCATTACACTGTGTGACCTCAGTCATTGTATAAATGCTATTACATTCTGATCTCAAGAGGAAAACTGAATAGGTGCTCAGTTCCAAGGAAATGGCTTTCCAGAACTTAAACAAAAGCTTCACAGTCTAGCAATAGGACACTCATGATACAATGCATGATAAAATATTTTGTTGTAATAGAATCTTTTTAAATGAGTACCTTTTGAGAAATCACAGAACCTGTCTGCAAGATTCAAAAGGTGATTTAAATTGGCTTTAAATATAGTAGAAGGGAAGTGTAATGCATTCCCTCCTCATTGTTATTATATGTGTTAGTTTGCTATAATAAAATGGTTTAGAAGTTTAAATGAGCTTCCTTTACTTGGCCAAAATTTATACCTGTCTAAAGATGAGAAGAATTTAAAGGTAATTGCTCCTTAATAGTAGAACAAGAAGAAATATAAAAAGCTCAAGAACAATTTAGCTTTGCTCTTTCCACATATGGTGCATTAAGAATGTAATTGACCTCTTTCATTTTAGACAGAGAGATACTCAAAAAAACATTTGGATTTGGAGTATTATCAGTTAGGACTACCAATCACAATATTTGTGGGTCATCTACAGTGAACATAGCTGTTATCAAGAGTGTATCTTGGAAATTATTTTCATCACATAGTAACAGTCATGGCCAAATAACCTAGTCATAAATTGATATGATAATCTAATCTAGTTTTTCTAAAAGACAGCAAAGAATCAGAAAGTAAGCAAAAGAGGTCTCAGAGTAGCCAAAAATAGATGTTACAAAGTATACATACTAACACTTCACAGCAAACCATCTAAGGGCCTTATCTAATTACCAGCCATAAAGTTAGTGAAATCTTGGTTCAAATCTTTGTTTCATCACCTAGTAGCTAGGAGATTTGGACCAAATTTCTTAATCTCTCTGAGTCTGTTTTCTCATCTATAAAATGAGATGATAATTGTCACCTCATGGGATTGTTGTGAGAGTTAAAATGAAATAATGGATGTAATGCAGATGTTTCTTTAAAAATAGTAACATATTATTATTATTATGACAATATAATTATTACTACTGTTCTTGGTTCCCAAACCTAAAGCCAGCTTTTTTTTTCTTTTTTAAGAGAGGGAGTGTGGGGAGGGGCAGAGGGAGAGGAAGAGAGAGAATCTTAAGCAGGTTCCATGCCCAGTACAGAGCCCAACAAGGGGCTCCATCTCACAACCTGAGATCATGAGCTGAGCTAAAATCAAGAATCAGCTGCTTAAATGACTGAGCCACCTAGGCACCCCCTAAAGTCAGCTTTAAGTGCTCAGATGACAGAGTCTAGTGTTAAGGGGAGCCACAGAAAAAAACTAGGGGGGAAAAAAGAAACAAGAAGTGCAGTGTGTAATGTAGAGTTATGGTTTATAGGTAAAAACAATACATAACACACCCTTGTGACCCAACGTCACTTTAGTGTAGTAGAGTAGAATAAGTTAGTAATGATGGGAGCTCTTGGGAGGCTCAGTCAGGTAAGCATCCAACTCTTGATTTAGGTCCAGGCCATGATCTCAGGGTTGTGAGATTGTACCCCACCTTGGGCTTACATGCTGAAGGTGGAGTCTGCTTAAGATTCTCTCTCTCCCTCTGCCCCTCCCCTGCCCCTGACCCTGCTCTCTCTCTCTCTCTCTCAAAACAAACAAATAAACAACTTAATGATGGTTTCAAGTCATCAAAAAATGCTAATGTTTATCGGATTATTCCAAAAGGTATGAGTGGTTCATATTTGAAAGACCAAGCTGCAAAAATAATAAAATAAAATGATAAATATAATAATAATAAATATATAAATAAATATAAATAATAAATAAAATAATAAAAATAAAAGCAATTAGGTACTTAAAAAGATAATTTTTCGACTACATGGAAATTTTAGCATTCCCTAAGGATTCTGTAATGCTCAAGTTTCATTAATATAATGAAATTTTTAGCTGGAAGTTCATATAAAATATAGTCAATAAGAAAAAAAAATTCACTATTTTTGACTGCCCGGCCACTCCGTGCCACTCACACTCATCCCTTCCCACACACCACCATGATAAGGATTCATATCAGATAAGATTCATGTCAGAATCTTGAGGAAGTATAATTTGAAAATATTTTTAATTACTGTCGCTTTAATTTTGTTCTAGTCATGATATTTTATTTATTTTGACATTTCAAAAAATTACGTTCATAGGAGGCCAGTTTTTATGCTTATTGCTGAGTATAGTTTTAAAAGGTTGAGGAATAATCATCTTGAACAGCAGGCATTTATCTGATAGACATGTATTACCAGGTAGTCCTCTGATAATGAGAATGATGTTCTTCATTCTCCAGCAAACACAATATAGACATTATTAGCCAGAGGGGTGGAGAAACTCCGGGATTTGGGATACACTTCTCTGGCACTAACAGGAAGGGGGAAGAAAGTAAGCTGCAGAAAACCAAGAAGTTTGGTTACTTGAAAACAGAAGATACTAAAAACAAATTAATTTAAATGCTCTTGAAACTTCAGGGTATAAAGGCTTAGGGAAGAGTCAACAGAAAAAAAAATACTTTCATATGATAAATATCCTATATGCAGAGCCACATAGCAAGAAAACTAAAGTATTTAATTTACTCGTCATATTACTTAGCAGTCACTAACAAATAACCTCTTTTATTCTCTAGCCTGCCAACAACATTTGCAACTTTGGATATTGATGGTGTAAGAAAAATAATCTTTGCACTACCAGGTAAGAATAATTAAAATAGTTTCTTTTGCTTTTTCTGGAAATATGATCAAAATCTTTTTGAATCCCTCTCAGAGCATTTGATTTTGAATCTGAAAGACCTGGGCTCAAGACCCAGCTTTACTTCTCTTGGACAAATCACTTAACTTCTTTGAAGCTATTTCTTCACCTATAAAACAGGGCTGAAATCTGCTCTGTAGGATTGGTGTAAAGGTCAAATTAGATAGTATCTTTCAAAGCATATTCCAAACCCTAAGATGATAATCAAGTGTTAGCTGTCCCTAGATCCTTCTGGAGGTACCTGCTTTTCCTTACAGAAAATTGGTCAAAGTTAGTAGTCTAGTCACCTCCCATAGTAGCAGTATTGTGTTCAGAGGTCCAAACATCCTTGAATCAACCATACAGGTAATTACTAGAGCAAAAAAATACAAAGCTGCCTTTGGTCCTTTCCAGATTTGGAGTGGGGCCAGGAGACAACACGGAAGGAGGGACTAATAGTGCTGGTGCTTCTCAGCCAAATCCCAGCCATCATCAGTCTGACCACATCACTGTCCCCAGGCTTGCTCCCATGTGAGCAGAAGCTCATATGTTCAAATTGTAGAAAAAGTGAAGTGTTCCCATTTATAAAGACTTCCAATTTTAATTTTTATTGATTTTGGCTTATAGTTAAAGCCATGCTTTTTAAGTCATTACCAATGTGATAAATTCTAAAGCAATTTAGAAGTTTTGTATGCCTCCTTGTTATTTTTTCAGCTTTTAAAGTTATCTTCTGATCTGTAGCAGTGTTCAAGTCATTACCAATGTGATAAATTCTAAAGCAATTTAGAAGTTTTGTATGCCTCCTTGTTATTTTTTCAGCTTTTAAAGTTATCTTCTGATCTGTAGCAGTGTTCCATTCTCTGTTTCTTGGCACAGATTCCTTCAGAAAATAACCTGCTTATTTCTTTCAAATGCACAACTATTGTGACTTTGGGATATTTATCTGCTTTTCATATTAACTAAATTCAAAATAGAGTATAAAGAAAGGAAGGCAGGCAGAAAAATTTGAAAAGCTTTTTTTTTGAGTTTTGAGTTTTGAAAGCATTTTTAAAGTTCCTATGTATAAGAATAAAAGAGATTAGATTTCTATCCCATAAGAAATTTTAAGAGAGAAGACATGTCAGTAAATTAGTCCTTAAAAGGTATCTACAATATAGAACTCCTTGGGGCCTTTATTAGGGCCTTTAATGTATATATATCATTATATATATATATATATATAATGATATATATACATATACTTATGTACTCTGAAAAAAAAAATGTCCTCTTCCTCACTTCATTTTGCCTACACAAGACTTACTCTGTCTTCAGAAGATATTATTTGACCTATAGACAAAGAAACAATGTTACAGTGGAGGCCTATTTTGCTGTTACTTCTAAACTTGATTTGCCAAAGAAGTGATAATTAAATAACCTATTTTCAAATTGCTACTTTCACTTCAAATTTTCTCTGCCCAACCTGAATGAACCAAAAGAGGGCAGCAATAACCCAGATGTTCAGATTGTGGAACCAGTAAAGTGGTTCCTTTTAAAAGGATTTTAAAATTCATGATTATATTTCTGCTTTCCATGATTATATTCAAAGCCATTATTAATCTTGATAACTTTTAAAGCAGTTTAAAAGATTTATGTATCTACTTCATTTTGTGGAAGAGTAAAATTAGATTCTGAAAGGTTTGGAACTTTCCCTGAACGAAAAAGTGTTGCTCAGTTTATTTAGTTAACAGTACCACACAGGAAACTAAATCTGTGATTCTAAGCACAATTTTTTTCATAGCCTACTCTTCCTTCCTTCAAAGTGCATGACACACCCAGATTTCTTCTTGGAAAGGTACAACTGAATTCCTCAAATTTTTCTTATAACTTTTTTTTTTTTAAGATTAATTTATTTGAGAGAGAGAAAGAGCAAGGGACAGCAAGGGCAGAGGGCGAGGGAGAGAGTCTCAAGCAGACTCCACACTGAGCACGCAGCCAGTTGTGGGGTTTGAACCCCCAACCCCAAAATCACAACCTAAGCCAAAAACAGAGAGTCAGGTGCTTAACTGACTGCACCACCCAGGAACTCTAGTTTTTTCTTATAACTTTAAAAGAATTTGGTATTTCTATTAGTCTGCTAAGGCTGCCATAACAGAGTATCACAGACCAAATGGCTTAAACAACAGATAATATATTTTTTCACACTTCTGGAGACTGAAAGTCTAAGACCAAGTTGCCGGCAAAGCTGGTTTCTGTTGAGACTATCTTCCTGGCTTGCAGATGGTCACCTTCTCACCATGTCCTTATGTGACTTTTCTTCTGTGTGTGTGCACTCGAGGTGTTTCTCCCTCTTTTTTTTTTTTTAAGATTTTATTTATTTATTTGACAGACAGAGATCACAAGTAGATGGAGAGGCAGGCAGAGAGAGAGAGAGAGGGAAGCAGGCTCCCTGCTGAGCAGAGAGCCCGATGCGGAACTCGATCCCAGGACCCTGAGATCATGACCTGAGCCGAAGGCAGCGGCTTAACCCACTGAGCCACTCAGGCACCCCAATTTCTCCCTCTTTTTATACAGACACCAGTCTCATTGGACTGGGACCTCACCTTTAAACCTCATTTAACTTTGATTACCTCTTTAAAGGCCCTAGTATCTACAAATACTGTCATATTGGGTGCTAAACTTCAACATATGAATTTGTAGGGACACAATTCAGTCCATAACAGTATTTATCTTCAAGTCCTTTGTGTCTTAAATCATTTAGTTGTTTTTTTTTTAATATAAAGAAAATTCTGGGTAGAGGGGGGATTATAGATACATTTCTTTATGCTTAACCTATTTCTAAATGTTTTTGTCAAGCATGTATTACTATGGCAATTTTAAAACATCTTAAAAAATAGCAAGTAGAATCTGCTTTAAAATTTATCAAGATTGGTAATGGCTTCCAATGTGTAGTTCTCAGAAAAGTGGAAATAAATGGTGTAAACAGCTTCTGGGAATCAGAAGTTTCTGCATTTCACTGGTAGACTTCATGTTTACACGTCCTGTGGCATTTGGTTGATTGTGGCTCTATTCTAGAGTCCTTTGGGATTTAGAAGAGGAAGACTAGTGGTTAGTCACCTCACTCTTTATGATGAATGAAGGTATACACAATTATTTGGCAAACTTTTGTATGTATACTGTAAATAACTGCTTGGTTGACTTTCAGGGAATCCCGTGTCAGCCGTGGTCACCTGCAATCTCTTTGTGGTGCCTGCACTGAGAAAGATGCAGGGCATCTTGGATCCTCGGCCCACCATCATCAAAGCCAGGGTAATGTTATCTAAATGACCAGGAACCAAAACTGAAGCCTAATAACAATTAGGGATATGATTTCCCAACTGCCCAAAATATCTAAAATTTTATATTAGTTTTGAGGGAAAATGTGGTTATATTCCCCCCTTCATGATAGAAAATGGAGAGGAAAGGGTCCCTTTTATTCCCAGCCCAAATTATTCCACAACTTCTAAAGTGAATCATTTTCTCCAGCTAAAATCCATATGAAAGTGCATAGGTAATGATAAAATGGTAAATAGAATGAGACTAGCACTACCCTAAAACTAAACCTAAAAGGGACAAGAATTCCCTTTCCATTGTGCAAACTCACACAAGACAGCAATTTATCTGCTTGCTTTTTCTGGGACCTCACTGATAAATTTTAAATAGTCCAGAAAGAGATAATCAATGGACTAGAAGACTAGTGAATCAGAATGAAAGGGTGACCACATTGTGTGGAAAAGGAGAATTAAGGCTGAGGAATTATGCTTATAGTAAAAGTCACCCAGAAATTAGAGTCTCCTTCTCCACCAACACTAAATCAAATTCAATTTGATTTACTACTACTCAACTGATTATATAACACACTTTCTATATAACTAATGAACGATTTTCTCGGCGATATAACCTACCTCAAGCCATTGATCTTTTAAAAGTTTGATTGAGATACAACTGATATACAAAAAATTGAGCATTTTAATGAAATTGGACGTATGCATATGCCCATATCATCAACACAGTCAGCTTACTAAACATACCCAATACCTCCATCAATTTTCCTGTGTTTTTTTGTGGTTTTGTTTTTTATGTGTTTGATTTGTGATATGAACATTTAACATGAGAGCTACCCTTTTAACATATTTTAAGTGCAGAATACCATGCTGTCTACTATAGGTACTATGTTGTACAAGGGATCTCTAGAACTCATTCACCTTGCAGAAGAGAAAATTTATACCTGTTGAGCAACAACTCCCCATTGCCCTCTCCCCTCAGCCTCGGACAATCACCACTCTATTCTATGCTTCCATGACTGACTATTTTAACTAGGCACCTCATATAAGTGGAATCATGCAGTATTTATCCTTCTGTGACTGGTTTATTTCACTTACCATAATGTAATCTAGGTTTATCCATATTGCCACAAATGGTAGGATATCTTTCTTTTTTAAATCTGTGAATAATATTCCATTGTATGAATATAGCATTCTCCTCCATTCATCTATCAATGAACACTTGAGTTGTTTACATATCTTGGCTATCGTGAATAATGCTACATGGGCGTGTCGATATCGCTTTGAAATCCTGATTTCAGTTCTTTAAGATATATACCCAGAAATAGAATTGCTCTGTCATATGTTCACTTTTTAATTTGAGGGGAAACTTCATACTGTCTCCCTCAAGCACTAGTGGCTGAACGGTTCTACATTCCTACCGTTATATAAGTATTTCAGTTTCTCTACATCCTTGAAATACTTACCTTTTGTGTTGTTGTTTTTATAATACCCATCCTAACAGTTGTGAGATGGTATCTCATTGTGGTTTTGATCTGCATTTTCCTGAGATTAGTGATGTTGAGCGCTCTTTCATATACCTAGTGGCCATCTGTATATCTTCTTTAGAGAAATGTCTATTCAACCCCTTTGCCCATTTTTTTTTAAGATTTTATTTATTCACTTGACAGAGATCACAAGTAGGCAGAGAGGCAGGCAGAGAGAGAGAGGAGGAAGCAGGCTCCCCGTTGAGCAAAGAGCCCGATGTAGGGCTCGATCCCAGGACCCTGAGATCATGACCCAAGCGAAGGCAGAGGTTTAACCCACTGAGCCACCCAGATGCCCCCTCTTTGCCCATTTTAAAATCAGATTGTCTTTTCGCTATTGCATTGTAAGAGATTCTTATATATTTTGAGCTTAGAACCCTTATCAAATAGATGGTTTAAATATTTTCTTCCACTCCCTTGGTTCCCTTTTCATACTGTTGTTTCCATTGCAGTGCAGAAGCTTTCTAGCTTGATGTAGTTCCACTTGTCTAATTTTTATTTCATTGCTTATGCTTTTGGTGTCAAGTCTTAGAAATCATTGCTAAGACCAATCAAAAAGCTTTTCCTGTATATTTTCTTCTAGTTTTATAGTTTCAGGTTTTACTATAAGTCCTTAATCCATTTTGAGTTGATTTCTGTGTATTGTGTAAAAAAAGGAGTCCCAATTTAATCTTTTATATGTATATATCCATTTTTTCAAATACCTAAACTGTTATCAGATATGACAGAATAACTATGATTAGTTAACAGGAAGAACACAAGGCATAGAAGAGGAAGAAGAAATATTAATAAAATATTAGTGTGAGAATATAGAGGATAAAAAATAAAGAAAATCTAGGCTTCAGATATTCTTAACATTGACCTTATAAATACTGAGATTTTGTAGACTAGTATATGAAGGGATATCCTCCTTTTCTTAAAAGTTTAGCAAAAGTTCAACTAGATATTTCTGAAAACAAATTATTTGGTGTTTTTGTTTCAATAATCCTAGCAGTTGTCTTCTTTTAAATTTAATGGAAAAAGAAGAAAAAAGCTATCAATGAACAAGAAGTATTCTGATCAAATCAGAAGGTCAGAGTTATAAAGCTTAGATATCTAAACAGTAATATGAATTTGCTCACTATTTTCATATTTGCTATTTAGGAAATAAGAAAAATCCACATTGTTGTAAGAGAGAAAATGAGGACTTCTCTTTGACTTTGCAGAGTTCTTATGAATCTTTCCCATTTTTGAGGAATTCTTAGGATTCTTATGAATCTTTATTTCTCATTTTAACATTCACCATCTCTTCTTTAAAACTGACATTGTGGCAGCTATCCTTACTGACAACAGTGATTACTAAAGAGAGTGTCCTTGGCACATTGTTCACACTGCTGCTCATTTCTGTCAACTCATGGAATTGACAGTTGGTCTAAGAATCAGTCAAACTCCTTTCTCCCACAGAGCAGCGTCACTGGGACTGTCAGAATGTGTCCTCAGTGTGTTTGGCTGTTGACTTCTTTTGTTTTTAACTCCGAAAATCCTCCCCACTCTTTTCCTGACAGAACTGCCATTTTTAATGTATATATATTTTTTTTCTTTTTTTTTTAAGATGTTATTTATTCAACAGAGAGAGAGAGATTACAAGTAGACAGAGAGGCAGGCAGAGAGAGAGAGGGGGAAGCAGGCTCCCTGCAGAGCAGGTAGCCCGATGCGGGGCTCTATCCCAGGACCCTGAGATCATGACCTGAGCCGAAAGCAGAGGCTTAACCCACTGAGCCACCCAGGCACCCCAGAACTGCCACTTTTAGAACATAACTTTATTCACTTTCTTGAAACATGGTAAAACCTGTTGTTTCAATATTCTGGCCAGCCAATACGCAGCATACAGACACCACTTATTACTGTTCTCCAAAATGGTTACCATAATCACGGCCTCTCCCAATCCTTACTGCTTTCAGTAAGTGAGGTGGTTGTTAAACGCTGGTGTCAGTAACTCACAGTGCTGAATTTGAGGCAACTGGCCTATGGTTAGAGCAATGCTGCATTATTTTAAGAAATCACCAAAAAATGTCATCCTTTTATATTTATGCATTCTAACAAACATCAATTTAGAGTAAACACTTTCCCTATATCCTTGGTCAGTTATGGTTGAAGTTGAAATACTTCTGGTTTTCAGTAGACAATAAGAAACATAATCTTAATTCATTGAATTAGTAACCTAATATTTCTACAAAAGGATATCGTTTTGTTTCCTTAATGTATTTCCTTAATATCCCATCAAAGTACCCTATACTGCTCCTTGTTGTCAACTTTTTTCTCCAGAAACATACCTGAGATAACTCCTATTACTATTAATAGCCCACCTCAGGTAGTGATTAAGAGAAGGGAAAGGGAAAATATTATCATCTCCCATGGGACCAGGTCAGCATGTCCTGGGAGAGTATGGGCATGTTGAACTCTACTGGACTATTCTAATTTTTCCATCTTACCTCTTCTCTTGAACATTACTGACCTCATGCTGTAAGAACTTGGTGAATGCTTCCTCTCTGCTGTCATAAACAGTAAAATACAAAGCACTTTAACAAAATCCTTATTTTGTTTGAAAATTACTGGGGCGCTTGGGTAGCTCAGTCAGTTAAGCATCTGCCTTCAGATCAGATCATGATCTCAGGGTCCGGGGATCAATCTCACATTGGTCTCCCTGCTTCTCCCTTTCCTGCTCCCTCTTGTGCTCTCTCTCTCCCTCCCCTTCTCTGTCAAATAAATAAATAAAATCTCTTAAGAAATAGAAAATTGCTAAGGTATTTGCAACTCTAGAGAGAAATATCATTGTTTATTGTGACAAGAGCAGTCATTGATCATCAAAAGATATATTGGATGCCTGTTTTATGAGAATATTAGAGCTTGCGGTTTAAAAAAGATAGCTAAGGATCTCTCTGGTAGAGAAATCATTGCCTCACAACTTCATAGTACTTATCTAAAAAGCTAGTGTAAAGCTGCCATAACCATACTTTGGAAGCTTTGACCAGACTGGAGCCAAGTCCAGGCCCCCAGGACCAACCAGGGCCTTGAGCATGTTATTTTGGGCTCCCACCCACATAGAATCCTCTTTGGTCGTCTGTTTTCTCAAAAACTCTCTTCTCTAATCTATACAGTCCTGAGTCCCAACTATTCCCCTGAATCTTTTGGAGTTCACTGCCATCAAACCTTCCAGTGACATTCAGGTCTTTGGAAAGTGTCTCATAGTCTACCTCTGTACCTCACCTCTTACTGTCAGTTGCTTTATTTCCACAATTCTAAATACCTTTATTTCCACTTCAGCAACTCACGCATACATCCTTTTTCAATACCTGAAGCACTCCATCTCAAAATCACCAAGTCTGGTGTACAATTTAGGAAAAACAGCAAGTTACCTATCCATAGATATAAAAGGGTATAAATACTCCTTTTACTTCTACCCTTTTCTATCAGTCCTTAAGCCCCTCTGGCTTTGTCACTTTCCTCATCCAACCTAAATCCTGTAGTGTAGCATGTCAGGCATGTCAACTTTTTATTTTTGCCTCTTCCTTCCACAATAGCCCACTCTAAGGATCCACAAACTTGGATCAATCCTCCCTTCTTTATCCTTCACTTTTATTTCTAGGCCACAACTAGAGAAGAGTCTACAGCTGTTTGCATTATCACTTCCAATTTACAAACCTCATCAGGGACCCAAATTCCCCTTGTGATCCCTTTATATCCTATGGATCAACTTCTTCCATTTGTTTCTATAGCCTTCCAAATCTTCACCATTTTCCCAAAACTGCCCTTGCAATCCATATCCCTTGACTTATGTAAACAAATAAACCTGGCTTTGAATAAACCTGACTCCAACATTTACTAGATTATAACCCTTGACGTGTTTAACGATTTCCCTTCTTCTAATCTTGCCTCCTCTTAAACCTCCAATCTAACTCTAATCATGTAAGCTTCTCTGACTAAAATGCTTCCATCTTCCCATGACCCCAGGGTTAAATCCAAACTTCCCCACGTGAACATAGGAGGCCCTTCATCCCAAGGCCTTTTTTCCCCTCCAGCTTCATCACCATCTCATCCTGCACTCTCACCATATTAAACCATTTACTGCTTCCAGAATGGATATGAGATCCCCTGCCTGTGCCTGTGATTATTCCCCTTCCTAGAAGTTTCTTCCCCAACCACCACCATTTCCTTTCTCCAGCTTTCAAGATTCCTTAGTCATAAAACTCTGATACCGCATCCCCTGTGAAGCCTTTTTCAATGTCCCTAAAAAGGGTTGATTACTTAGCATCTTTGTGCCCTTTTAATATCATATTAACAGCGAGGAATAAAATTATTCCACTGTATTTGCAATTAATTATTTACTCTGAGAATTCTGTAAGATCACTTCTCTATAAGATGGGCAAGACAAAAAGGAAGGACAAAATATTCTCCTTTTTTTTAGTTAATAAATTTTATTTTTTAGATATAGGTTCACTGCAAAACTAAATGGAAAGTGCAGAGAGTTCCCATATATCCCCTGTCCTCACACATGCTTAACCTCTCCCACTGTTGACCTCTGCACCAAAGTGGCACATTCGTTATAATTGATAAACCTACACTGATAACATCATTACCACACAAGGTTACCAATGGTTCCCTGTTGGTGTTGTATATTCTGAGGGCCTTGACAAATGTATAATTACATGTATCCACCACTGTCCTGTCATACAGATTAGTTTCACTGCCTAAAATTACCTTCTGTGTCCTGCGTGTTCATCCCTTCCTCCATGCTAATTTGGATCTTTTTACTGTCTCCATAGTTTTGTCTTTTCCAGAATTATGTGGCCTTTTTAGACTGACTCTTTTCACTTAGCAATATGCCTATATGTTTCCTCTAAATCTTTTAATGGATTCATAGCTCATTTTTTCTAGTGCTCAATAATATTCATTGTCTGGGTGTACCACCATTTATTTATCCATATACCTGCCAAGGGACACCTTGATTACTTCCAGGTTTTGACAATTATGGGTAAAGCTGCTACAAACCCATGAGAAGGTATTTGTGTGGACATAATTTTCAATTTAGTTGGGTAAATAGCAAGGAGCGCAATTGCTAAATTTAATAGTAAGAGTATGTTTAATTTGGTAAGAAACTACCAAACAGTCTTCCAAAGTGGCTATACCATTTTGCATTCCTACCAGGAATGAATAAGGGTTCCAATTCCCCCACATTCTCACCAGGATTTGATGTGGCCAGAATTTTGCATTTTAGCCTTTGGTAGGTATGTAATGATATCTCATTGTTTTAGTTTTTTGCAATTCCCTAATGACATATGATGTTGAATATCTTTTAATATGCTTACTTGCCATCTGTATGTGTTCTTTAATGAGCTATATATTGAGGTCTTTCACCCATATTTTTTTAGAGATTTGTGTATTTATTTATTTATTTGAGAGAGAGTGCACACAGGGGCAGAGGGAGGGGAGAGGAAGAGAGAATCTCAAGCAGACACCCTGCTGAGTATAGAACCCAATGCAGGGCTCCATCTCACAACCCTGAGATCATGACCTGAGCTGAAATCAAGAGCCACCCAGGTGCCCTTTGCCCATTTTTTGAAAATATTTATTTATTTGAGAGAGAGAGAGAAAATGACAGACAGAGAAAGAGCATGAGAAGGGGGAGGATCAGAGGGAGAAGCAGACTCCTTGCTGAGCAGGGAACCCAACACGGGACTGGATCCTGGGACTCCAGGATCATGACGCGAGCTGAAGGCAGTCGCTTAACCAACTGAGCAACCCAGGTGCCCCTCCTTGCCCATTTTTTTAATCAAGTTGTTTTGTAATTGAGTTTTAAGAATTCTTTGTATATTTTGGATAACAGGCCTCCATTAGATGTTTTTTACAAATATTTTCTCCCAGTTTGTGGCTTGTCTTCTTATTCTGTTGACTTTTTTTCTAATTTTCTCCCGTAAATATTTACATGTTAATATTTACACCATATAATACTATACCGCATAATACAGTTTTGTCTCTTGAGTGACTATTGCATGTCAGAAAAATATTCAAAAGGAAACAGAGGAAAGAGTCCGAGTCCACAGCCCACTTCAATTTTGAATGACTAGAAGAAGTCATTGAAGTGAAACATCAATTTTTTTACCAAAAAAAAGTCTGTGTTTCTCATTCATGTACATCATTCTTATAAGCAGTGACACTCATAGTAAGTGGTTTCTGAAGCTGAGTGATACAATATGCCAGAACTATAATGTCAGTACAACTAAATATATTGGCTAATAAGGTATTCTGTGTTTTAGTAAAATACCATAAAAATCTAGTCAGTTTCATCTCTTGCTGTAATTCATTCTTGTTTCTTAAATTACCACAAATATCTTCCTTTAAAACAAACAATCCCATTTCGTAGATGAACAAACTGGTACAGGAAAGCAAAATAATTTGCTAATACAGCACATCCATTAGGAGTACAAGTGGGAGTCAAACCTAGCTGTCAGATATCACCCCATCCTGGTGTTTGTCCCACCGAACTACCAAGAGCCAGTCCGTGCCTTTGTTGAGGGGAAAAAAATCTGCTTAAACACTTAGCAAATAACACAGCCATGGGAATGGCTCTTGTAGTTTCATTCTGGAGAACACCCATACACACAGAGAGGAACTGAAAAAGAGACATTTTTGCCATCAAAATAAGCACACACTAATTTAGGAATAATGGCAAGTTACACCTCAGTAGATACGAAATAGTTGCATATGATTTAATCAAGGAAAAATACCTTAGAATTGAATTTTATTCAGGATTCCAGAGGAAAAGCAGGGATTGTCAGAGTGAATAATTAGAATCTTTAAAAACAGCGTAAACAGGTAGAGAGAGGGTGGTTGGGTTATGGACATTGGGGAGGGTATGTGCTATGGTGAGTGCTGTGAAGTGTGTAAACCTGGCAATTCACAGACCTGTACCCCTGGGGCTAATAATAAATTATATGTTAATAATAAATAAATAAATAAAAATAAAAACAGCATAAACAGAATGGATTGAAGATAGACTTACTGAAATCAAAAGTTCTAGGATCTTCAAGTTATATTTTATCACTGGTCTAAGTAATACCTGTTTTAGTTCGATAAAGGGTTTCTGGACCATTTTAAGGTAGAGTAACAAATGATTATTATGCTAATGGAAAATGAACAAGTCTTATATTCACTAACATTGAACTAATCTTTGATGGACTATAGTCCATAATTGTATTATGTGTATTAGCTCGTTCAGGGGATACCTCTTAGGCACCTGGTACCAACACATTATCACTTTAATTTATCAGATTTCAGGGTAAATTTAATGAAATAGATTTTTTTAATGGCTCTAGGTTAAAGGTTAATTAGTCGTTCCATATTGTGTGTAAACTGCAGTTGCTATATTAGAGAGGATTTTGTCCTTATTGGAAAGCTATGAAAGATGCCCAGCAAAGACTCTTTTAGGAATTCTTTTAGTATGTGCTAACAATAATGGTATAACTTTTAGAATAGACTACTTTTATTTGCCTTAAACAAAATTATATCTCAATATTGGGACACTAGGGAAATATTCAAGAGAAAAGGTAACTAGCCCTTTTATTTTAAAGGTAGGTATATGAATGGGTAGCTAAAAAGTATCTCAGTAAATATTTATTGTAGGGATAGACAGATTGACAGACATATAAATGGATATTGAGCTTATTTGTTTGTTTAGTTCTTTCTTTTATTTTCAGTGTTTAAAAAAAATCTGCTTTAAAAAAAATTTTGCTTTGATTTTTCAATTTATAAATCAGAGTTATCTATACTATCAACCCATAAAATTAGACTTCAAAGATAGACCTTATCTTTTTCATCTGCCCTTTTCCCCACTATGAATGGGGAATAGCTGCCTTTTCTCTTTTCACCAGAGCAACCCAGCTTCTGGACTTCCTGTATTAGGAACATAAGGTGGCAGTGGTGGAAACAGCAGAATGCCAGGATATTTTTCATGTCTACTTTATTCTTTGCACAACTCCCACCACCCTGTAGTTTTAAGAGATGATCAGGTGATCAAGTTTGTTTTCATTTACTGTGTATTCTATAGTTATCATGTGATGTAAAACTGGACCCTCGCCCAGAATACCATCGGTGTATACTGACTTGGCATCACCAAGAACCACTGCCTTGGGCACAGAGTACAGGTTAGTCATTCATACCAGTGGGTATTTCTATGCATGTATCCTATTAAAACACAAAACTATGTATAACCTCTCTTCCTTGGATATACCTAATTTTGTAATTGTTATACATTGTCCTTTTTGAAAGAGTAGATGAGTTAAATTACTCCCAAACAGCACAGCGTAAGAAGAAAACAAGAGTAAAAACAGATTTTTTTAATAAAGGTTTACTTATTCCATTGAACCATATTTTCTAGATACACTTTTGAAATATAATTCTAGAATTATAGAAGATTTTTTAAAAAGATTTAATTTATTTTTCTGTCAGAGAGAAAGAGCACACAAACAGGGGGA
The DNA here is from genome assembly GCF_010015895.1 of Lontra canadensis. NCBI lineage: Eukaryota > Metazoa > Chordata > Mammalia > Carnivora > Mustelidae > Lontra > Lontra canadensis. Next base: position 1,650,843 of record NW_022631049.1, on the reverse strand, counting down.
GTGGCAGAGGCAGAGAGAGGAGTAGGCTCCCCGCTGAGCAGGGAGCCCGATGTGGTACTCAATCCCAGGACCCTGGGATCATGACCTGAGCCAAAGGCAGCTAGTAAACCGACTGAGCCACCCAGGCTTCCCAAGAATTATGGAAGACTTTTATGTATATGTTCAATCTCTAAGTCCTGAGTATAAAAGTTTGGTTGTAAAAAAAAAAAGGAGGGTACTATGATTATACTACCCTGTAATGTGAGATACAAGCTCAATTATAATGGGATTCTCTGTAGCCTCTATTGTATCTTAGATATTGGTAAAGTTTAAGGACTAAGAAATCAATATTGATAACTCAAGAGTTCTGTAGTTACCTCCTCTAGACTTTAAACTTTTATTCTCAAGTATTCTAGTCATATTTACCTAACTTTTGATGTGTCTCCAGAAAAACTGTATTACCCTTTAAACAAAGGTCCTATCAAGTGCAAATATCAGTTAACATAGTGACTGAATACATAGGCAGTGTTTCCTTCAGACTTGCATTCAAATTGGCCACCAACTAGTTAGTAGGACCATAGGCAAATTAACCCCTTTTGAATCTTATACAAATTAAATAAGATAGTTAAGAAAACTATCCGCTGTGCTGTCCAGCACTTAGTAAACACTGAAGAAATGGTTATTGTCTTTTTAAAAATAAGTTTTAAAAACCTCTCTTTTCAGACACACATAACATTTTAGCCTGAACTGAAAATTCGGTGGCATTTTGCATGGTGCTATAAAATCCTGTTTTGTTCTTTGAAGCAGTAATTTCTAATGTTTATTTTTAAAGTTTAGTGAGAAGGAAGTAGGATACAGTGGCAAGGCTCCCCTTCCTAGGGGAAGCCTGATCTTCTCTCTTCCTCTCTAAGACCGGTGTTTCTGTTCCTTGGTGTTTATTTTGAAAAGAACTGCAAGGACTCCCAACTGTATGCACTGTGATGTTGCTGCTGTAATGAGATCTTTCTTTCTAGGTAATCAGATGAGCAGCCGTCTGATGAGCATGCGCAGTGCCAACGGGTTGTTGATGCTACCTCCAAAGACAGAGCAGTATGTGGAGCTCCACAAGGGCGAGGTGGTGGATGTCATGGTCATTGGACGGCTATGATGGTCACCAGAGCAAGAAAGCTTGATGCATGTCCACATATCATTGACTGTATCCTGTAATATGCAACGGCACAGCTAGTTTTTCTGATTTGGATAAAAGTTGATCTGTATAGTCAACATCTTGAACTATATTTCAGAAGAATTTAAATACCTTTTAAAGAAAAAAACACCTAAAAATAAATCTTAACAGACAACTCTATTCTGATTATATCAAAGCAAATTTTTCCTTTCCTGCAAATTGCTTTGTGTGTTCAATGCTAGGTCTGATAGCGATAGCTTTTAGTAGACAGCAGTAGGTGCCTGCAGAACTTGTGTTTTTCTCATCTTTAAAATACAACTAATTATGCTCTTAATCAAGGCTGTCTGCTTATTTATACTAGCGTAGGCAACACTTGGATTTTCCTTCTTAGTATGCTTCATAACGCTTTTCAGAGAGCTTTTGCTTGTTCTTTATCATGTATCTCGTGTTTATGTGCACAGTGCCAACAGAAGAGTGACTGGGTGGAGGCCCTGCCCTGCCTCAGGGAGAAACCTCCCCTGCAGAGCATGGGGAGGTGCCTCCCCCCAGTAGCCTCAAGGCACAGTACTCTTGGGCAGTAACTGGATACCTTTTATTTGAGTAAACAAACTGGGGGGGAAAATTGCTTCCTTAAGTGCTGACAGCCTTTTTAACCAATACATTTAAAATTGTACAGAACAAAAAATAAAATCAAAGACTGATCTTGTACAGATATTAGTGTTACCAGCATTCATGTGGAAATCAAGAGCAAAGAAAAAATAATGTTAAACAACTCTGTACCATAACATTTTCTGTAATGATACTGAACCTTAATGAATAAAAAAAAAATCCTTGATCATTATTTAAAAATCTATTGTATTGGTCTTGTTATTAAAAAAAGAGAAGATGCCATTTTAATGCAGTTCTGCTTGGACAAAAGGAATAGTTAAGATGCTGTGTCAAGGGTAAGTGGTATAAAGGTGGTTGAAAATGTGATATAATTTATCTCTATTTTACTACAGCATTGCAAAAATACAAATTAGAAAATATGAGAGAGAACCTACAGTTGGTCTGGTCTTTTCAGTCATAGCTAGAAAATAACAAGCAAATTTAGAGGGAAGAAACCTGATACAGAGAAAAAAACTAATTTCTTATCATAGATGCAATAAAAACAAATTTCAAACATCTACAGTTCTTTGGAATGGAGGAAAAGAATAAGTAATGAACGAGAGAATTGCTGGTGAGTATCTAGAAGTTTTTTTTATCATGTTAGGAAGGAAGTGAGAAATGGGAAAAATCTGTGCTACACATAGAAAATATTACAAACAAAATAAACTCTGTCCACATGCATCCAGTAATAAAAAACTTAGAGGCACTTTCTTTTTTTTTTTAATTAAATTTTTTAATTTTTTTATAAACATATAATGTATTTTTATCCCCAGGGGTACAGGTCTTGTGAATCACCAGGTTTACACACTTCACAGCACTCACCATAGCACATACCCTCCCCAATGTCCATAACCCTACCACCCTCTCCTGAGCCCCTCCCCCCAGCAACCCTCAGTTTGTTTTGTGAGATTAAGAGTCATTTATGGTTTGTCTCCCTCCCGATCCCATCTTGTTTCATTTATTCCTTTCCTACCCCTCAAACCCCCCATGTTGCCTTTCCACTTCCTCTTATCAGGGAGATCATAAAATAGTTGTCTTTCTCTGATTGACTTATTTCACTAAGCATAATACCCTCTAGTTCCATCCACATCATTGCAAAAGGCAAGATTTCATTTCTTTTGATGGCTGCATAGTATTCCATTATATATATATTACATATATATTTATATATTATATATTTTTATATATATATATTTATATATAATATATATATAAATACATACCACATCTTCTTTATCCATTCATCCATTGATGGACATCTAGGTTCTTTCCGTAGTTTGGCTATTGTGGACATTGCTGCTATAAACATTCAGGTGCACATGCCCCTTTGGATCACTACATTTGTATCTTTAGGGTAAATACCCAGTAGTGCAATTGCTGGGTCATAAGGTAGCTCTATTTTCAACTTTTTGAGGAACCTCCATGCTGTTTTCCAGAGTGGTTGCACCAGCTTGCATTCCCACCAACAGTGTAGGAGGGTTCCCCTTTCTCCGCATCCTCGCCAGCCTCTGTCATTTCCTGACTTGTTAATTTTAGCCATTCTGACTGGTGTGAAGCAGTATCTCATTGTGGTTTTGATTTGTATTTCTTAAAGGCACTTTCTAATAGTGGTAACAAGGGACAGTAAATATCCTGTAGGGTATACTTAACAAATCAAACAACAAAAGTTGGGCTACTAGTAAACAAGGTGTCAAATGATGGTGATGAATAAAGCCAAATAGTAAATAAGAAAAATTTGATACTGATATTTTTATATTTCCAGAGTTGAAAATAGAACTATCTATATTTTAAATATTTTATATTTTCATTTAAAGAACTTAAAGTTAATTAATAGAAGTTAAATGAAAGATCATGCAAAATGTTCTTTACTTGCATTCTTTGAAGAAACATGTATTAAGCATCTACTATAGGCTTGGGTACAAGGTACACCTGCCACTGTTTAAAAAAAGTATAGGGATAACAACTGACATTATACTCCATCGAGGGAAATGACAAAAATGTACAAGTAACCATAATATTTAATATGCTTGATATTTGGTAATACATGGTAGAGTATATAGAATATGATAAGTACCATAATTCAGATTTAAAGAGTTGGGAGAGTTCAAGTGAGAGCCTCCTCAAGGTAAGATTTCAAGGAGCAAGATGGGATTTTAGTGATCTTGAAGGAAGAGTAGAATTTTAATGATGATGATGATGCAGGAAGAAGGGTATTCCAAAAATAGAGGATTATGGGCAATTAATAATAATTATTTTTATCATAGAATGTATGCTCCACCTGCCAAGGATTTTTGTTTATTTGGTTCACTGATATCAGAGTCCATACTCTTACAGATCACACTACAGAAACAGAAAACTGATGTATTTATAAGACCAAAAAAGTACATTATGGGTTTGAGGCCCAAACTAAGAAGTTTTAAATACCAGCTTAAGGAGTATAGATTTATTCTAGAGATATCAAACTGTTTCAAGACTCCTAATCAGGGAAATGTTAGGATCAGAACTGTCTTTTAGGGAAAATGTTCTGGCAGCACTGAGGAGGACAGATTAGCCTGAGGGGAACTGGAGTGAGACAGGAGTTAAGTGATCTGGTGCTGCAGCTGGGGGGTGGGGGGGTGGTGCGGTGATGACAGCCTTCACATGACAGCCTTCACATTAGTGGTGTGAGTGATGGTGGTGGGACGATCATGACAGATGAATGTGCTTCCGGACATAAAGAATGGAGTGAGTTTTATGACTGATTCCAAATTCTGGAAAGGAAGGTATTGAAGTAAGAGATGAATTAAACTCTGGTCTTAACTGACAGAGAAAATATTAAACCATTAGCAAAAAAAATGAATTTTGTGGAGGAGATGATGGGTTTGAATCTATGTTTGAGACACCAGAGGAATACTAGGGTAGGCGTATCCTGTTGGCATTTAAAATATAGGTTAGGAGCTCACGAAAGAGATACTGGCTGGATATAACCTTGGGGATCATTTACGTGGTCGTGGTGTTTGAAATATAAGGGTGGATGGGAAAGATTAACAGAAGAGCACAAGGCCTTGGGAAGCACCTAGTATTTTGAAGTGTTGGAAGAAAAAGACCATGAATGGAATGAAAGAAAAAGAAGTTTGTAGAAGAGAAGAAACCAAGTAATTAAATGTCCCAAAACCAAGGAGTGTTTCAAGAAGGAAGGATAATCAACTGTGAAGAAAAAAAAAGAAAAAAATGTCAAGCATGAAGGCTCAAAATGATTTGCTAATTAGGCAATCATTTGTGAGCTTCAAGAGTGCAATTTCAATAGTGGGTTGAGGACAAAAACCAGGATGCAAAATAGTCACTGTGAATATAGATTATTTGGAAGTTGTACATGTGAAAATATAGATACCAGATGGTAGCTTAAACTGATAAGGTGGAAGAAGGACTTCTGTTTGTGAGTTTTGAGAAAGAAGGAAAACAGTATTGGGCATATTAAAAATGCAAGAGTAAGGTGCCAGATAGAAAAAGAAGACAAAGGAAGGGCTGGATTTAAGGATGCTGGGGGCCTAATTAGCCTGGAGAACATATATGTGTGTGTATATATATATATATATATATATATATATATATATACACATTTGAAGTAGATATAAGGGAAATTTAATTTAAAATTTAAGATTCAATGAAATGGTTATACTTGGCACAGTGGAAGTCAATGCCATTTAATCTATTTGCATATATTTGACCTAAGTTATTTTAAAATTACACATATATGATGTAATTACAATTTTTGTCTTATTTGATACTTAAGTAAAAGCCTATAGATGACATCTTCAGATTCTTATAACTATATGGAAGTCAAGCAGTTCCTTTTTAACCTGCATTTTCGGTTCTGTTTTAGTTGTTTCAAACCATATCACACAATGAGAAAAAGAACATAAGCAGATTGAGTGTGCCAAGTAAATGCTATTAAGTGATGTTGTATGTTACAAGTGGATTCTTTGGATGGCTTTCATTTTTAAAATTATTTGCTAATGAACAAAACTTTGTGGACCTAACATACAACCAACTCTTGATCTTCATGAAACTCTGTATAACAAGGTAAGTCTTCATTATTCCCACATATAGAAAATAGATATTTATGTAAGTACAGAATTCAAAGCAAATGAACTATGTATCTTGTTATTCCAATTATGATGGATCTAAGTTAAATAATGCATTGCATTCCAACTTGCTTATAGAAAGTATTAAGCTGGACTTTATAACAGAGAATTACATTATTATAATGTTAATAACTTGACCTAGAGCAAAAAGGTTAAAGAATTGCTCAATTTGGGCCATTTTATATGGTCAGCTACTATTATGTCTCCAGTAGTATTTTTGCAATAACTCAATAACTTATTGAACAAGCATTTATTAAGTCCCTACAATATTCAAGCTCCAAGCTGGGCACTGAGGTTACAGTGAGGAATGAAACAAAGACTCTGATATCCAAGTGGAGGACGTAGATTTTGAGAAAAAAAATTATTTGAAATACAGATTATGAAAAGTCTATGAGGAAAATCCTATGATATGTTAGAGAGTAACTGGATAGAGGCTTAAATCATATTTGGTTGTTGCATCAGGGTGCAGCCATTAATAAAAAAGACAGAAATCACACTGAGACTTTATGAATTAATGAAATAAGTGTTAGAGACATGGAAAAGCACAAAGGAAACATTAAGATGTCAGAGGAATAACTATAGGAAGCAACTATCACAACAGAATCTGGGCGGCAAGTGGAAGAGGTTAGAGTAATCAGAATCTAGAAGGTCAGAGATGAGACCCTTTGGAGCTAGGACTCAACCCTTTAAGGAAAGGGCACTGCCCAGCTGCTAATTTTGAGTAGGGGGAAGAAATGGGGGCTAGAACCAGTTGCTGTTGCCAGGGTAACACTGACAGAAACACAAAAGGAACAGGAAGGAGCACAAGTTCCTTCTTCCCTCCCTCTGCCTTCCAAGATCCCTGTAGTCTAATGTAACCTATTGTTGAACATAACAGGAAGGCAGCTGGTGAAAGACACTGCTGGCAGAGTTCCAGCACCAGCACCACAATGCAGAATGCAATGGTGGATTCCGAGCTGAGAGATAATCACTGATCAAGTGACGGGGAAGGGCGTCTCTAAACAGGTGACATCTGAGCTCAGATCTAAAAAATGAAAATAAGCCCCACATGTTAAGAATTGAAAGAAGAGCATTTCAAACAGAGGAAAGGGCTTAAAGCATACAACATCAGAAAGGAGACAGAGTATGATGAGGGACGGGGGTGAGTCTGAGCTAGAACTGAAGTCAGGATGAAGCCAGATCATTCTCAACGGAAGTGCAGGTTCTTGGGTGTAATACTACATACATGCACACCTTATGCCAAATCTGCTAAGAGCATTGGGAAGCCACTAAAGGTTTAAGAAAAAAGTCGACTATTTGCTAAATACCCATTGAGTATGAGGCACCATGCTAGACAAGGATTCTTGAGAACAAGGAACCCATTCTCTCTGCCTTCTACACCTGTTCCTCTGTCTGCATTTTGTTTTCTAGTCTACCCAGTTTCCCAAACCAGAAACCTCTGAGTCACTTTTTCTTCTCACTCCCCACATCCACTTAGTCACCAAATTCTGTTAACTCTACCCACAGTTACTAAATAACCCTCTCCTTTCCATTCTCACTGCTATTACCTTGATCACTCCTCTGCCCCAAGAACTGCACTCCCCAAATCCATCCTTCACACTGCTGCTAGAGGGATCAGTCCAGATCACAGATCTTCTCAGGCTAAGACTCTGTTAGAAAACTGCTGTAGCAGATGAGGGCCGAGCACCCAGTTAGGACATTCAAAGTCCTCTGGAACCTAGCCCCTCCCTCCTCCAACTCCACTGTTCACCTCCCGCTCTGTGTAACACTGGACCATTTGCAGTTACCCCTTCAAGCCACGTCATTTTAAGCCTCGACGCGTTTGCCCAAGATGGCTAATCTTTCAAGATTTAGTTTGGGCCTTAACTCTTCCAAATCCCCAAATCTCCAAAATGGACTAAGTGCCCCCTCATCTGGCTCCCACTTATCACTGCATCTCGTTGGAATAGTCTGCTTATATGGCAATGTTTAAAATATACCATGATTTTTATTTCCCTCTTTTGTGTTTTCTTCACTTTTTAATACACCAATAGCCTTAAAAAATGGAAGTGAGATAATACGGAAGAGTTTCATCAAGGTACATCAGAATTAATATCAACATGGAAAAGAGGAGATAAGATTTATGCAAAAGTGTTTCCTGGCCTTGAAGCAGGAAGAACAGGAACATGGCAAAGGGTGGTCATGCAATAAATTTGCTGAATGAAGAAATGGATGATTAGAAATCTAGTCAATGGTGCTCATATGATGAGAGGAAGAATGTTGCATCTGACAGAGGACATTCAGGATAGAAGACAGGAAAAGGAGTGTCTAATGCAAAGATAACAGGAAACCCTCTGAGCCTGCAGACTGAAGCAGCAGTTATATGCGGAGACCTCTCACTAGAGCCTGGTGCCTTTCAACATTCAAGTTATATATCCAGCCTTCAATTCTGCCTGCTATATATCCTACGAGTGGGGATGCCATAGCCTCCATGACACCAACACCTGGTCCCAAATTAAGTTATAGTTCTTGAAGAAATAGGAATACAATCATCCTCTCAAAAACTAGCATGGTTCATGTTTATTCTGAGAAACTGAGTGTTCGCTGGGCCTTGTCAAAAGCAAGTGTTTAAGTCTAGAATACGGTGACCCAAATGAAGTAAATTCACTAAGGTCGTGGGCTCCCAGGCCTGAGTGGTCAGTTAGTATCCTCCTGTGTCCCTCCATCCTCATGAGCAGGAAAGGGGGTGTGTAGGTAGGTGGGAATCTGAAACGCTTGGCTAAAACACAAGGATGAAGAGGATGTTCTGATAGGGAAGAAGAGAATCTTCTAACTATGCAGAAAAGCAGAGACGAGCAACCTGATCACATGCAGCAGTCTCTCCTTATCTGTGGGGGGTGCACCCCACCACTCCCGGTGGGTGCTTGAAAACAGGGACAGTACCACACCCTATATTAACTCTATTTTTTCCTATACATACATACCTTTGATAAAGTTTATCAATTAGGCACAGTAAGAGATTAACAACTAATACTAAAATAGAACTATAGCAATGTACATAATAAATGTTATATGAATGTGGTCTCTCTCAAAATATCTTGTTATACTGTACTCAACCCTCTTGGGATGATGGGAGATGATAAAATATCTACATGATAAGAAGGGAAGAGAGTAATGGCATTGTGACGTAGTGTTAGGCTACTAACACTAATCATCAGATGAAGGATCATCTGCTTCCAGACCAGACTACTGGTTACTGAAGCTGCAGAAAGGGAAAGAGGGATGACTGTAGCCTTGAGAGAGAGGAGATGTTTAGAGAGAGAGAACTCTATGTATTCTTTCATATTCATTTTTTCATCCAACATATAATGACTGAGTGCCTCCTATAGCAGGTGTCCAGAATACACTAGATGCTGGAGGCAGGAAGATGCCTCTGCTCTCTAGGAATGCTACATTCTCTTGAAGCTTGGCTTTATAGAAGCTCAAAGTGACTTAAATATGTTTAAGTCTCTGAAAATTGGGATCTAAGGAAATTGGTAAATTATGAATTGAGCGGTAAATGATACAAGGTGTCTTCAACTTTATCAGTATGAGATCTTTGTCCTGCTAAGTTGACTTTTCTCTCCAAGGAAGCCTCTGTAAACCTCACACCATGACCCCGATCAGAACTACCACTCCCGAGCCACCTGGGCTCCCCCTGAATGGGGGCAACACTTGATCTCAGTGGCTGAGGTCAGGGCTGCTGGGTCCCAGCGCTCTCCTCTTACTTCAGAGACTATGTCAGCACATTGTGATGCAGGAGCAATAGCACAATGCCCAGAGCAGCCCGGCCTCCTGCACTTCTTTCACTAAGTGGTTAGCTGCCTGCCCAATAGACATAAACACCTTCTGCCAAAGAAATGTGAAAAGTGTTGGAAACCTGCTGTTTGGAGACTATTCTCCTGAGTAGACATCCAGGAGATCTCCAGAGATCTATTTCAGCCTCACATCTATGTAAGTGACTGTGTGATTACTGCGATTTTGGGTGTGAACCTGAGGAAGAAGGAAATGGACAACAGTTGAATTAATTCTAATAATTCAAGGGCAAAAATGTTTATTTCCTTTCCATCTTTCTCTTTTCCTCTTAGTTTCGTGTCTTACACTGCAACCAGAACAAGCAGAAAAGCTCAGAGACTTATATCTATTTGGTTACTTCATTTTTCTTAAAAATGATTTCATTGAGAATTCGAGTTAAAATGAAAACAGATTTTCTAATTGTTTTTAAGTTTTGGTTTTCCAAGCCATTAGCCCAATTTTCTCTCATGAGTGAGAATTGAATGAACTTATAGAAAGACAGTCATTTTTATTCATTCAAATGGGAGAGAAGATCCAGAATATAGAGCTTTTCTGTTCAAAGCTGAAAGGTTAGCGGGGTGGGGACCCATGGAGAAAGAGGGGTCCAAAACAGCCAAACTTTCTCAAAAAGTTAGCACTCAAAAGTGCAACCAGAACTGCCACATCAAATTGTGATGGACCAATCCTAAAAATATCTTATTGGTGTGTTAAAAATCTTAGGAAAAACTAAGGAAATGTCATGTTTCATAGTGCTATGCAGAACCAACTTCAAAGCACAAGTACCACAGAGAACAGTTTTAACAAGAAATGGGTAAATACCGCCATTTAAGACCTTTTATGTAATTACGGGCAAGAAATAACACACAGAAGAAAAAGACAAGAGGATGTAGGTGGTCAGAATTCTCTCAATATTGCTGTACATTTGAAAAAAACTTGATAATAAAAAATCGGTGGGGAAAAAGCCAAATGGGAATGGTAAATAGCAAATAATTATAGACAACATTTCAGGGGTGTTTATAGACACCCCTCCAAATTAAGCAGTCAGAAAAGTCCCTGAAAACATTTCCATGTTGGCTCCTAGACTCCTTCTCCCTCCCTATCCCAGTTTCCATTAAACTCAAGCTGTCACCGGTTCAAAAAATTCCCAGTGACTACATTCAGTCCTGGGAAAATCAAGACATCCCACCACCGCCCACTGGTGGATATACTTCATATCCACACTATTCTTAGCCCTAATGGGGCCTTCGTGATCTTGAAACATTACTCAGATAGGGAAGTCTGGTGATGTCATGGAAAGTCTGGAGCAAAGCTGAAGAAGTTCCACCCCTGAAGTGTAGACAGCTCATTGCTTCTCTCTGCTCGGTTTCCCCATTAAATTACAGGCATTCGTTTCTGGCCTGTAATCAGATTTAATATGGGCTCTCTCTACCTTTTCTTTTACTGAAAGTATCTAACAGTGCTTTTTCGAATGACAATAATAGTGTAATTCTGCAGAAAAAATGCAAACTTTTTTTAACTATCTGCTGAATTAATCTCCATTCAGTTAAAGCTAAAAAAGAGAGAAGAGGATGGGAGGGGTGTTCTAATTAAAGGAAATAACAAAGAATGTAAAGAATCTGCCAGTGACCTAGTAAGCTGGGATCCATCTCAAAAAGAATTAGATTCTTCTGTGCTCTGTAACACAGTTAAAAACCTTATACATGCTCACTGGTACATTGCTGGCTTAATTAGAAGTATAAAACATTTAATGAGCCCTAGTGAAAGGCAAAAATTATTAGGAAAATATAAACTGTGATTGTGAAAACGAATACACAATTCTGGTAGAACAAGTTATAACAAAAGATTCTGTGTATCTGAAATGAAGCTAAGTTCCCAGGATGGCCTATAGCAACCCTGCTTTGTTCCTCTGTTCTAATTCATATACTCACTCAAACCATATTTATTGTAATTCCATAACATATACCTTCATTGGCCCTTTAATGTGATTAATCTATTTTAATGTCAAAATTTACTTTTTCATTTATGAGTTTCATATTGCATTACTTTTCATTTGTGAGTTTTATATATATATATATATATATATATATATATATATATATATATTTGTAATATTAATAAAGCAAGATAGTATGGAAATTTCACAATTTGCATAGACAGGCCTTGCTTTATCTTTAAAATATAGTTATGTAGAGTCTACAAATGTGCTTATTAATGTGAATACCATTGTGGCAAATTTCACATGCAACATTTCTCTGCAGACTTATCATAATGACTATGGTCATATCATTCTCTATCCAGCAGTGGTCATGCAAAAGAAACAAATGGACTAATACATTGTCTACATTTATCCTTATTAAAAAGGTATCCATGGAAATGGTGAAAATGTTCTAAGTTAGATTATGGTAGTGGTTGCACAACTCTGTAAATAACCTAAAAATCATTCAATTATAGCCTTATTCTTTGTTGTTGTTGTTGTTGTTGTTGTTGTTAAAGATTTCAGTTATTTATTTGAGAGAGAGCACAAAGGGAGAGGAAGAGGTAGAAGTAGACTCCCCACAGAGAGCCCAAGGCAGGGTTCAGTCCCAGGATAATGGGATCATGACCTGACCAGACGCTTAACCCACTGAGCCATCCAAGCACACCCAATTATAGCCTTTAAATGAGTGAGGTTGATGATATATAAATTATATCTCCCTAAAGTTATATTAAGAACTGATCCATAGATTAGTTTTTTTTTAAGATTTTATTTTTATTTATTTGACAGAAATCACAAGTAGGCAGAGAAGCAGGGGGAGAGAGAAGGGGAAGGCAGGCTCACTGCTGAGCAGAGAGCCCTATGCGGGGCCGATCCCAGGACCCTGAAATCATGACCTTGAGCTGAAGGCAGAGGCTTTAACCCACTGAGCCACCCAGGCGCCCCACAGATTAAATTTTTAAGAAAACAAAACTATCTGTAAAAGTCCAGACACACAAATTGGAATTCTTTTTGGATCATCAAAATTAATAACAAAAATTTCTCAGTAGGGGTTGCTGATTGGATAGGAGGACTGGGGAGCTATGAGCTGTCAGGCTGCTCTTCTATGGTCTTCCCACAGGAAAGCCCAGCAGAGCACGGGGAACTTGTCAGTTGAGGACCATGAATTACTTACTGCTTTGTAAGAGAAAATCATTTCTCAAGCATCAGTTTAGCCACTGGGCACAATTAATTTTGGTACCTCTTACAAGAGATTGTGATGTCCCAAATAAATTCACACCATGATTGGTAATTTCTGCTTTTAAAAATATTTAAAGTTGTAGGAAAACACTAATTATATATAACATCCAAGATATAGATAATATACAATGCTGTATATTTTATGTATTATATAAATATAATATATATAAATTTATAAAACTAGAAAGACACATATATACCAAAACTTCAATACTATCTCCAGATACTGAGAGCAAACCTAGTAAACAGTTAATTAAACAGTTGATAATTTTGCTTTTGGACTTTTGAAAAAATGTGTAGTGGTGTGTGTGTTTAGCCAAAGTCAGTTTCAAAGCACAATTCATATGTCTCAAGAACAGTGCACTCTCAGGATATTACCAGACTAATTGGAGAGGTGGGAGCAGGGTTTGTGGTGTACAGATCAGTAATCTCAAATGACAGTTACAATAAAAATAAAACTAGTTAAAATTCAGCACGCACTTACCATCTCTACACGGAATTCAAAAGTGTCAAAATAATTCCAGAACAAATGTTTAGAAACAAAGAACCACCACACCAGTGAAGACAAAAGATTCGGTTACATGTTTAGCTCCTTAGCTGACCTCCCCTTTGTTCTGGAGTTCCAAAGGGATGAGAAGGGCAAGGCCTGATAAGGCTGCAAATCCACTGAAGCTTTTTCCTGTTCCTTCTCTGTGACCCTAAACCCACAGTAAAACTTCCTCCCTCAGGAGGTCATCCCTGATTGCTCTCTGGAGAGGCTGTTCTCACATGGAAGGGGTCCTGGGGACCACATAAGGACTGTTCTGGGAAGGGGCATTCCCTAGTCCTGGTGTCCTTGGAACATCCACAGAGTAGCAAGAATTTGTGAACACCAGGCATACTGCATGTGGTCACTTTCTTAGAGTGATTTTTGTTTTTTTTAATATACACTATCACTCACTTCTGAATGAACAAGAGTTGACTACTGCATTTCCTCAAATCCAAGACCCATCAATTAATACACCCATTATGTTATGGGCCACTGAGAAGGACAAAAATGCTGCCAGTTACATAACTAAATGTTTTCTTATTACTTAGACGTTTTCCCCACAATCTCTCATACTCCACTCTATCATCCTCTGTGCATTTCAGTGCTCCACTCCAGTCTCTGGGACCTTATTCCAAGCCTCTGACATGCCTTCTGCAAGCTTTCTACTGGAGCTTTCTTAACCACACCAGAAGGTGACAACAAAAGTTTTTCAGGTAACTATTAGAAACACATTTTATTTTTATTTAAGTATGAATTAACATATAGTGTTCTATTAGTTTCAGGTGTACAATAGAATGATTCAACAATTCTATACATTCCTCAATGCTCATTAAGATAAATATACTCCTAACTGCCTTTATCTATTCCACCCATCCCCCACACCCACCTCTCCTCTGGAGACCACCAGTTTGTTCTCCATATTTAAGAGTCTGCTTCTTTGTTTTGTTTCGTTTCTTTACTTTTACATATGAGTATATGGTATTTGTCTTTCCCTGAGTGATTTATTTCACTTAGCATTTTACTCTCTAGGTCCATCTATGTTGTTGCAAATGGCAAGATCTCATTTCTTTTTATGGCTGGATAATATTCCATTTTATATATCTAGATATCACATCTTTTCTTTTAAAGATTTATTTATTTATTTTAGAGAGAGAGCATGCACACTCAAGTGGGGGAAAGGGCAGAGGGAGAGGGAGAAAGACTCCCCGCTGAGTGTGGTGCCTCAGCTCATGGGGCTCAATCCTACAACTTGGGATTGTGACCTGAGCTGACATCAAGAGCCAGCCACTTAAATGATTGAGCCACACAGTAGCCCATATATACAACTTTATTCATTCATCTATCAATGGGCACTTGGATTTCTCCCACATCTTGGCTTTTATAAATAATGCTGCAATAAATGTAGGGGTGCATATATCCTTTTGAATTTTGAATTTTGAATTCAAATTTTGAATTTGAATAAATCTTTTGAATTGAATTTTGAATTTGTGTTTTCTTTGGGTAAATAGTAGCAGAATTACTGGATCATATGGTAATTCTATTTTTAATTTTTTTTTAAGATTTTATTTAGTTATTTGAGATAGAGACACTGAGAGAGAGCATGAGAGGGGAGAAGATCAGAGGGAAAGCAGATTCCCCGTGGAGCTGGGAGCCTGATGCGGGACTCGATCCAGGGACTCCAGGATCATGACCTGAGCCAAAGGCAGTTGCTCAACCAACTGAGCCACCCAGGCGCCCCCTATTTTTAATTTTTTGACAAATCTCCATACTGTTTTGCATAGTGCCTTCACCAATTTGCCTTCCTGCCAACAGTGCATGTGGGTTCCTTTTTCTCCACGTTCTCACCAACATTTTTTATTTCTTGTCTTTGATTTTAACCATTCTGATAGGTGTACAGTGATCTCTCCTTGTAGTTTTAATTTGTGTTTCCCTGATGACTAGTAATGTTGGGCATATTTTCATGTGTTTGTTGGCCATGTGAATGTCTTCATTGGAAAAATGTATATTCAGGTCCTTTGACCTTTTTAAATTCAATTATTTGGAGGGTTTTGATGTTGAATTGTATAATGTTGAATTGTATAAGTTCTTTATTTATCTTAGATATTAACCTCTTCCCAGATATACCATTTGCAAATAATTTCTCACATTCGGTAGATTGCCTTGTTCTCCTATTGGTTTTCTTTGCTGTGCAAAGCTTTTTATTTTGGTGTAGTTCTGACAGTTTAATTTTGTGTCTGTTTCCCTTGCCAGAGGAGACTTATCTAGAAAAAATATTTCTACAGCTGATGTCAAAGAAATTACTGCTTATTTTTAAAGTAAGTTTGTAGTTCCAAGTCTCATATTTAGGTCTTTAATCTATTTTGAGTTTATTTTTGTGTATGGAGGAAGAATGTGGTCCAGTTTCATTCTTTTGCATGTAGCTGTCCAGTTTTCCCCACACCCTTTGTTGAAGAGACTATCTTTTTCCCATCGCATATTGTAGATTAACTGACCATAAAAGTGTGGGGATCAATTCTGTCCCATTGATCTATGTGGCTAGTTTTGTGCCGTACTGTTTTGATTATTACAGCTTTGTAGTGTATCTTGACATCTGGGGTGTGATGCCTCCAGCTTTGTCCTTTTTCAAGATTGCTTTGGCTATTTGGGGTCTTTTGTGGTTCCATACAAATTTTAGTATTATTTATTCTAGTTCTGTGAAAAAACATTGTTGGTATTTTGATAGGGATTGCATTGAGCGTCTGTAGATTGCTTTGGACAGTGTGGACAATTTAACAATATTCGTTCTTCCAATCCATGAGCATGGAATATCTTTCCATTTGTTTGTGTCCTCTTTGCTTCATCACCAGTGTTTTATAGTCTTCAGAGTACAAATCTCTCACTGCCTTGGTTAAGTTTATTCCTAGATATCGTATTCTTTTTAGTGCAATTTGCCTTACAAATTGTTTGTTTTCTTAATTTCTTTCTACTACTTCGTTAGTAGTGTACTGAAATACAACAGATTTCTGCATATTATTTTTGTATCCTACAACTTTACTAAATTCATTGATCAGTTCTAGTAGTTTTTTGGTGGAGTCTTTAGAGCTTTCTATTTATAGTATCATGTCATCAGCAAATAGTGAAAGTTTCACTTCTTCTTTACTAATTTGAGTGCCTTTTATTTCTTTTTCTTGTCTGATTGGCATGGGTAGGGCTTCAGTACTATGTTGAACAAAAGTGGTAAGTGGTAACAAAAGTGGTAACATCCTTGTCTTGTTCCTAATCTTAGAGGAAAATCTTTTAGTTTTTTTCACCATCAAGGATGATATTAGCTATGGGTTTTGCATACATGGACTTTATTATGTTGAAGTATATTCCCTCTAAATTTACTTTGTTGAGGATTTTTATCATGAATGGATATTGTACTTTATCAAATGCTTTTTCTGCTTCTTTTGAAATAATCATATTGTTTTTATCCCTTCTGTTATCAATGTGATATATCACATTGATTGTTTTGCTAATATTGAACCACTCTTACATTCCAGGAATAAATCCCACTTAATCATGATGAATGGTGAGTAATTTTAATGTGTTATTATATTTGGTTTGCTAATATTTTATTGAGGATTTTTGTATCCATGTTCATCAAGGACATTGTAGCTTTATTCTTTTTATAGTGTTTTGGTTTGGGTATCAGGATGATGTCAGCCTCATAAAATGAATTTGGAAGTTTTCCTTCCTCTTCCTTTTTTTTTAAATGTTTGAGAAGAACAGGTATTAACTCTCCTTTAAATGTTTGGTAGAACTTACCCGTAAAGCCATCTAGTCCTAGACTTTTGTTTGTTGGGAGTTTTTTGATTACTGATTCAACGTTATTGCTAGTAATTGGTCTGTTCAAATTCTCTATTTCTCCTGATTCAGTTCTGGAAGATGATATGTTTCTAGGAACTTAACTGTGTCTTCTATGTTTTCCAATTTTTTGGCATATAATTTTTCATAATCTCTTACAATCATTCATATTTCTGTGGTATCCATTGTTCTTTTTCCTCCATTTCTGACTTTATTTTTTTTTTAAAGATTTTATTTATTTATTTGACAGAGAGAGAGAGAGACAGTCAGAGAGGGAATACAAGCAGGGGGAGTGGGAGAGGGAGAAGAGAAGCAGGCTTTCCCATATGAAAGCAGATGCTTAATGACTGAGCCACCCAGGTGCCCTGATTTTATTTATTTAAGTCTTCTCCTCTTTTTTGATGAATCTAGCTAAAGTTTTATCAGTTTTGTTGATAAGAACTAGCTCCCAGCTTCATTGATCTGTTCTATGGTTTTTAGTCTCTATTTCATTTATTTCTGCTCTGATCTTTATTAGTTCCTTCCTTCTACTGGATTTGAGCTTTGTTTGTTTAGGTTGTTGTTGTTTTTTTTTTTTTCCCCAGCTCCTGTAAGTTTAAGGTTAGGTTGTTTATTGCAGATTTTTCTTGCTTCTTGAGGTAGACCTTTATTTCTATAATCTTCCCTCTTAGATAAGCTTTTGCAGCATTTCAAAGATTTTGGGCTGTTGTTTTCATTTTCATTTGTCCCCGTGTGCTTCTTTTACTTAAGGACACATTTTTTTTTTAAGATTTTATTTATTTGAGAAAGAGAGAGAGAATGAGAGAGAGAGAGAGAGCATGAGAGGAGAGAGGTCAGCTGGAGAAGCAGACTCCCTGCCGAGCAGGGAGCCCAACCTGGGACTCAATCCTGGGACTCCGGGATCATGACCTGAGCCAAAGGCAGTCTCTTAACCAACTGAACCACCCAGGCAACCTTAAGGACACATTTTAAATGGCAGTTAAGTGCAACCTGTAGAGTACAATCAATGTACTTAATTTAATAGGAACAACCATGATTGAGTTCGTGCCTGCGCAGCCAAATCACCACCATGCAGTTCCCTCCACCCCTCACCATCAGAGAGTGATCATAAGGAACATTCCATTTCAGAGTTGTTAAGATGAGGAAAATTATGTTTCTTAGAATGAATGACTCAGGAAGTATGAAACTATAAGTGAGCAAGAGGGAACCCAGCCTAGCAAATGCTGAGTAAATTATACTTTTTTTTTGACAGAGGGGCAGGTGTTGGTAGACCAGTATAGACATTCAGGTGCTCACCATGGGATAGCCATGGCTTTCACTGTTTCCTATACATCACTGCTTTGAGTTGGGTCATTTTATCTTCATCTTACAGATGAGGAGATTGAGCTCAGAGATGTTAAGTAATGTGCCCAAGGTCTCAAAAGTAGGTGACAGAGCCCAAATATGAACCTAGATGTGTCTGACCCCAGAGTCCTTTATATTCCCACTATACAGTTTCCATACTGGCCTTATGGCACTTTAGTCCTGATGGTGATTTGGTTGCAGTTCACCTGGCCCAGGTAATCCTGAAGGGATTATTTAAGCCAGAATTTGATGAAGAGGAAAAAGTATTGTCTATAGTGACAGCAAGCACAATACAGAGGACTCTACACAAGGGATAACATAGTGAGTGTAAGCATATGTAAGTATATTCATTCATAAAACTATGAACACCAGCTGGAAAGTTAGTAATAGAGGCTACACTGGCTTTTTACAGGAAGAAAATAATTGGGCTTCTTATGACCCTCCATTTTACAATAGTTATTTGAGTCTGTATTTCTTCCTTTGTCATGTTATCAAATGTCTTCCTTGGCCATAAGGGCCCAGGATTTCACTGTTTGACAGTTTCAGGCCGACCCTAAGCTATGAACTCATGATTGTCTGGCTCCACTCATCAAAACACTATGATTAAAATCATTGACAACAGCTTGGCTCAAATATGGACAGCAGCCCTCTGAGCATTTCACCCACACTGCTTAGGTAGAAAAATTCTTTCTAAGGCACGGACCTCTCAGGTATGAAATAAAATTAAGGATTTGTACTGTTTTTCCTTTGTATGCACTTTATTTTCTATTTTTGTTCCCTTCACAAAAGACTTCATCATGAAAAGGAGGAAGCCCAAACTGAAATGAGTTAAGAACTTTGTCTCCAAGAGAGGACTGTGGCTTGGCCCTGAGTTGAGGTGAGATATGTTGGTGTGTACTGATAAGACCAGATTAAGCTCTACCTTGTCACACCTTCTCCTTCCCTTTCTCCATTCTCTCTCCATTCCATCTTGACTTACTTTTCAAGCTTTCTTTGCCTCTTCCCCTCTTCTGGGAACTCAGTGTACCAAGGATGCTGCTTACAGTGATCAAGTTTTCTAGATCTCCAGAGGAGGCTCATAAACTGATATGAGAGAGTCTGAGCTTTGAAGGACAAAAGTGTAAGAAATCACAGCTGTCCTGGAAAATGAAGGGTGGACAATTGCTGTAATTTTGCTTGTCACCCTGACCCGAAATGCTGCTGAACTTTGTTCTCCTTCTGCCAACATACCTTACTCTCATCAAAAAATATTCTTTTCTAAAGATTTCTTGTTATGTTCCAGGAGATTCCCTATATATTTAGGCCCCAAAGGTCCATCTGATGCTTTGATCACTTGCTATGTCCTCTGGTTCTCTAAGGCACCGTCACTGTCTGTCTACAAAGTGATGATAGAATAGATGCCTTGTGCTATTGCGTAGGTCATGAAGGAGAGAAAACATAGATGACGACAAGGCTTTCTGTGTTTTTTTCCTGTCATGCAATCACTATGAGGACTCTTCCATTGCTGTTGCAAAGCTCTTTTCTTGGAAACCTGAGGTGACTAAAGGCCTTTTCACATGTTAACCCTCAGACCTTGTTTATCTCTTCCATATCTTCTTTTACATCCCCCATCCTCTCCTCCATATCTTTTGCTTCCTCTTTCTTTATATTATTATTTCCATTAATTTCTTTAAAATAATCACAAACAATAGAAATATTGCAAGTACAGTACAAAGAACTTTTTCCCCAAATCTTTTAAGAGTAATTTGCCAATTTGATGCCCTGTGACACCCAAATACTTTAGTTTCTGTTTCCTACAATCAAGGACATTCTCCTACATAGCCAAAATTTAACCATCAAAATGAGAACATGTACATTGCACAATATCATCATTTAACCCTGAAACCCCCATTCAAATTTTACCATTTGTCCCCTTAATAAACTGCACACCTAACAGATCCAGTTCAGAAGCACAGTTGCAGTGAGTTACTACCTCTCTTTAGTCTCCTTTGGTCAAGAACGGTTTTTTAGTCTTTCTTTGACTTTCATTATGTTGGCATTTTTTAAGATCACAGGCCAGTTATTTTGTCAAATATCCCCCAAATTGGATCTGCCTGATAATTTCCTAATGGTTGGATTCAGGTCATGCATCTTTGGGAGGGATATCACAGGAGAATGCTCTGTGCTTCTCACTGCATCTTACAAGGTGATGCACCATTTTGATTTGTCCCATTATTAAAAGTGTTCACTCATCGGTCCACTACGAGGGTGTCTGTGTGACTTCTTCACTATACTTTTTCCTGCTTTGAAATTAGTAAGTATGCTGGTGGAAGGTGCTTTGAATGATGTAAATTCTCTGTTCTTCACCAAACTTTTAATTTATTCCTTTATTTATATCAGTATAGATTCTCATGGTTTCCTATTTTATGTGATCAATTCCCCTGTGTGTAACTAATTACCCTCCTCTTCTACCATCCTCTCTCCTGTTCAGACACTCTCCCCACCCTGCTAGGTTCTGATTTCTTATACTGCACCTCCCATCTCCCTGACAACAGAGGCCTTCTTGCCTCCTTTGGGTTCTGAGCTAAGGCTCCCCACCCTCCCCAGTACAGATTCCTGCCTCTCTTTGTCCTAGCTAATAGATCTAGGACAAAAGTGTTCAGGAATAAAAGAGAATAGGAAGAAAGAGGACACCCTTTGGATTATTTGGTGCTCCCTCCCTTTCCTCCTTTCCATCTGTCCTGACCTGTTCTGACCCCTCTCACTCTTGCCACTTCTCAAGTCCATCTTTCTAAGCACACAAGACAATATTGAACCATGGGCAAAGGCATAATCAGTCAGACTAATCAGACTGTGAAGGTTTGAATCCTAGCTTGGAGACTTGGATAAGTTACTTCCCCTCTAGAAGCCTCAGCTGCTTGGTGTATAAAATGAGCATCTTAAGAGTGCTACTTCATAGTATTTTCAGAATTAAACAAGATAGTTCATGTAAGGTCCGGTGCCTGCCACATATCAAACACTAAATAAATTTCACTCTTATTTCCCATCCCCTATGTGTGAGATGGTGGTGGTGGTGGTAGTTTTATCTCCCTCTCTCTCTTTTCCTGAATGCTCTTTCTTTTTGTCTCATTCTTTTTATAATTAGCTTTACTGAACTATTTTACTTTCTTGCTTTTCCCAATTCTTCTTACTTTCCCTATGTTCATGTATAGCTGTGCTGAAGGGAGGCATTGAGTTGCCGCTAGAAGGTCTGATGGGGAATTCCCATGCCAAGAGTCATTGCTCATAGGATGTCAGGTGGCTGTGGTCTCTGCTTCTTATGGCCCAGGCTGGGACAGCAACAAGATGTGTCCACTGCTTACCCTGTAGCTTGAACAAAAGGGAAAAAAAACCTCTGAGAAAGGACGGAGGTGAAATTATGTATTCGCAGTGGAATACAGGAGCAGCTGCTTGCCAGTTAAGGACCCCTCCTCTAACTGGCATGGGATTTGTGAAGAGGGAAGGAGGAGATCTTTAGAAAAGATGAACAGAATTACATTCTGAGGCCTTGTTCCCTTCTTGGAATTCTGTCATTTCTGGTCAATAAAAGGTGAAATCCAGTGATGCCAGCGCCACTATTTTTTGTTGAAGCAATTTCTGGAGAGAGCCAGAGCAACTGACTATTTACCTCTCAACCAAGAGCTAAGCATCAGTCAAGAGTGAATGGTCAGGAAAACATGTTCTCAGTTTAGTATGGTTTGATACCCTATTTACCAAAAAAAAAAAAAGGAAGGGTGGTAGTACCATTAATTACGAAGACAGAAAATGATGGTTTGCAGGATGTGGCACACATGTTTCACGACCTTCTAAAGAGGCCTTTCTTAATTGCCTTCATTAATTAGGTTGCCAGCCCCACACCCCAGACTGCGTAGGACAGGGATCTTACCAATCATGTTCAGATATATCCCCAATGCTCAATGCAGTGCCTGGCATATCATAGATGTTGATAAAATTTGTTGACTCAATGAGTAAGGGAGGCAAATTTATTATATTAAATTTTCTCTGTATCTGTTCATTGTGTTCCCATTCCCTCGGCTCACTGATGTTTGTATGTAAGCACCATGAAGAAGAACAAGAGGAACCCTACCACAAGGATCAATGAGCAAGATGCCATCTCTGTCCCAACCTCCCAGGATCCAAGAAATCTTCAAAATATGTTGGATGGAGGAGAGTATGCCCCTTTTGTATCTCCTCCCATATTAGAGAGCAATTTTATCCAGGTAAATAATATTTGAGCCCTGAATTAAGTTCCAATAACTTCAGTGATTAATTTTCTCAAAGAAATTGAGAATATTAAGAGGAGAATTATTCTAAATGTGATAAATGCATGAGACAATTAAAGGGAACAATTTTGGGACTTTAACCAACCTAAAATAATTATAATGTTAAAGGAAAATTCATTTCAAATTTTCCCAGCAAACTCTCACCTAGGAATTCTGTTCTAATGCCACCATAATTGTCATTCTATCATAATCTTCCCAAGATGTCATGAAGAGATTACAGTGAATTCAGAACATCCTGACACAGGAAAGCATTCAGATAGCTCCTTTCTTAGATCTAGAAGACATTTTAAAGAATAACATCTATGACACAACTGAGTATTATAATGAATTTTGGCTCTAGTTCTGAAAGTAAAAATTGTCAAATTGTCAGGAAGAAGAGATTTCTTCTCATAGAAATGTACCAACATCATGAATGAAACTGCATTTCAACACATTTGAGAGCATTTTTGCTTTCCCTAGACATTCAACATTAAAATCTTCAGACAAATGGGGAAATGAGTTCACTGTTGTAGGCTGTACCCTTAAACTCCATAGTAAGGCCATGACCAAGACTAATACAAAAACACCCATTCAAGCAGCCCCTCAGCTGATTCTACAGAGGAGAGACAGGGAAGACAATAGACACTTCTTCCATAAACGTGTTCTCTGCCCTGATGACTGGGTTCTAGGGAGACCTCCTCACCCTCCAGAACACCAGAGGCAGGTGTTTAAAGAACACTAATGTTTAAGTAATGCCCAGAACAGATGTGATAAGTAATGATTTGATGATTTTACCTTCTATATGTTTCTTTCCTACTAATAATCTTCTTAATTTTTCACACTTCTTTCCTACCCCCTTTTCAAACAACATTTTGCATGTTCTAACGAACCCTGAGGGAGGGAGGTAGACATGCCCCATATCATAATTGGGTGAGTTATTTCCTTCAACATACACAACCTTTTATGGTTAGTATGTCTTTGGAAGCAAGTTGCCACAGTTGCCCCTGACCCAACTTTAAACAAAAAAGAACAACAGTTATCTCAAAGTAAAAGAGCCACAGAGCATCGGCTCCCTTGCAGGGAGTCCTGGAGGACCCAGGTCCTCTCTTGTGCTCTAGCCAACCCCCAAGTTAGCTCCCCTCAGGACATTACATGCAAACAGCTGCCAGAAAGAGAAGAGGTGCTCTCATCATAGCAATTTTTTGTGAGGACTGAGAAACCTTTCCTGGAGCCACCAGGAGGCCCCCCACTGTGTCTGATTGGCTGGGCCTAGGCCACATGGCCCTGTTAAAAGCAAGCACTGGCAAGGGGATGAAACCACAATGACCAAGGTTCATCAGTATTTAAACCTTGAGCCAGAGCACCATCCTTCAGGGGCAGTACTGGATGGATTCTGGATTCTGTTAATCAGGCATGGTTCTGGGCAGGTCTTTAGTATGGGCTACAACCTCTTTCAGAGGAGATATATATAGATATAGATATAGATATAGATATAGATATAGATATAGATATATTTGTTTTTTAAGTGATTTTTTGTGTTTTTGAGTTAATGTACAACTGAGAAAACCGTCAAGTTTTGCCCCTCTCTGGCTTCCTTCACGTCCCTCTCTGGTTCTTTTCTTCCAACTATCAGAGACTTTACTGGCCAAGATTCTTGGACTTTGGGATTTTTGCATCTGCTGTTCTTCTGCCTGAAAAGCTCTCCTGTCCACCCAGCCAGTTTAACTCCTACCTTGTTCAGGTCTCAGCCAGAGGTCTCTTCCTCAGGGGCGATTTCTCTGACCCTGTGTCTGGGGTGTGCTGGAGTTGGCTGACTAGTAAATGTTCAGATTTGTGAGTCCATCATTAAACACAGATTTTATAAAAATTTTTTAAAGTTTTTATTTATTTATTTGACAGAGAGAGACACAGTGAGAGAGGGAACACAAGCAGGAGGAGTGGGAGAGGGAGAAGCAGGCTCCCTACTGAGCAGGGAGCCCAGTGTGGGGCTCGATCCCAGGACTCTGGAATCATGACCTGAGCCAAAGGCAGACACTTAACTGAGCCAACCAGACACCCCACATATTATTAAAAATTAAATCACATAAGCTTATATACTCAAACCTTATTTTTCCTATTATTTTACTACCTTTTACTGTTTTTATGCTCTTTAGGTTACAGATATAAGAGTTTGACAAAGGTCAATGAAGACTGCTGTGAGAATCAATCGACTACACTGAATTTAAAATAAAGTTTTGTGTATATTATTATTTGTAAATTGTGTGTTACTCATCTTTTATATCATTAAAATATATAATAAACGTGTATATCTTCCAACAGGTATTTGTTACACATTTACCAGCACATCACTACCTGTATCCCCTCTTAAATCAAGTTTCTTGTTATATGCCTCACAGCACCCTGAACTTGTACTTGGTAGTATTTCCTGCAATAATAATTAGTGACACACTTGTTTAATGTTCACCTTCCCTGATAGAATCCCCATGATCCAGGGACTGTGTCTGTCCATTCACTGTGATAATCTCCAGGAATTCGCATCAGTGAGTAATGGAACAAATGCATCATCACGGTTCATTTCTCCTTTATTTCCTGCACTGCTCAGGTAAGCACAGTTGTCAGGGCCATGCACTTTAGCAGAAAACTCCTCTTCCTGTTCTCTACCCTAGGTTAACAGGAGAGGTGAATCCATTTACCTTCATAACCGAGCCAACTGGGTGACTGTAGGCATCTGCTCTTCCAGTGAAACCCGCAAGACCCCCAACGTGATGCTTCTGGCACATCTGACACCTGAAGCTCAGAAAAACACAAAATCCCTGTTTCAAAGTCTCCTGACATCTCCTTCACCACAGAACCTGGTGCTCACCAGGTGAGTTACAAAGGGAAGAGGTTAAGGATCTCTCAGAAAAGATGCTTTACCCCTAAGAAGCTGAAAATAAAAACACCAATGACATTTGCTCCAAGGGAGCATCTCACTTGCATCCTGCTACAAATGGCAAAGAATCATGTCCTTAAAGTCTGGGAAAACAGCTTATGACAAGCTGGCAGTCAAACAGTTAATTTTTAAAAATCAGACCTAAGTAATAGTAACTGAAGAGTCATTAGAAACTGGCTGTCTAGAGCATGCTCTTCCTTCCCCAGCACCCAGCTTCCATCAGAATTCACTCTGGTCTTGTCTCAAGCCACTAATTTGCCATATGACCTAGAGCAATCACTCAACTACTCTCAGCTTTGCAGGATTAACAAAGTGGGAGAACCCCTCACGATAAATAGTTGATACTCTTATTTTTTTTAATTTTTTATTTATTTTAGTTCGTCAGAGTCTTAGGAGTGTAATTTGAGTGAGATAGCCCTCAGCAGCCTGGCTCCATGTACTAAAAAATTCAAAGTTTTGAGGCTCAAAACTAAAAGCCAGATGCAGGAACATGGTGGCCACAAGAAGGTTCTGCCCAACCCTATGCCTGTCCCAGCCCAGGCCTGTCTGGAAGACGAGCCTGCTGTCCTTCATCTCTCTCTGCAAACTGCTACACAACACAAAAGGAAAGGCCTTTTGGTAGGTCTCCAGTCAGGCTCCCAGATGACCTTTGTGATTCTTTTCAGGTTCCTCCCTCTGCAGTTTGTGACCCTTTCTGTGCACGATGCTGAGAACATGCGCCTCAAAGTAAAGCTGGTGAGTGGTCGAGCCTACTACCTACAGCTCTGTGCCCCTGCGTGTAAACAAGACACCCTCTTTTGTCAGTGGGTGGAACTCATATCCATCTTGAATGAGGAAAAAGCCAAAGTTTCCAAATTGTCGGAAGTCTCAAGCCTGTCAGAAATCACGAATAGCACCGACATCACGGGCTCAGGGGACATCATGGATATTGCAGCTTCCACAACCCTACAGAGCCCAACCTTGTGCTTGTGTTCAGAACCTGTACATGCCGTAGAAAGCACTGATTTCTCAGATTTCACCGATGTCACCGACGTCACTGATGTCACTGACGTCACAGATGTTCCAGAAAATGAGGTCACAGAGGCCCCAGATATAAATATTGTCACAGAAGTCACAGAAATCACAGACCTCTGTGACGTCCCAAACTGCTCGGAGGTCACAGTGGTGTTTGAAAATGATGACATACTAAGGGCCAAGCAAGAGGAAAAGGTAAGGGACATGGCAGATGTTCATTCCTTAATAATTAAGAATAAGAGTAATAACCAACATCACTCTTTTTGGTTAACTCCTGAATACTGCTTATCAAAATACTATGGAATGTGCTCTGCATAACCTAATTTTAAATAATGGGATATTAGCCTTAAACACTGGTATAAAGGAGTTACAGGAGGTATCCTGAAAGAGGCAGGGACCATCCTTACCATCACATTTAACCCAGTATCAGAAGGCTATGGTGAGGGGCGCCTGGGTGGCTCAGTGGGTTAAGCTTCTGCCTTCGGCTCTGGTCATGATCTCAGGGTCCTGGGATCAAGACCCGCAACAGGCTCTCTTCTTGGCAGGAAGCCTGTTTCCCCCTCTCCCTCTGCCTGCCTCTCTGCCTACTTGTGATCTCTGTCTGTCAAAAAAATAAATAAAATCTTAAAAAAAAAAAAGAAAGAAAGAAAGCTGTGGGGAAATGGAAGGAGCTTCGGGACCAGGGTCAGAAGACCCGGGTTGGATTCTTGCCCTGCTGCATAACTGTTTGGCCAAACCACTGGAGCTGTTTGAGCTGCATGAGTTTCCTCATCTCCAAAACAAGGATATTAATGTCACATAAGGGCTATTTTAAGGTTCAAATGTGTATAAAAGTATGCACTACATTGAAGGATGGGGTGAAATTTCAATCGATAAAAGTGAGGATGGAAATAGAAAAATAAAGTGCCAAAAGAAGTGAGTGGGTTTAGAAAAGGCTAGAAAGTGGAAAAACACAGCGGTATCCAAGAATGGTAGTTCAGTTCAGCTGGAGCATAATTTATGTGGAAAATATTAGGTTATAGGATTGGAAAGTTGTTTGCAAACCTTGAATGCCAAATCAAGAGGTATGGACATTGCTCTCTGGGAAAACTTGAACCACAAAAAACCCTCTGTGTGAGGGAGTGAAGGAACTGTGCTTTTAGAAAGATTACTCTGATGATAGCATGGATTGTAGATAAAGGCATAAGTTTGAGGACCTAATGCTGGAAATCCTCCATGGGGCCCATCATAGAAAAATCACAAAGGGCAAGGATAGACATTTTACAGAAGAAGAAAACTGCCAATAAATACACTGGAGAAAGTTCAACCTCACCAGTAACCAAAGGATTGCAAACTTAGAAAAAAAGCCTATAAAACTGTTAATTGAAAGAATAAAAATAGTCAGTGTTAGTAAAGGTGTGGTCAACTTGGAAGTCACATAGATTCATGGCAGAGATAAGAATTGGCCCAAACTTTCTTGAAATCATTATGAATCAAGAGCCTAGGGGCACCTGGGTGGCTCAATGGGTTAAAGCCTCTGCTTTCAGGTCAGGTCATGATCCCAGAGTCCTGGGATCGAGCCCCGCACTGGGGTCTCTGCTTGGCGGGGGGCCTGCTTCCTCCTCTCTCTCTGCCTGCCTCTCTACCTACTTATGATCTCTGTCTGAAATAAATAAATAAAATCTTTAAAAAATCTTTAAAAAAAATAGCCTAAAAAAGTTTATTCCCTTTGCCTCAGTGATTCCATTTCATTCCAATCTTCCTAGAAGATTCCTTAAGGAATTAATCAGAATGAAGAATGAGGATTTAGCTATAAAGATGTTAATAATACTGTATATCATGTTTGTCAAAATGAAATAATGAAAATTTGGAAGGAACCTAAACACCCACCACAAGGGAGTCAATAAATTGATATAAATCCATGAAGGGCAGGTGCTGTATTAATCTTTTTCAGGAGCGATCAAAGTATCTGGCAAGATCATAGACAGTCAGAACATATTTGTTAAGTGAAAGACTACTCTGTAGTTATTAAAATTGTTGGGAAAATTTTTCTTTACCTGGAGAAATTTTCATGATTGGAAAAAGTTGAGTGAAAAATTAAATATGATCCCTATTACATAAAAGTACATGTATGAGCTCATAAGCAATGTGGGGGGGGGAGAAGTCATATTATTAACAGCAGCTTATTTCCAGATCGTGGGATTATAGGCAATTAATGTTTTTCCTCTTTATGCTTTTCTGTTTCCTACAATAAAATAACTTTAAATCCAAAAAAATTCAAGCAGTTTTACACACAATTTGTAATGACATGAAGAAAATGCTTTTAATAAATCAAGTGAACAATGTAGGATATAGAACTGAAATGTTATCACAAAGCAGACCCATACAAAATAAAAGGACAAAAACCTGAATGAAATGTGCCATAAGTGTAGTTATTTCTGGCCAGTGACCCCAAGAAATAATTTTCTCCCTTCTACTTTATATCTTAGAGGATCTTCTAAATGGTCTATAATAAATGTGTAAATATGTGGTACTTTCATTGATGGAAAAAAAGTTTTTCCTTAAGGAAGAAGAGTACTGTATTATTTTCCAGGGAAGTTAATAGAGGTGGTAAATGAGGCAGTGGCCATGGGAGGAATGAGGAGGTGGGAGGAGATAGTAGAGAGACATAGTGTTTAGGACCCATTGCTCAGAGGCCTAAGACAGATTCTGAGGAAGGCAGTGAGTGGCTAGAGAGGTGGTCCATTAATAGAACCCAGGAAACTAGGAGAACAGGAGAGATTTTACAGTATTAGTTTTAGGTGTGGGTTCTAACTCTTTTGAAAAATGAACTCTTTTGCCTCAAAAGACATGACTCATGTCACCTATTAGATACTCTTTTTTAAAAAAAAAAAAGATTTATTATTTATTTGAAAGAGAGAGAGAGCATGCATAAGCAGGGGGAGGGGCAGAGAGTGAGGGGGAGAGAGGGAGAGAAGCAGACTCCCAGCCGAGTGCGGATCCTGACACGGGGCTTGATCCCAAGGCTCTGAGATCCTGACCTGAGCTGAAATCAGGAGTTGGACACTTAACTGACTGAACCACCCAAGTGTCCCCTCACCTATTTGGTACTCTTAAATTAAGAGCAACATCAGATTGGGGAGTAGGTGGCAAGGTATTTCTAGACAACCTTCTTTGCCCCAACAATTCAGAAAAAGGAAATGCTGTAATTAAGTACTAATTTTCTGGGGTAAGCTGACAGGGTTGTACCCAAACACATGAGCTTCTGAATTTGCAGTGTCAAGTCCCAGACTATCAGCTTCCACACAACACCAAGCCTCATTTCCTCAACCTTGCACTTGTGAACTTGAGGGCACCCAGTAGATACAGAATGAAATGATTGCTGTATTAGGTATTTTTGCTCCATAAATTATCTATTTTTCTGCAATGCTCTCCTGTTACTTAATTCGCTGCTATTTACTTTCAAAGGAAAAAATGGGAAACACTCTGAAGCCTGGGTGTCTACGAGATACAAAAATTAAGAACGAGTTCAAAGAATCCTCAAAACATGTCACCATCTCAAATGTAACGCTGACTTTCCAAGGTGAACGATGTTTTCATACTACCTTGACTCAAGAAGAAAGTGACACAAGTTCATCCAAAGAGCTGAGTGCCAGATCCTCTGAAATAAGGACAACTGAATTTAAAAGCCTAGCTCTCAAGGCTGAAGAATCCAGGTATGTGAGGTGGGGAAATGCCAGGGGAGCTAAGACGTGAGGTAACATGAGTAAGTGTATGCTTTAACGTCTCTGCCGCTCTGGCATTTGTTGCTGAAGATTCTCAGCTATAGCTATGATGTAATTGAATGATGACCCAGTCATCTCTTCATTCTCCACATCTGGTTTAACCTTGTCTAATTTTTATCCTCCTGTCAACTTCTCATACCCTTCAGTTCACATTCTAGGCTCTCTGGTGTCAACTGCATGTGTTGAAGAATATAGGATAGAAGCAGAGTGTCCACGTTTTGGAGTAAAGGCACTCGTCTCCCAGAGTGACTATGGGCACTCCTGCTTTTACTTTATACTTCTCTCCATGTTCTTCTCTACATATTTCTTATGCTTTTCTACATTTCCAACAAATAACTTCATCATCAAAACAATACTTTCATAATTTTATTTCTTTTTAAATATTTATTTATTTAATATTTTAAATAGAGAGTGCAGGTGGGGGAGGGGTAGAAGGATAGGGGGAGAGAGAGAGAGACTCCTGGAGCAGAACCCCCCCACACCCCACCTCCTCACACACACCCCCACCCCTAGCTGAGCGCAGAGCCTGACTCAGGCCTCCATCTCACAACCCTGAGATCATGACTGGAGCTGAAATCAAGCATTGGGTGCCCAACCGACTGAGCCACCCAGGTGCCCCTGTTTTCATCATTTTAATACTCAAGTGCAAGCTGAATATGTGAGAGAACTGTTGTATTATAAAGATAAAAGTTAATCCAGTCATTTCAAAGTAACACTTAAAAAGAAACCACAGAAACACCTAGAGATTTAAATGTTTACTAGAGCAAGAATGAAATAGGGAATGTAATGAATTATGTCTAAAATCATTTTAAGTATAAAAAACAAACAGGAGAAAACAAATTAAAAAAAGAAAGAAATGAGAAAGATTAAAAGTAGTTTGAAGTGCTACAGAGTTTGGTTGATTCTTCAAAAAGAATGACAAAACAGGCAAACCACTGGACAACTTTTTTTAAAAAATCAAAAAATTAGGGACACCTGGGTGGCTCATTAAGTGTCTGCCTTCAGCTCAGGTCATGATCCCAGGGTCCTGGGATTGAGCCCCACATGGGACTTCCTGCTCAGCGGGGGAGTCTGCTTCTCCCTCTCCTCGCTGCTCAGGCTTTCTCTCGCTCTGTTTCTCCCTCTCCCAAATAAGAAAATAGAATCCTCAAATAAATAAATAAATAAATAATAAAATTAGAAATTTAAAAGGTCACCATCAATGAGAACAATAGTAAAATGTTACTGAGAAGGATTATATTCAACTTTTCTTCAATAACTTTGAAACCCTAAGTTAAATAAATGACTTTAACAAAAAGGCAAGGAGGCAAACTGGCACTTGAGAACATAGAAAAAATTTATCCAAGAGCTCCCATTAAAGAAAAAAAACACAGCTGTGACTTTTACTGGACAGTGTTTTAGACACTCTAAGAATTATCTCTATTTAATGTAAAGTTTTCTTTTAAATATAGAAAAATTATATTCTCCTAATTTTTTGAAGCAAATAATTTGTCTGGATTATAAAGCTGGAAAGACAACACAAGAAAGAAAAGTCTCGATTAATCCTCTTTAAGACAATATATGGTAAATTCATAGAATCTTAGCATGCAAAACGTAGTGAGCTTAATATAAAATTAAGGAAATATAATTTCCTTAATATAAAATTAAGGAAACTGCAGTATAAGTCATTATTCGAAAGAAAAGCAGAAAAAAATCATAGATACTTAATTACATTTGAGAGACTTTGATATTCTTTTTTTTTTTAAATACTTTATTTATTTATTTGAGAGAGAGACAGTGAGAGAGAGTATGAGCGAGGAGAAGGTCAGAGAGAGAAGCAGACTCCCCGTGGAGCTGGGAGCCCGATTCGGGACTCGATCCCGAGACTCCAGGATCATGACCTGAGCTGAAAGCAGTCGCTTAACCAACAGAGCCACCCAGGCGCCCGAGAGACTTTGATATTCTTGATAAAGATCCACAAAATGCAGAAAAGTTCTCCTTCAGCACAGTGAAAAATATTTATTCCAAACCGGAGCCAAAATTGTTTTTAATGAAGAAATTCTAGAAGTGTGCTACTTAAAACTTAGAGCAAATTAAGGATGTTCTTATTAACATTTCTATGTGATATAATATAAGGGAGTCTAGCAGTTGCAATAGAACAAAGAAATATGACGGATAAATATGAGATTTTTTTAAAAAAATCACTCTTTGCACGTGGAAATCCGTATTTAGAAAATTTGAGAATCATCAAATATATTGGTTTATAAATAGTTTTAGGAAGGTCACAGATTATAAGAAAACACAAAATATTTTTCATTTCATGATTTTTATTAACAAACAAAAAATGCACTGAAAAAGAATGTGTTTTTCAAAAGCAGCAATAAAATTCAGATATCTAGTAAGAGTGATAAGAGATCTGTATATATGGAATTATAAAACTCTAATGGCAGAAGCACAAGATGACCTCAATAAGGAAAATAAAGCTCTCTATCTGGGCAGCTATATTTAAGACAACAGAGATGACAAGGCCTAAATTAATTTATAAATTTAATACAGTACCAATTATCTAAATAGCATATCCCAGAGAAATTATACAATTATAGAAAGTATGTGGAAAAAATAGAGGTAAGAATCTCAAGGAAACCACCGGGGCTGGAAAATGTCTAGAGGTTGTATAAAACCTTAAGCCATATTATAATTAAATGGCCATCAGAAACACCAGTGAAAAGTTTAGGATATAGAAATTATGATAGTAAAACAGATTCAAACTGATAGAGGTCTGAAAGAAACATGAAAAAAAGCAAAACTCTAGAATATGTTGGTTAAAGATCTATGCTGTACTACAAAAAATAATTTCAGATGGGTAAAGAGTCAGATATTTTAAAACTAAAATAAACTAGAAGAAAATGGAATGGTTGAATTGCTTCAGTTGCATAAGAAAGATCACTTCTTCTTTGAAGAAACAAAAGAAATTTTCCAGGGGCACCTGGGTGGCTCAGTGGGTTAAAGCCTCTGCCTTCGGCCCAGGTCATGATCCCAGGGTCCTGGGATGGAGCCTCACATCGGGCTCTCTGCTCAGTGGGGAGCCTGCTTCCCTTCCTCTCTCTCTGCCTGCCTCTCTGCCTACTTGTGATCTCTCTGTCAAATAAATAAATAAAATCTTTAAAAAATTTTTTTTTGATAGCAAAGTTTGATCCGTTCATTCAATATTTACTGAGCACTTTGTATGTGTTAGGCACTAGGGGTACAGCTGTGAAAATAAGTTAGAGGCTGTTTCATTCTAGTGAAGAATATAGATCATACACAAACAAAATACATTATGCCAGCTGGAATGTACTGTGGTAAAAACAAAAATGAGTTACAGAATAGAAACAGGGATTCGAGAAGGAGGAAGGATATCTTTCAGTGGTCAGGGACAGCTCCTCTGAGGAAGGGCAGAGATCTGAAAGAAGGGTGGAGCTCTTGGGGAACAGAGTTCTAGGCCAATTGATTATCTAACAATTATAAATATCTATCTCCCAAAAATCATTTTAAGTAAAGAAATTTTAAGTAAAGAAATACCAGTTCTAGGCCAATTGATTATCTAACAATTATAAATATCTATCTCCCAAAAATCATTTTAAGTAAAGAAATACATAACAGTGGAACAGGGAAAGAATAACTAGATGATCTATAATAGTTTTACCTCCCATATCTAGATATAGCTGATGGGAATTTGTAAAGGATCCAATTAGCAAATGGGTTAAAGTTATGAGTAGAAAATTTACTCCAGAAGACAAACACTTAACAAGGAATCAATCTCACTAATAATTAAAGAAATACAAGTTAAGCAATTACCAGTTGGCTTTCAATTAGATGTTAACTGTAACACTGAGTGGGTCACTGTAAATGGTGGGAACTTTCTCAAGAGTGATAGCAATTCACACTACAAATGATTATACAGCTTGACTTAAAGGAACATGTGTCAAAGAAGTAATTCAAAAGGGAAAATAACTTAATTGAACACATGTTTTGTAGTTAAAACCTGAAAGCAATCCAAACCATGACTGGCGGAAGAAGAGCTAACCAGGAAATATTATGTTAATTTAGTGAAACAGCAGATCCCCATTAGGAAAAGAATAGAGAATTTCAATAAAAGACCTATATGACTAATAAGGAACTGCAAGCTAGAAAAGTGAAATTCTGAAAAATGTATATACAATGGTATTTTATTTCTACAAAAGGATGATAAGAAACCACAGTGCTTGGGCATAGTTGGTAATTAATATATGTTGTAGCTATTGATAGACGTTTCCATTAAACTTTTATTGTACATAACCATTATTATGATTACATGCATGTTTTAAAATCAAAACTGATGCTAAGAGGCATTAATTAGAGCATTAAGGAAGACATAGCAGCTAAAGAATGAGCTTTGCTTTCAGACAACCCTGGGTTCAAATCCTGCTTCCTTTATTTTGGGGCAAGTTAAATTCATTTTTGTCAGACCTCAATTTCCTCATTTTTAACTAAACACAAAGAGGATTTACAAACAAAGCAAAAAACAAATTTTGGCTCCAAGCAATCCTCTTAAGCCCAACTTAATCAAGGATGGATTCTTTTTTATTGCATATTTCCATCTGGAACATAATTACTAGCTAGAGCCTAATTTGAGAATGTTCATTATGAATAGAAGATGTTATATCTAACAACAGAATGGAATTCAGTTTATTCCTTGGATATTTGTAGGGTTAAGACTATACCCTGTGAAAGTGATAAGTAATTTCTTTCTATTTCTCTTCTCCAAGACCATGGATTTCAGTGACGTTTTATAATGGTATACTCTGGGAAAATGAAAAAGAAAAACTAAAGGATGAACTTATTGAATATTTTGTCTTCAGATTTGTTAGTGTTTACAACGTAAATTGAGCAGTTTCAATCTAGATGAGCGAAAGACTACGGAGACATCTATAGTATCACTTTAGGTCCTTTAAAAGTGAAGGATTTACTTTATGGAGCATTTATATTCCCTCTCATACCCTGACAATAGTGCTACTATGACTCTTCCCTTTGTTTTAAAGAAGATAATGTCAGGCTTCAATTTAATTTGCACCTATTTTTTTAAAGTACATTTACTTAATATTTCCCAGTCTCTGAAAAACTTTTATCGGTAAGCTCAACCTTCATGTCAATCACCTGACCTATTTGGTGATGGCTACATGAACACTTATTTGCCAACTCCTTAGAAAATTACAAATTTAACCTCTATTTCAGAAAGATCCATTGTAGACCTCAACCTGGATTTCTTTGCCAGGTCCCTTTTTTTTTTTTTTTTTAAAGATTTTATTTATTTACTTGACAGAGAAATCACAAGTAGGCAGAGAGACAGGCAGAGAGAGAGGCGGGGAAGCAGGCTCCCCGTCAAGCAAAGAGCCCAATGCAGGGCTCAATCCCAAGACCCTGAGATCACCACCCGAGCCAAAGGCAGAGGCTTAACCTACTGAGCCACCCAGGTGCCCCTGCCAGGTCCCTTAAAATGGATCATAATTATGTCTTGATATATTAATCTGGGAAGCTATTGTATGAGGGTAATTATTCTTCCCTAATGTTTTATTTTACTCAAACAGCAATGCTTCCAAAAAATGCATTGAAATTATAGCCAAGAAACAAAGATTTGGTGAAAATTAAATGAAGTTTGTGTTTCAGATGCTAATGAGGTTAAGAAAACAAGTATTTTCATTATTATTATTAACTTTATAAAAATCAGGAATGCAGAAAACTTCTTTATCCAAAGGCATTTCTGAAAGTGAAATGATCTGAAAAACTGACAGCTAGCCTCTTATTTGATCCAGTGAACTATAAGAAATACAGTTACTTGAGCAAATAGCTGGGCATGTTATTTGTCTGCAAAATTTCCTAACGCTGTCACCCTCCATCAAGGCCATAGAGATTATGATGAAAAGCCAGCAGAGGTGGGCACCTTCTAACCCCAGGCATCCAGAATCTCGCCCACGTCTCTATGAGAACCTATATTCCTAACACAAGAGACTCTACGTAAACCCCTGATTAGCAGTAATTAGCTCAGTCTCAGCCCCAAATGAGTTTTCAGACACGGGAGAGGCAGTAGGAGGGTGATGCCCACAGCCTCACAGAGTGCCAGGTGATAGAGAAAATAAAAATAGATAATGTGTTATTATATACTATTCACTTCTATGGCTTCTACAGGTTGGGTAGCTGGCATGTTAACATAAATGTAGGTAAATTTTACTCTAAAATGTGTTATTATGTAATACCTTAGGCTTGCTAAACATGTTTCATTACTACCTACAAAGCATTCAGAGAATGGCCAGTTATCTCATACCTAGTCATTCTCTTCTAAATATTTGTGGTTACGCTGGCAAAATTTTGAAATGTGCTGTTTGCTTTTACAGGAGCATGAGAATTGACTCAGTCACCTCAGGTATGGAACGAATCCCTCTACGTTTCTTTGTGGCCTCTGGCATCCAGTAGTCACCTCTGGGTGCAGGAACAGAGTAGTTAAGAGCGAAGGAATGCGGCTAGATGTTTTGGTGCATTCCCTTTGCTCCACTCCGAGAGTCCCAAAGTGCAGGAACCCTTCTTCAAAGCTTGTCCGTGTACTCTCTCTCAAGGAGTAGGCATCACAGCACTTTTGTCTGTGAGGGCAGAGTACTGAATCCGACTCACCGGGCAGGAACCACTCCCAGACCAGCTCTGCAGGCAGAACCTCAACAACAGGGCCTTTTGTCCTTGCC
This sequence comes from Lontra canadensis, assembly GCF_010015895.1. NCBI lineage: Eukaryota > Metazoa > Chordata > Mammalia > Carnivora > Mustelidae > Lontra > Lontra canadensis. Next base: position 1,613,481 of record NW_022631049.1, on the reverse strand, counting down.
GATTTGGAAGGGAAGTGGTCTACAACCAAATTTCTTGGTAAATCTAAACTCATCTAGCCCCTCTTTTCTTCTTTCTTGTGTCTTTGGCCTCTGCTTCTTTACCTATTCTCATGACTCAGGATCTTTTGACTTCTCAACAAGTTTTTGACATAGGAGTTGTCCTATAGGCAGCAGTGGACATTGTGTCCTCTTGCTTGCTGCTGACCCACCTCTCAATTACGTCTAAGTTGGGGGTTGGGGAAGGGGGCGGGCCTCAGCTCCAGTCATACGCATCAAAGAACATCATGGAAGGAACAGAGAGGCCCATTTCACTGGACTTAAATGAAAAGAAAAAAATATTTCTCCTTTAAAACCCAAGACCATGGGAAGGGAATTCTTAGTCACATTTGCGAGAGTCCAACCCAAAAAGAAGCAAACAGAGGATAGGTGTTTCTATCAGTAGGATTTTTGTCTCTAGGCCTTCCCACTGGGCTTTAGTGTCCAAAAGTACCAGGTAAACTTCACTGAGATGTGGTTTTACAGTCCAACCTACAGTACTGAACCTAAGGACAGTGTAAGGAAATGCCATCATAGTTTAGAAGAAAAATATAAAATCTCCTTTGCAGTATATAACATTTTCACCTATCAATTCCTACTCCAAATTTTATTTCCAAAAGAAATCGCAGTTAATTGTTAGAAATTCCAGAGATGTCCAACAGGCAAGCATTTTCTTCTTGCTTCCTAAAAGCAAGCCTTTTCACTTGCAGCAGCCTTATCACTAATAGTTAATTAGCATGTTAGCATGTTAGCATGTAATTAGTATAATAGCTAATAACATAAATCCCAAAGCACTAGTTGTTCAAGCCTTGGGAATTTAAAATTAATGTAGAATGCTGATTTAGTTTCATTCTATATGTGACTGATTCTTTCACCTGTCTTCTGGCACAAACTCAATTTTGTTCAAATGAACAAGAATTTGATGCCCATCTAGTATATCTGAGGTTCTATAGAGAGATTAAAAATAGGTAACAGGACATTGCCAGGCCTCAAGACATGGGCATAAATAACATAAAATGGAATCTTATGGGTGCTTTAAGAGAAGAAAGTGGAGTGCTTAGTTTTAGCTCAAGAGAGAAAATCATGAAAGATTTCTGAAGGAAAGAGACAGTCTTTGAGTTAGGAAAGGGAAATAAGAATATCCTGGATATTAGTGTGAGCAAAATCAAAGCATAGGACCATGCTGGGCATATTCCATTTAGTAATAGTGAGAGAGGCCACTGGAAAGCAAAGCAGGAGCCAGATTCTGGAAATCTTGAGCCATGCTGGGCAGTTTGGAAAGTACAGTTCAGTAGGGAAGGAGGAACCACCGGAAAACAGAACTAACAAAATTAGTGCTGTATTTTGGAATGATTACTCTTAACTGCCATCTCTAAGAGACCTGGAGGAGGCTACAGATAGGAAGTCATTAGAATCGTCCAGGGTGAAAGGTGCCAAAGTCTTAAACCGGGTGTAAAGGAGTCGGACGGCAACAAGGACTTGAATATGTAGTTAGCAAAATTTGTTGACTGACTACCTGTGGGGACAAAAACAAACAAACAAACAACAACAACAAAGCAAAACAAACCTGAGGATGACAGTTTGGGAGACAACATAAGCAGGAGGTAATGAGTCCATGATACATGCTGAGAAAGGTATTCCAGGAAATCTGGAAGGAAATGATGAAGAAACCAGCTGTTAAATACTACATCTAGAATGAAAAGTCCCAGGTTTGAGTTCTAAATGCACTTCCTCTGTTCCACGGGTGTGAGGTCTCTGGACCTCAAGCTTCTTCAGCTATCAAATATGTGTGCATATAGATGAGGAATCTATATGTGCATGTTTAGTTGTCCCAAGGCCCTCTCAGCTGCTATGATGTCATAAGCTGATACGTGTGGGGTCCTGGTGACCCCTCTTTGTAAACTCAGCAGGCAGCTTGAAATCAGGTCTGGAAATCAGGAGCTAAGCAAAGATATAGCCGACATGCAGTGAACTTCCACTCTCAGCTTGTTAAATCACAAGGGTGGTACAATATACAAATTTAGCTTGCAGTTGTCACAAAGTATTAATTATTTTCCCCATTTGTTTTCTTTCACATACTTTCTCATTCTTCCCACTTCTCTCTCTGTCTTCCCATGTTTCCTGACTTAGGCTTACATAGTTTTTCCATTTTCCCTCTGATTAGCATTTCCTTACCTGTTGCCACACTCCTCTGAATCACTTTTTTCCCCTTTCATACTTACTTACTCACATTTTACACTTCCTACCCCAAGAAAAGCAAAGATTAGTAGAATCTTACTTCCTTGTCCCTGGAATTTAGACTGAATGTAGACGAAAAATGAGTCGGTGAATCTGATTTCTATTCCAAGCAGTTCCCGTAGCAACTAAACAAAACAAAACAAAATGGTACCATTAACCTATTCAGGTTCACCATCACCCAACTCCTTTACACCCATGCCTGGGGACCATGGTCTCTTATTCATGTCTCAAATCTCTCAGCAGTTTGACACTTTTCTCCTTTCTGAGTAAGGCTTTGTCAAGGGGCATTGCACACATTCTCTTTTTATGACAAGGCTACAAGGCATAGTCCAGGCTGACACTGTCTCTCTGGATCTGGGTCCATCTCTCCCTTTTCTTGACTTTTAATTTCTTACCTATCTAGGTGTTACTCACCTTAGCTCTGCTGATCTCTTTGCGGGAAGCCCAAATTTAGGTTTACCTATGGTCCAATGGTATTTTCCCAAGATGGTAGGCAAATAGACAAAAGATAGAGAGCTGAGAAAGACCACAGAAGAAAATTGCTTATGAAATCTGGGGCATGTCCTCTCCACCCAAACCCATGTTTCTTTTCCACTTTTCTCTGAACTATTGCAAATCAAATTCCTTGAAATCCTAAGCAGCCAGGTTCAGTCTCTTTATGAAACACGGTCTAAATAGAGAAAGGGTGGGAGGACCCAAAAAGGGAAGCTGTTTGTGAAATTTAACAATGGGCTCCATTGGAAAGAATAAAGACATTTTTTTAATTTAAGACCAAATTAAGTTGTCTCTCCTTCTGTGCTTTTTTTCTCTCCTGCTTCTGGCTTTTTCCTTTCTTCCTCACTTCCCTCTCTCTTTTCCACTTTCCCCACTATTTTTCATTTGCCCTCTGGCTCCCTCCTCTTATGTCAATCTACTTCCCTCAATCTCATGCCTCATCTGTGTCCCCTTTTCTCAGGGGAATGGATGTGAGGAAAGGAAAGTAAAACAGGAAAAGAAAAGGCCAATGGAAAAAAACATGTAAGACAACCAAAAGGTAATTTTTCTTTTTTACAATTATAAATCACTGTAGCTATAAAGGTCAGCTATGACGCTTGCACAAAAAGTTGTCAACAAATTGAATCTTTGAGCAGGGAATCTTATTACTTCTATTGTAGTAACAATAGAGGTGGAATGGGATGTTGAGGGTCTCCTGTGGTTTCTGCCCTAGAATCTTTCAAGGATCAAAATGTAATGTCAGCACAGGGGTTAGAGCCACCCAGGCACTCCAGAAATAGCTGTTAAAAACAAAAATTTTAAGAAATTAAGGAGTTTCCTTTAACATCACTTCAACATCTAGATTTCAAAAATGAGATCTTATCTGTTCAGAGGATCTTTATTGTTAGAATAAGAAGAGAAGCTATATTAAAGATGCAATTTTACTTATTTCAATCACTTATTTTACTCATATGTAGTTTTTAGTGTTTTATACTTACCAGTAATAACTTTTAAAATATTTTGTATTTTAGACCTTTGGATTGAACTGACTTTTCCTTTTTTTTTTTTTTGTTAGATAAATACAAACTATTAAACTAAAAAACAAGCATGGCTCAAGAAATAACAACCAACACAAGAGAAAAAAAAAAGCAGTGTCTTCCATGTGGCAGAAATAAAGGCTACTACTGATCAGTCACTGAGCATTTAAGTTCATGCCAATCTAACTTCTTAAATCTTGGCTATTATAATTGTGGGTATCAATTTTAAAGGAAGGTAGAGAAATAGAACTATTAAGGTTTTCAATTCATAAACTCAATTTTTATCTGCAGGGCTTCTTTTCTTTGGGGTTGTTGGATAAATCTGTTACTCTCTTTGGTTTCCCTTTTCTCACTTGGACCTTTACCCAACACCTTGTTGTTTCTAACATTAAGCACTGTAAGGTTCTTGAAGGTGGGGACTGTGTTCATTCTTTGTGTTTTAAGTGTTGAGCACCTGACCTGAGAGATAGTATTTGCTGAATCAGTGAATGCCATTTCCAAACAGGATTTTAACAACTTCTACTCCTTTTTTTTTTTAAGATTTTATTTATTTATTTATTTATTTATTTATTTATTTATTTATTTGATAGAGAGAGAGAGCACAAGTAGGCAGAGAGGCAGGCAGAGGGAGAGGGGGAAGCAGGCTCCCCGCTGAGCAGAGAGCCCCATGCAAGGCTTGATCCAAGGACGCTGAGATCATTACCTGAGCTGAAGGCAGAGGCTTAACCCACTGAGCCACCCAGGCGCCCCACTTCTACTCCTTTAAATATAGAAGAAGAACTATACATGGTCCCCATCCAAAGAATAATTTGGATTTTTAAAAGCCACCACTTATTCCTTTTCAAAAAGCTGCCAGTCATTCTACCATGTGCTTTGTGTGCCTTCTCAAGCTTCGCAACAATCTGAAGGGTGTTATTACTTTCCTGTTTTACAGACAGATGATGAAAGTGGAGTTACAGAGGTTAAGTTACTTGTTCAAAATAATGCAGCTAGGGAAAAAAGATATATATAGATATCTATCTCAAATTTCACACTAATAGTAAATAGTACTGGTATTTCTACTGTGACCTGAGTCACAGCAAGGAATACATCTCAGCTCCATCTTCTCCTTCCCGTCCCACAGACAAACCTCTAGAAATATATGGTCCAATATGGTAGCAACTGGGTATATGTCACCACTGAGCACTAGAAACATGGCTGGTTCAACTGAGAAACTGAATTTTAAATCTCTTTTAATTTTAATTAATTCAAATTTAACTTTAAAAATTGAAGCAGTGTCGAATATTTTTTGCATTAAACATCAGCGTGTTGTTTTGGTAAGGCTACATTTTTTTTTCACTTCAACTGTTGAAAATTTAGCATCTGAATTGAGATATACTTTTAGTATAAAATATATAGCAGATATTGCAGAGTTCGTATAAAAAATAGCAAAATAACTCAATAATTATATGGATAATGTGTTTAAATTATAATTTGGATGTATCAGATTAAAATTTGTAAATTAATTTCATCTGTTTCCTTGTACTTTCTTAGCTAGCTGTGAAATAATATCTCACAAAATTACTTATGTGACTCACATCGTATTTCTGTTGGACAGGAAAATCCTCTACCCGTTCCCTTTGGCCCACATTCCCAGGGAACTCCTCCTCCTCCTTTCTTTGCTCCAAAGATGAAAAGGATTTTTTCCCCATTTCCACAATCAAGAGTGAAATAGTTTTCCACACAACCTTTATGGGATCACCATTAGGGCCATTTTTAAGTTATGGGTATATATAAACCAAGAGTTTCTAATTTGGAGATGGCTGTCTCATAATAGAAAATGTCTCCTTGAGAGAGATTATCTGGAACAAATTGATTCTGTGGTGAAGAAAATCACAACTAAGACTATTATTACCTAGTAACGGAGTCCGTCAAGAAGCAGTGCCAGTCCACACCAAGTGTAGATGACTATGTGAAACAATTAGATCTCTCATACATCATGGTCCCTAAACAATCACTTTGGAAAACAGGAAGTTTCTTATAAAGTTAAGACATCATATCATACAACCAAACAATTCTACTCTAGATATTTACTCAGGAAAAACTAAAACATGTTCATAAGACATACATTCAAAACAAGACTTGTACACAAATGTCCATAGTTTTGTTCATAATAGCCCCACATCTGGAAACACCCTGAATGCTCACCAACAGGTCAATGTTTCAACAAGCCGTGGTATATCCATACAGTCCACATGTAGTATATTCCTACTACCTAATAACAACAAAAAACAAATAGTGCAACAACAACACGAATGACTTTTAGAAACATCCTACTGAGGGAAATAAGTCAGATATAAAAAGAAAACATGAGGGCACCTCGCTGGCTCAGTCAGCAGAGCATGTGATGCTTGATCTCCAGGCCGTGAGTTCAAGCCCCACAGTGGGTGTAAATACATCCTATGTGATTTCATTTAAGCGAATCACTTTCCTTGTACCACTTTGCAATTAATTCCCTTCAGCCCACCTTCACCCCATACAACCACTGCTCTGATTTGTCTTTATAAATTGGTTTCACCTTCTTAAACAGGTCCTCTGACCCTCTCATTTTATTTTGGTTTCACCTTCTAAAGGTGAGGACTTTCCCATGAGAAAAATTTTGTAAGTCCCAGATATCCATTTCTACTGAGGCTTTGCAAATTCCTAGTTAGAACTACTTCCTTCATCTGATCTGTAATTTCCACTGGAAACTGTTCCTGACTGACTTCCCTGATGCTGTCTCATGGCAGGGGTATGTATGCTTTGAACCAACACATCCATTAAAGGGTCACACATATAATAGTAATCTGTTAGATGTTAGAATTAAGATATGGTGGAAGTTCAGGAATAAAATGTAAGTGCAACTGATTTTGACTTTTGAAGGAGCTTTCTGCTTTATAATTTTCAGCTGTATTAATTAAATGAGGGATTATTACAGTGGCTGGAATGAACCATGAAGCATAGGAGGCACTGGTAATGAGCAAGTAGTTTTCTTTTCCCTTTTCTCTTTGCATTTGCCATGCTCCCTTCTTCCTTCCCCACCCAGACCACCACTTAGGAACAAAAATAGTCCTATTTAGACAGAAGTTATTCCTAAGATAGGCTAGTCACAGGCCAAACATTTGACAAAGCTGAAGTTTTTTCTTTGACTTTTTTGTCATCCCTATTCCACTTACTTATGTCTGTTTCTTTCCTTAAGTCATTCATTCAACAAATATTTGTCAAGTACCATCTATATGTCAGATACTGTTTTAGATTCTTGGAAATTGTAAAAATAAGTAGTGATGCATAAAATAAGCAAAGTCCTCGCCCTCATGGAGTTTACATTCTACTTTGGGGAGATAGATAATAAATATATAATATGTCAGATGGTGAATAATTATAATGAAAAATAAAGTTGGGGAAAGAGGGTAAGGAGTGCTGGGAGGTAGGGCATGAGAGATAATGGAGCTCACTGATAATATTTGAAATGAGACCTAAAGAAAGTGAGAGAGAGTAGGAATGTGGAGATTGGATATTTCAGGGACAAGAAATACTGAATGCAGAGGTTTCGAGGCAGAAGCTGTGGGAATATGTAAAGAGCAGCAAAATCATCAATGTGGCTGGTCTGAAATGAGAAAGGAAAAGAGCAGAAAGGTGAGGTCAGGGAGATCATGTCAGATTATACACTATTGAGCACAACAGTGATTTGATTTCACTTTTAGTTTAGCAGAATCGCTCTGGCTATAGTATTAAGAGAAAATTTATGGGTGGGAAAGAGCCTATTGCGGTAATCCAGACAAAAGGTGATGTGTTTGAGTAGGGTGGGAGCAGTGGGGTTGGTGAGAAGTGTTTAGATTCTGGGTATGTCTTAAAGGTATAAATAAAAGGAATTCCTGGTGGATTGGATGGGCTGTGTGAAGGAAAGCCAGAACAACTGAAATAGGTAGCATCACCATATACTGAAATGAAGAAAAGTGGACAAAAATAAAAAGTTCTGACATGTTAAATTTGTAATGCTCATTACAAATCCTAATGGAGATGTTGGGTCAGCAGTGAACTGTATGAGTCTGGAGTTTGAGACAGTAGTTCAGGCTAGAGATCAGTTTAAAGTTGACAGTGTATAGATGGGATTTAAAGCCACGAGATGAGACGAAATCATGTAGAGAGTGAATGATAAAGAGCCTGATAAAAATAAGGACAAGTCAGGTGCCTGGGTGGCTCAGTCAGTTAGGTGTCTGCCTTAGGCTCAGGTCATGATCCCAGGGTCCTGGGATCAAGTTCTGCATCAGGCTCTTTGCTCAGCAGGGGGTCTGCTTTTCTCTCTCCCTCTCTCTCTCTCTTTCAAATAAACAAATAAAATCTTTTTTTTTTTTTTTAATGAATAAGGGGGACTACTGGGTGGCTCAGATGATTAAGCCTCTGCTTTCAGCTCGGGTCATGACCCCAGGGTTTTGGGATCAAGTTCCACATCGGGCTCCTTGCTCGGTGGGGAACCTGTTTCACCCTCTCCCTCTGCTGCTCCCCCTGCTTGTGCTCTCTCTCTGTCTGTCAAATAAATAAATCTCTTTAAAAAAGAATAAGGACAAATTGTTAATGCATACATTGAAGGGCACTGTTTTAAGCACTTTACATATATAATTCATTTAGTATTCTAAATTCTAAATATATTCACAACCTATTCACAATAATTCTAAATATATTCACAACAATTCTAAATATATTCACAACAAATATAATTGTGAATATATTTAGAATATATTCTAAATATATTCACAACCATTGTGGGAGGTTGCAACTTTCATTATCCTCAATTTATAAATGAGGAAACTGAATCTCAGAGAAATTAAGTGATTTCCTTTTGATCAAATGGCCCCAAATGATAGAGAGGGGATTCAAAGCAAGGCAGATAAGTAAATATTGACTGTTTAGAGTCCTGGGTCCCTCTAATTGTTAGTATTCGGGGAGATAAAGAACCAGCAAGATGAAAAGGAGGTTCCAGTGGGTAGGAAGAGAAGCTTGAATGATGTTTCCAGAGCGCAGAGCACAAAATGGAGAAAATGCCCCATACCATCAAATGCTGCTGGCAGATAAGGAAGATGAGAAAACTCAACACTGACCTTTGCATTTAACAAAGCGGCTCTAATCAGTGACTTTGACAAAGGCTGTTTTGAAGCAGTGGTGGAGTTAAGGCTCAGAGTGGGTCCAAGAGAGGATAAAAGAGGCAATTAAGTTCAACCCTGGAGTTCAGCACAGATACCACCCCCTACCAAGTCACAGGTATTCACATATTAATACAAATTAAAGCAGCCGCTGAGATTTGTTGTACAAACAAAGCAGGGATTTGATTGGGAGCTTGGTGAAGAAAAGATAGGGGTAATTTTACAGCCATTTTCAAGGAGAACAAACATGATTTCCTTTATCTTGGCATTCAGTTTTGGTCTTTCCTTCATTAAAAATTTCCAAGCTCCAAATTTGCCTATCTCCTCTTTTCAGAATCAAATTTTCCCAGGACCATGTTTTATTTGTTTACTCATCCCCAGCGTAGCCCAGGACCAGCCAAGGAAAGTACCAATGCAAGTGTGATAAATGACTAACATCCTAAATGTTGAATATCCTACCCTGAAGTTATTGTTGACTACTTGTTGTTCCCATAATTAGCCTATGCTTTCCTTTGTGTACTTTCACTCATTCAGATCAATAAAAATTTTTATGCCCATCTTTTTAAAGCCATGCACAAGATCTTGGTTTTCCTTTTATTGTGTGTATTTTCATAATAGCTTATTACCTGTCCCTTTCTCTGTTCCCATCATTAAATAGTAAAGCTTCTCCCGGTAAAAGACTTTACCTTTGAATCCACAGAGAACTTTTTCATTTTCCATACTTTCCCTTGTGTTTTACCTATATGGACTTGTCTTGTCCCTTTCCCCAGCTTACTATAAATTCCTCCAGGATAGGAACTATCACATGTTTTTTTTTTTAAGATTTTATTTATTTATTTGACAGAGAGAGAGAGAGATCACAAGTAGGCAGAGAGAGAGGGGGGAAGCATGTTCCCTGCTGAGCAGAGAGCCCGATGTGGGGCTCAATCCCAGGACCCTGAGATCATGACCTGAGCCGAAGGCAGAGGCTTAACCCACTGAGCCACCCAGGCACCCCATCACATGTTTTAATTCCTTACAGCACAGTGCTTAGCACATAGGAAATACTCAGTATACGTTTTTTGAATTAATGAGTGAATATTAAAGTTATTTGAGTTGAATGATACTGACCTGTACGAAATGATACTGCTGCTCACCTTAGACAGTGGGACCTCCCATCCCACATAGTAACAGCTGCATAATGTCTTCAGCTTCGAGACAATTCTTATTTAGCTAGATTTAGGAAAGGTTAGGTAATACTATAACACATCAAAATAATAACTAAACCCAATGAAATTCGAAGTTTAAGATTTGTTGGTTTTCTTTTTTTAATATATTTAACACTTTAAGATATGTAGTTAATTAATATACCTACTAATTGCTTTTCTTAAAAGATTGTATTTATTTATTTGACAGAGAGAGAGATCACAGGTAGGCAGAGAGGCAGACAGGAAGAGGGGGAAGCAGGCTCCCTGCTGAGCAGAGAGCCCGATGCGGTTCTTTATCCCAGGACCCTGAGATCATGACCTGAGCCGAAGGCAGAAGCTTAACCCACTGAGCCACCCAGGCGCCCCTAATTACTTTTTTCATAACTTCTCATATTTGAATCAGTGAGTATTCTTTTAATTTACATTCTTTCGGGGTGCCTGCATGGCTCAGTCATTTAAGCGCTGCCTTTGGCTGGGGTCATGATCCCACGGTCCTAGGATTGAGCCCTGCATTGGGCTCCCTGATCAGCGGGAAGCCTGCTTCTCCCTCTCCCACTCTCCCTATTTGTGTTCCCTCTCTCACTGCGTCTCTCTCTGTCAAATAATAAATAAAGAATCTTTAAAAAAAAGAAAAACCTTTCTTTCCCTCTCTCTTATATTTAAAAAAACTACATTCTCTCTTCTTCTTCTTCTTCTTTTTTTTTTTTTTAAATAATCTCTACACTCAGTTTGGAGCTAAAACTCACAATCCAGAGATCAAAAGTTGCATGGTCTTCCAACTGAACCAACCAGACTGCCCTTTTTAATTTTACATTATTTCTGATCATCTGGTTCATAAAATTATAAGAAATTAGACTGCTAATTCAGTTATGGACACAGCTTTCACTAGTACATAGAAGTGATAAAACCAAAGGGATATAATCAATAGCTTTAATCAAGGATTTTACATATAATAGTGAGTGGTAGAATCTTGAAAACTGAGATTTCAGACCTGTTGCAAATGGCTGAAATGAAATGTTAATATATTTCCTCAAGCCTTGAATGAAATAAAATGGTATAACATTGGTATAACATTATATTATATAAACATATAATAGAGATTGTTGGTAAAGAGTGGGTTAAGCAGGTGCCAAAATGAGGAAGGCAGAAGGATATTTAACTATGGTTACTCTCTACTATACACTTGACGGTTTGGCTTTTACTACTCACCCAAAATACTTAGTTACAAATTTGCCAGAGTGACTCAATGAGTGAACTGCCTTGTGTCAAGAATGAATAACTTTCTTTGGAGGTTTTAAATCACAGAATACCACTTCATTCTATTTGAGGATGAATATTATATTTTCTTGACCCCCCTAAACTATCTATGTTAGATTCCATATGCAGAGGCTACCAGAATCTTACAACTAGAAAATAACAACAACAACAAGGGGTAGTTAACTCATTATATTACAGATGAGAAAATTTAGGCCCAGGAAACCTGTCATGCATCCCAGTGGTTATCAGTAATCTTCAAAACTCTAACTCAAATCTAATCACCTTGCCTCCAATTTCTATATCTTCCACTCTTCCAGCTTTCCTTCATTTTTTGTATACGAGATCAGTAAATTGAATGATTTGGGGATTTGGGGAATGTCTCTATTTAGCAGAGAATAAATTTTCTATCTGCCATTGGATCTACCTTCTTTTAAAATGAAAATGCCTCGGGGTGCCTGGGTGGCTCAGTTGTTAGGTGGCTGCCTTGGACTTAGGTCATGATCTCAGAGTCCTGGGATGGAGCCCCTGCTCAGTGGGGAGCCTGCTTCTCCCTCTCCCACTCTCCTGCTGTGTTCCCTCTCTTGCTGTCTCTCTCTCTCTCAAATAAATAAAATCTCAAAAAAAAATAGCTTTAGGAATTAAAAATAGTATTTGTATAATATTTTACAAAGGCATTTCCACATATTTTGAGATCAGTAGCTGCCATTTCATACAGATAGTGATCATCATTTTATTAGGGTGGGGTCCTGTGACAGACGAGTCCAAGCAGCTGGGGAAGCAAGTCTAGGTAGCTGGAGGGTTCATTTGGGTGGGGGTTTTTGCAAAACTGCTTGGGGCCAGGCAATTGGAATTTATTGGTAAATAGTGACTGTCTTTCTAAAGAGGCCTTTTCTTTGAACAGGTAGGTCAGTGGTTCTTCTCCCCCCACACCCCGCCCAAGATTTTATTTATTTATTTGAGAGAGAGAGAGAGAGCGAGAGCACAAGCAGAGGGAGCAGTAAGCGAGGGAGAGGGAGAAACAGTCTCCCTCTGAGCAGGGAGCTGGATATGGGACTCCATCCTAGGACCCTGGGATCATGACCTGAGCCATAGGCAAACGCTTTACTCACTGATCCACCCAGGCGCTCCAGGTCAGTGGTTCTTAACAAAAGGTGATTTTTGCCACCCAGGGGACCTTTGCCGTTGTCTAGAGATATTTTGATGGTCACCAATGGGGGTAGTGGTGCTCTTGGCATCCAGCAAGTAGAGCCCAGGGATGCTGCTAAACATCTGACAACGTACGGAACAGCCCCCACAACAAATTATCTGGCCCAAATGTCGGTGGCCCTGAGATTGAGAAACTCTGTACTAAGGAAAAACTCGTGGAGGAGCTAGAGGAAGCTTCTTGAATTATTACTTATTTTATGCGCATAGGAGCAAATAGGTCACATACACACTAATTTTTTTTTTTTTTTCTTTTTGGATGAGGCTAACAGTTCCTAAGAAATCTGGAAGACTTTATCTGGCTTTCCTTGCACTGCATGTGAGTTGGCCCAGGTCACTAAGTTTTGTGAAACTGCTGCGGCCCTTGGCATCCTTCCTTTTTGGCTTTAAGAACTCCGTCCTAGCTGCTAGCTTTTTGGCGTCTTCTGCGGTAGCAGAGAATCCTGCGGGTAACTTATACATATCCAGGTGTTTGATTACGTTGTGGTTCTTTTTTAAACAAATGTTAGATTGTGTGACGTGCCTCACAGGACACAGGAGTTGCCTCAAGGGGAATCAGATTTTCTTCAGGAACTGACGGACCTCGAAGGAGAGGAAGGTCAAGGGCTCTCCCGACAACAGCCCGCATCCGACTGCGTCTCGGGTAAACCTCACGTCCGAACACAGCCTCTGCGCCGGCGAGCACGAAACAGCTCCAGCTTCACTTAGAGGTGCGCGAGTGCGCGCGACCCGCCGCTGGGGCTGCGGAGGAGACCAATGAGCGGGCCCTCTCTCCACGCCGGCGCGGGATTGGGCAAACCGCGCCAGCCTCTCGGCCTAGCAGCGGGCGGGGCGCGCCCAGAACGAGCTGGGATAGGCGCGCCCGCTGCGCCAGCGTCCCGGGGGCGCGTGCGCGGTCTCGCGGCGGCCGCGGGGGCCGGTCTCGCGCGGTCTCGAGGTGGAGTGAGTCGCTGGCGGCGGCGACGGCGGCGACTGGCGGTGGGGCGGAGGCGGGGTCTAAGGATTGTGAGGTGGGGAATCGGGAGTTTCTGGATTCTTTATCCGGTATTTTAAGTGCCGCAGGGGAGCTGTCGTTTGTGCAGTGTGTGGGAGCGGTCGGGGCGGGAGGATCGGCGGCCCGCGGTGGCGCAGAGGTAAGAGGCGGACCAACGTCGTCTGTGTGGAGATCTTAATCAACAGGTCCCGGGGAGCGCGTGGGGGTGGGGAGGGGCGGCGGGGCTCGTCCCCTCCCCCACACGCCGCTCTCTCGGCCCGAGCGGGACTGGGGGCTGCTCCGCTGGCTGCCCCGGACGGCGGGAGCCGCGGCTGGTCGCAGAGGGCGTGAGCGCAACCTTTGTCCCTTGGCGGGGGAAGCTGCCCGGCCCCGCCCGCTCCCTCTGCCTTGGCGTTGGGACCACCTTAGCGGGGGCTGCAGCCAACCCGGCCCGAGTTACGGGGGACAAGCCAGGGAATTAATTCCTTGCCCTCTGCTTCCCCCGCGCCCGGGTTCACAACTCCCGGGACTCCCTCTAAGGCCCGGCGGGGGAAATCGGTGGGACGAACACTTTCCTTTGGGAGACGGAATGTAGTCAAGCGTTCCTCTGCCTGACTCAGCTCCTGGTATTCGGAGCTTATTGCGTCCTTTAAACGAATAAACAGTTCCTACTTCCTTGTGTCCACTTTTAAAGAAAAACCTAATCTCGTTAATGGTTTCTGATAATTTACGTGAAGTTTGCAAGGTGAACTTTGAAGCCTGTAAATTATTGTAGCCCTCATTTAATGGAAGACGCTTTAAACAATCTTTGGCGCAAATTATGTAACTTCCTAATAATAATAACTCACCTTCTGTTTAGTTGATTGGCTTACAGTAATGTGTGCCGAATTTAGGTTTCGGTAGGAAGGTTTTTCTTGGCAGTTGGCGCTAAAATTAAAATCTGATAGCTGAGAGGTTTTAAGAAGTAGCATACAGTGTGTGTTTTGTCTCGTACTCCTTTAGAATTGTGAGCATTTAGATTTGGAAATCCTGTGGAACGGGACTTTGGAAATTTTTATTTTCCTTACAAGGTAAAAGGTGTTAATGTTTCTGATTTCATGCTTTAATGGTGGTATCCTAATTATGCCTTTGGATTATACCAGAAGTTAATAACCTATTAAATTCTGCAATAGGAACAAATGACATGTGGTTATTGGTGTCTTTGAAGTTTAAGTATTAGTGGTAATGAAATTGTTAAGTAAGCTTTTTTGGATTATGAACTACTGGTTTTTTACTAGTTCCCTGTGGACATGGCATATGAAGTCTTAAAAGGCTCTTTAAATTGTAGTAGGCTGAAGCTATTGAATTATAATGTAAGATCTTTATAGATGAAACAGGCAAAAATATGAAAAGCAGTTCATTGTTATCTTTGCTAAAAAGGACCAGGTAAATTTTACCATGTATTTAAATGACTTTTGACTAGACACACCTGAACTTGACAAATAAAGGTGGACTCATTATAATATTAACTTGCTTTAGAATATTGAAATGGAAGAGTTTTACTTGAAGGTGACCTGAGTCAGTATGGTGGGTTTGGGTGTTTATATGCTCTTTCTGACTTATGATCTTGATTAAAAAGTTCGACACAAACATAACAAGAAATTTGATCCATTTTATGTATCAGTATACTAAGATGCTCTATTTCTCTGATAGTTTCTGATTGCAGGGTGTCTGGGAGAACCAATTTCTCAGCATAGGTTCTTTAGGTATAATATTTGACTATATATTTATTGAATCATGGGATTCCTGAGTTAGGAAGTAATCGTAGTGTTGTGTAGCTTAACCTCTTCGTTTTCCAGGAAAAGGAAGTGAGGTCTGTAGAGTTAAGTAGCCCATAGTTTGACTGCTTTTTAGTGGCAGAGTTGGAACTAAATACTAAAATACGTGTCTCCAGATTCCAAGTACGGTGCTCTTTTCACTGTATACTATTATTAGATAAACCAATAAATTATTCTTCTCAAAATCCTGTATGTATGTAGCAGGATTGATTCTTTTCATTTTCTTTCTTTTCGTTTCTCTCTTATTTTAATAACCACTAACAACCATTAATTAGTTCATTCTCCTATGAAAGGGTTGCTTTCAGTTTTTCAGTATTTCAGGCAATGTTTAGTGAATATCTTTGTGCATGTCTCCTCTGGCACATGTGTGAGGGTTACCTACCCTAATTGGAATTGCTGGGCCATAGGTTGATGTGCATTTTCAGTTTTACTAGCTACAGCCAAATTATCCTCTAAAGTTTAACAAGTTAACGTTCTTGCTAACAGTATATAAATCATCTTTGCCCACACTTGGAGTTGTCAGATTGGCGTGGTCAGATTTTTAAATTTCTGCCAATCTGATAAATGTTTCATTTTCCTTGTTTTAAAAAGATTTTTAACTTTATTTTTAAGTTACATGAAATGAAATTTTGTTTTGTTTCTGTACAGTTTTTGTTGTACAGTTGTTTTGACAGATGCAGAGCTGTGTAACTACCAAAATCAAGTATAGGTCCAGCACCTATAAAATTTCCTTAAGCAGCTGCTCTTTCTTCTGTAATCAACCCTTCCCTCCATCTCCTGTAATCCTTGGCAATTAATGATCTACTGTCTTTCCCTGTAGTCTCTCTTTTCTAGACTATCCTATAAATGGAATCATTCAGTATTTAGCCTTTTGAGTCTGGTTTCTTTCATTTAGCATAATACAGTTGAGTATTCATGTTGTGAGCGTATCAGCAATTCCTTCTGTTTTACTGCTGAATTGTAGTATTCCGTTGTAGGGATGTACCACAGTTTGTTCACCAGTTGAAGGAGAACTGAGTTAGTTTTTAAATTAAAAAAAAAAAATTAACTCTGAAAAAGTTGCTATAAATCTCTGGGAACAGGTTTTTGTGTGAACATAAGTCTTCCTTTCTGGGTTATATGGTAAGTGTAGGTTTACTTAAAAAATGGTCTGTGGTAGGCAGAATAAGGTTCCATAAAAATATCCTAATCCCTTGAACCTACAAATAAACTAGGTTATAGCAAAGACAAATTAAAGTTGCAGTGGAATTAAGGTTGCTAATCAGTTGACTTTAAAATAGGGAGAGTATGCTGGTTTTATCCACAGTAGTAATCCAATGTCCTTAAAAGAGAAAGAGAGAAGTAGTAGAGTAGGGAAAAAAGATCTAACAACAGAAGCCACTCCAGAGAGATGAAGAGTTCCTGGTTTTGAGGATGGGGAGAAGAGCCGTAAGCTAAGGCATGTGGTTGTCTCTAGAAGCTGGAAAAGGCTAGGAAATAGATTAACATTTGGAGCCTCCAAAAGAGAACGCAGCTCTGCTAACATCATGATTTTAGCCCAGAGAGGCGTAGGTCAGATTTTTAATGTACAAAGAATAAAATAATAAATTTGTGTTGTTTTTAAACAGCTAAGTTTGTGGTAATTTGTTAAAACAGCAAACTGTTTTCCAAAGAGGCTGAACTGCTTTGTATTCCTACCAGCAATGTATGAAGAATTTTGCAGTTACTTTACATCCTCATCACTTTGTGTGGTCAGTTTTTTTGTTTTACATTCTGATAGGTTTGTAGCAGTTTCTCACTGTGGTTTTTATTTGCATTTTCTCATGAGTAATGGTGTTGAATATCTTTTCTTATGCTTATCTGCCATCTGTGTATCTTCTTTGGTGAAGCAAAATCTTTTGGCCATTTTAAAACTGGATTTTCTAAATTTCTAGTTTTGAGAGTTTTTCCTAGTCCTTTGTCCACCAGGTGATTTACAAAGATTTTCTCCAGTCTGTTGCTTGCCTTTTTACATCCTCCTAACAGTGGTTTTTGAAGTACAGAGGTTTTAGATTTTGATGAAGTCCAAAGTGTCTGTATTTTTTTTTGGATCTTTTGACATTGTGTATAAGCAGTTTTTGTCTAATCCAAGTTACAAAGGTCTCTCCTATGTTTTCTTTTACAAGTATTATAGTTTTATATTTTACATTTAGATCTGTGTTTCATTTTGAGTTAATTTTTATATAAAGATAATTTGGGGTTGAGTTTCATTTATTTGTCCTGTTGTTCCATGACCATTTATTGTGAAAAGACTGTCCTTTCTCCATGGCATTGCCTTTGTGTCCCCATCAAACACCATTTGCTACATTTTTGTGGGTCTGTTTCTAGACTCTTGTGTTTAATTGAAATCCTTATCTTTTGCCATTATCAGTGTCTTGATTGCTGTAGCTTTAGAGTCTGGAAATCAGGTAATGTGAGTTCCCCAACTTTATTCTTTTCAAAAAATTACTGTAGCTATTTTGGTTCTTTTGCCTTTCCATATAAATGTTAGGATTAGCTCGATAGCCACAAAAAAATCTGCTAGGGTTTTGATTAGGATTGAGTTTAATCAATAGATCGACTTGAGGATAATTGACATTTTAACAAAGTTGAGTTTTCCAGTCTATGAAATAGTATTTTTCTCCACTTATTTAGGTCTTTGCTTCCTTTCATGAGTGTTTCATAGTTACCAGCATATAGATCCTGCAACTATTTTATTGAATCTATACCTAAGTAATTCAGGTTTTTGGTCCTATTATAAGCAGTCTTAAAAAAAAAAAGTGGGTTTTGGGGCACCTGGGTGTCTTAGTCGGTTAAGCATCTGCCTTTGGCTCAGGTTATGATCCCCCAAGTCCTGGGATGGAGCCCTGTATCCCCACAGAGCAGGGAGCCTGCTTCTCCCTTTCTGTCTGCCTGCTGCTCCCCCTGCTTGTGCACACACTCTCTGTCAAATAAATAAATAAAATCTTTAAAAAAAAAAAAAAGGTGAGTTTCCAATTGATCATTGCTAGTATATGGAATTACAGTTGATTTCTTTTGTAGTGACTTTGTATCCTCGGTTTTCACCAAACTTATTTATTAGTTCTAGGGGGTTTTGGGGGGGGGTAGATTTCTTAGGATTTTCTCAGTAGACCTCTCTGTGAATAAAGAATTGTTTCTTTCTAATGTATATGCTTTTTTCTTTTTCTTGATTATTGCACTTACTGCACATCTCACATTCTAGTGAGATGTTTGAATAGAGTAATGAAATGATACATCTTTGCCTTGTTTGCAGTCTTAAAGGGAAAACATTTAGTCTCTCACCTTTAAATATGTTAGCTGGGGCACTTGGGTGGCTCAGTCAGTTAAGCGTCCAACTCTTGATTTCAGCTTGGGTCATGATCTCAGTGTCCTGAGATTGAGACCTGCCCTGGGGGTGCCTGCTGTGTGGGGAATCTACTTGAGATTCTCTCTTTCTCCCCCCCTGCCCCCACACTCACTTGCTCGCTTTCTCTAAAACAAACAAATCTTTTTAAAAAATTATAAATATGATCTTAGCTGTAGGTAATTTCATGGATTCTCTAAATCAGGTTAAGGAAGTTTCCTCCAAGGTGTTGCCTAGGATTTTTATCATGAGTAGATGTTGAATTTTGTCAAATGCATTTTCTACATGTATTGAGATAATCATGTGGAATTCTTATGTTTAATCTGTTAATATGGAGACTTACACTGATTAATTTTCAAAATTTGAACTAACGTTACATGTGATTCATCTAAGGATTATACAAGTGACCTGCAGATGTTTTTCAAAATGATTCACTTTAAAAGTAATCAATATACGAATTTATGAAAGGAAATTTGATAATTCTTTGTAGGCATCTTGAAGGGACAGTGTTGTGTATATATCTTAGCCATTTACATATTTATAGCTTCTCCTTTTTACACTTAAACTTTATGGTAAGAGTAGTAAGTCATTTTGCTAAATCACAATATTTTCTGCTTTCCCCTAACGGTTACTATAACAGTATTCCTTGCTCTGTCTCTTAATGTCTTATACAGTATATGTCCTTTGTATATATTTTAAATATTAACTGCTACATTGTAAGGTTTTTATCCATATTCTCCCTTTTACAAGTGAGGAAGCAGGCTCAGAGAGATTAACTGTTTTATCCAGAGTCTTATTGCAAGTGATAGCAAGGATTTGAATTCAGTTTATATGACTCCAAAGCCCTTGGATTTTTCTACTTTGCCTATATTTTAGCCTATCATAAGGTTTGTTTTAACAGTGCCTTTTTGTTAAAATGAAACCTTTTGGAGGAAAGCTGCTTCTGATTTGGTGTTTAAGACATACTTGAATTAAAGTGAAGAATCTTGAATCTGTAAATTGCAAGCTCCTAAAGGATAGGAGGTGTTGTCTTTATCTTAGTATCTCACTGCTTAAAATGACCCAGAGTAGATGCTTGTCCCAATTTGCACTTTTATCATTTACTTGTTTAAACTTTAGCTTTGCTTGTGAGCTTAATACTAGAGACTGCTCTAATCTAGTCACCCCCTATAATGTGATAGAATTTGAGATTCAAAACACAATTCCGTTTATCCTATGTCGCCATAAATGTGTTTAATTGGGTGGGTCTAACTTTCACGTGTTCTTGATTACTTCTCTATGAAGGTATAGATACTAACGGATAAATTTGCTAATGGCTTTTTCTTGCTTTTCCTGGGGTCTTTACTGACAGGCATTACAGTGCAAGTATAGTCCTTGTGTGGATAAGTACTCAGGCTGTAGAGTCAGATTTATGGGGCAATACCTTCTTGTCTTGTGTGTGATTCTGGGTACCTTCTCAAAGTCTGACTCTGTATTTGCAGAATGGGGATTGTATTAGTGCCTGATTGAGAAGGATGTAGAGGTGGAAAAAAACTTTTTCTATCCTCCTAGGTTCACTGAGACAAAGACAGATTAGCAGGAAAAATGACCTATTACTAACTGTGCATTTGGAGACCTTCATAGAAAAGAATTGACCCAAAGAAGCAGTGAGACTGAGCAATAAATTGTGGAGAGGTGACAAGGCAGAGGAAAAGACATTTAGACCTTTAGGGGATGTAAATTGTGGGAAGGTAAATATGTGGGGAAACTAATTGGAAGATAAAATTTATTTTTGTAAGGTTTGTTGTACAGATTTAAGTTGGTGCCTTCTCCATTGATGAGAGTAACCTCCCAGGATTAAGTGTCCTCTTCCTGGTACCTTTACAAAAGAAAACTTATGCCCTGCAAAATTTTTAGCTGGATAAGGGGAGAGACCAGAGTTCCCGCCACCCCCCTCCGCCCCATCCCTCTGTCTGCTGTTTCTTAATTGCCTTTAGCTCAAGAAAATCTTTATGTCAAAGTGTTACATTTTGGGGTGGCATATTGTGATCCCCTTCAGAGCCTTATTTTGAGGATTAACTGAGATGCCATATCAAGAATGGTTAGCACAGGTGACTTAGTTAAGCATCTGAATCTTGATCTCGGCTCAGGTCTTGATCTCAGGTCTTGATCTCAGGGTCTTGAGTTCAAGTCCCGAGCTGGGCTCCATGCTGGGTGTGGAGCCTACTTTAAAAAAAAAGGAGGGGAGGTTAGCATAGTGCCTTGGTGTGTATTAAGCACTCCGTAAATGTTAGATAAGAGGTAGGTAGAATACAAGCCTAGTTCGTGACATTCACATGGAATAGCAGTGAACTGCATTTTAATAAGTTACATTTTAATATATTTTGGGTAGATTGTGTGATTATCAAGAATCTGATTAAGCAATTTTATAGGAATTGTGTCAGTCAGGTGTCATAGACTGAGTCAGTGATGAAGAATTGTTACTGTGTGTTGAAATAAAGTTCTTTTCATCTCTGAAATAACAGTGAAAGTCAGTGGGGGAAATAATGTTGCCTTAAACAGCTTACAGATGTAGTGAGATCAGGTTTCCCTTTTTTTTTTTTTTTTAAGATTTTATTTATTTGTCAGAGAGAGCACAAGCAGGGGAAGCGGCAGATGGAGGGAGAAGCAGGATCCCTGCTGAGCAAGGAGCCTGATGCTGGACTCTGGGATCGCCATCTGAGCTGAAGATGGATGCTTAACTGACTGAACCACCTAGGTGTCCCAAGTTTTTCTTGGTTTTATCAGTTTCTCTTACTGACTCAGTCATTCTAAAGTATTTTTCACTAGGTCATTTTTGCTATACATTTTAAAATAGGCATTGATAGAATTGAGTTCATTACCTTATAATTTAAAGTCTTCTCTTTAAATAAAGCATTTGTCTAATTTTGCAAATACTGATGTGCTTGTCTTAATATTTTGCTTACTTTTTTTCCTGTTGTGTGCTGGACGCCTTTCATATCTGTCTCTTACATTCTTTCCCATTTATAACAGGTTTTCTTAGGATGCACTTACTTTGCAGGTAGTTCTTGTAGTTGGAGTACAGCACTTACCAAATAGCATTGCAGTATATAGGGGTCTTGTTAATTTGCTTATCTGATTTCCGTTCTAGATTTTTAAGGATAAAAACTCTGCCTTAGCAATCTTTTATTATCAGTGACTATCCAAGATTTTTTTACCAAGTGGGTACTCATATTATTGAATGAAAGTGTACATTAGTAACCCTTTTTAGCTCCAGGATTTGCAGTACAGTAATCTTTAAAATTGACCTTTTGTTCTTGTTTCTCTTGTTGCATAATATTCCCTTTATGTTTTCTTGCCTTCTAATACTATCTGGTCAAAGTCAGAACATTATTCATGCCCTCCATCAGCAATACCACAGTACTGAAAGTTCAGTGGATTCTAAACTTGGTGACGTTTGTATCATAAGTCTTCTTTTTTAGATTCTTCTTTCCTGTTGTGATGATAAAACCCTACTCCTGGTCCTGAAAATACTCTCCATTGTTCTTTCTTTAGTCTAATTTGTAGATAGCAGTAGATACGAATATTTATTATCAATTTTGCTTAATATTCTTGTTCGGATAACTCAGAAATGATTATTAGGTAGTTTTTTAAGGACAAGGCAAACTGTTCTCTCATTTTTTTTTTTTATGGCCAGTTGTTGAATTGCATACCAATAAGCCATCTAGGTAGAGGTAATCATCTACTAATTTGCTGACCTTTAGAGCATATTTTTTTTCTAGTAAGCTGTAAATCACTTGAGGTCAAAAGTTGGAATCTCTTACAGTGTTTTTACAGACCTAAAAGTCGTGGTATATGTTTCAGGGAAAGTAATTGACTAAAGGATTTACACCCAAGATTAGAAGGGATGGAAAAACTATATGGAAGAGGCATAGAAATAGGTATCAAGAAACCAAAGTAATAGTCATGTGAGTCTAGTTAATTGGGATTTTTTGAGAGTTTGTCATTGTGCGTTATTAAAATGATGAAAGAATCAAAGCTATCAAAATCATGAACCTGACTTTTAAATTTTAAAGTATAGGTGGTCCCTTTTGAAATTTTTCGTATAATTCTTGCTCTTAGTCTTATGGTAAACTGGTTTCCTCTCATTTTTAAATTAAAGATGTAATATATTCGTTGTGTGGTAGAGGCAGTTTCGAGTATGAAAGAGTCATGCTCCTAATGATTCCTTAAGTGCTTTAAGAATTTTTTTTTTTAATGGAATTCTTATTTTATTGTTGTATTATTTGTGAACTTGTTTAGGGCTGTAAGGATAATATTTTGGTTACTTCTTTTTGTGAAAAGATTCCAGAACTCTTGAAAGCCCTTCGTTGCTGCTGCTAATTTTTATAGAAGGTAGCTGTAATTTAAAGTTTCTATGGCCTTTTTTTCCTTTCAAAGAGGTAATATCTTTGTGTTTTTCCTCCAAATTTTAAAAGTAACACATTTATTTTGGTCAACATTTTATAAGATACTCAAATAGTACATAAGTGCAAGTAAAAAGCAAAACCTGAGAGGTCTGTTGTCTTTGCTTTTTCAGAGATATTAAGTGAAAACAGTATTGTGCATATTCTTTTAGATTTTTTGCTAATAACTCTCTAAATATCCTTTATGTGCATTTGTAAAAGTGATACGATATATAAACACCATTCTGAAGCTATCTTTATTCACTTGCTTTTGTTCCATGTCAGCTCATACAGAGCTTCAACTCTAGCAGCCACATTAAAAATTTTAAAAGAAACAGTTGATATTTATTTAATGGTATATTTTATTTAACATAATGTATAAAATATTACCATCTCCACATACATTAAAAATAATTAATGAGCAGTGTTACATTCTTTTTTTTTTCCGTATAGAGTCTTTGAAATCTAGAGTGTATTTTACACTGATGGCACATCTCAATTAGAGTGATAAATTTGCATGGAAATACTTGATATGCATTTAGATTTTGTTAAACTTACAGGTGAAAACATAGATTAACATGTGTTGTTCCAAAGATACTTTGTAGGATAAATTTCTAGAAAAAAACCTGATAGATCAAATGTTTATTTTAAATTTTTGGTAGACTTTGCAGAATTGTTCTTCATAGTGTTGTACTGGTTTATAGAGTCAACAGTACATAATGCCTGTTTTCCTTTGTTGTCTCCAACATGGGACATGATTGGTCACTCACGCAGACACACAGAAACCTTATACCAAGGTAAATATTTTTACATGTTTATGCTACTTTTATTTACTATAAATATTTTCTTGGGGAGAATCTTAGCCTGCTAAGCCTAGGCCTGAATGGGCAAGGAAGGGGGTAGTTACTGGAATTTATCAGTTACTACCTCAGGAGGGGAGCCACCTAGTGGAAACTGTGGCCTTAGAGGAACCTAACTTCTGCCAAATCACAGGAAGAAGCCCTCTCACTACCTTCCCAATAGTTACTTCTCCCTAGCCAAGCCCACTGGAAGTTAGAAGATAAGAAGACAGGAGTAATGCAGTCTGTGGAGGTCAACATTCTTAGACCTGGAGCAAATGGAAAAATGACGAGTGAATCTGGGCACAAAGAAAATATCCAGCTTAGAGCTAGAGGATGGAGGACTCTAGAAAGGATGGAACTTAAAAAAAAAAAAAAAAAAAAAAGAAAGAAAGAAAGAAAGAAAGAAAAAGAAAAAAGAAAGGAAGAAACTGATAGGTTACCTGATTTATTTGAATATGTATAGTAAAGAGTGTGTTGATTTTTCTACCAGAATGTATGGGGATATATTAGTGATTTAACTAAAAAGGGAAATATAACTTACGGGGAGAAGGAAATGTATAAATAAATGCTACAGCAGGGGCATAGAATAAGTACCCTAGAAGTGTAGGTTGTGGATGGGAGTAGGCAGGACTAAGGAAGATTTCGTAAGACTCTTAATGGTAGAGGGAAATTTTAATAGATAAAGAATTGAACAGGAAGGATTTTTTTCTGGGTTTAAGAAAACAAGTATGTCAAAGCTGTGGACTTGGGAAAGTGCAGGGCTTTTATTAGTTATTATTATTAGCTAGTAGTTTGATCGGAAGATAAGGGAGGGAGAAACAGAAGGGAAAAGTATTCTAGTACTAATTCAGGGGACGCCATTTGAATGACAGGCTATGGAACTTGAAATGGGTTCTCCAGAAGTTGTTAAAGGACCCCGCAGTCAAACAGAACTCAGTTTGAGGCCCAGCTGTACCATTTAGCTTTTGACATTGGGCAAGTTAGTGTCTTTACTAAGCTAATTAGAAAATTCATCAAGGAGATGGTTGTGAGGGTTAAATGAGATAATGCACACTGGGTACTTAGCACAGTGGATGAATGGTACATAGTAAACCCATGGTAAACAGTAGTTTAAGGAAAGGGAAAGGCAACAAAAACTTTTGAAAAGAGACATTCATGGTAATAGATGTGCTTCAGGAAAATTTATTCAGCAGTACAGTTGACCCTTGGACAACACAGGTAGAACTGCCTGGGTCCACTCGTATGTGGGATTTTTTTCCCCCAGTAAATACAGTACAGTCCTATAAATGTATTTTCTTCTCTTTATGATTTTCTTAGTTTAACATTTTCTTTTCTCTGGTTTACTTTATTGTAAGGGCAGAGTTTATGATACATGTATCATACAAAATATGTGTTTATCAACTGTTTATATTATCAGTAAGGCTTCCTGTCAACAGTAGGCTGTTAGTAGTAACTCTTAACCCCCATGTTATTTCAAGGGTCATCTGTGCAGAGTGAGTGGCAACTAGATCTAGACCAAGATAGGGGTGACTTGAAGTTCATAGAAAAACCCATGAGAGAGATAATAGGATGTTAAGGTAGTGGTATGAGAAGCTAGGGGTATATGTGAGATATTATGGAGGGAGAATTGATGCGGGTTGGTATAATTAATTATTAACATATTTAGGGGTATTACAGTTATGATTTGCAGTACTTACATTTGACCCTGAGGGACAGCTAATTTATCTGACAAGATTAGTCTGTCTCGTCTGTTTTATTTTTATGCTATTCATTTTTCAAGGTATAAATTAATATTTTATTATTAAAAACAGTTTGTCAAGGTAGGACATGTGGCTCAGTTTGGCAGCACATACTGAAATGGAAACTGGAACAATAGAGTAGAGAATAACATTTTTAAAATGTTATTTTTAAAATGTCACTAGGAAACTAAAATGTTTGTAGCTTAGTGTCAGTTTTCAAATTAGAATTTCCATGCATTTCTACCATTTCTCCACTTGACTCCCTCTCCTCCGCTGAGTATTTAGAAACTTTGAGCAATAGATGTTATGCTAGCAGTCTGATGTTAGAATAAACTTGTAGTCTGTTAATATATAAGTGAAATTAATTAATTACTGTGTCATTTTATGGAGCAGTCAGTTGAAGAGAAAAGTTGATTCTAATCATTTTAAAAGTAAAAGAATGATGTAATTATGTGATTTTTTGAAAGAAGTGTGTAGTCAGGGTGGTTTCAGCTTACAGGAATGTGGCTGACGTTGTATTGTGGATCCACATAAGGGTTCACTGATTTGGATTTTAGTTCTGTTCTATTGTAGCTCTGTGACTTAACTTGCAATGTCTGTGTATTTTCTGGAAAATGGAGATTTCCAACCTGCTTATCTTTCAGGGAATCTGGAGAGAGATCAAATGAGATAATGTGCTTGAATTTATCATGGAAACTTTAAAGCTTTACAAATATAAGCCATGAATATGTAAATTACTTATTAATTTTTATTTCTAGACTATTCTCTTTGGTTTCCCTCTCTCGCAGTTAACAGCCTGCTTAAAAATTACCCTTTAAAGTGGATTTTATCACTTCTCCACTTCACTCCACTCCACTTCACTTTTCCACTTCTCCCCATCTGCCTCCTCTCCCTCCCAAAGAGAAAAACCTTATTCTCTGAATTCTTCTGTTTAAGGCCCCATAATTTCTCGCAGGTTCAGTTGTCATGCTCAATATTTTAGAATTCTATTTGGCTACTGGTCTCCTAGTCCTGTCAAGTCATCCTTTGTAATAACCATTATTTGAAGTTATCCCTTTTTCGTTCTTTCTGCTACTTCCTTTATCCTCACATGCACAAAGTATTAAAACATTATCTCTATTGGCTGGCTGCTCTACTCACTTTTCCCCTGGTCAACTCTGGTTACAGTGTAGATATAACTTTCTAAAAAGCCAATTTTTGGTTCTTTTTTTTAAACTCAGAAACCCATAGTTTCCCATTGCCTACAGGAGAAAATACAAACAGTTTAGCTTAGCATTCAGAGTCAACTCTCACTTTATCGTCTATCTCTTACACTGGCTCTGTTCATTATCAAGACTGTTCTTATTCTCTAACTAGGCCATATATATTCCTGATAGGTAGCAATGTACTGGAAAGCCATATTACAAGTAACTTTATACCACATGTTTAAAAATCCTTTTCTGGTCAGTTTGAAAATCTTATAAATTACCTTTTGTCCTAGTACCTTTACAAAAACTTGACTAACCTTTTGGACGTACTTAATCTTTTATTACCAAGTTGTTAAGATGATAAAGGGGAGTTCAAGTAACCAACCATTTGATATCTTTGATACTGTTTGGCTTTTAACCAATTCCTGCTGTGAATTTGTGGTCTTGAATATCTGCAAAGACCTTCAACTTTGTGTTTAATATAAGCAAATGGAACATTTTCTCACTGAATTTAAAAATAAAAAGTCAGCAATAACTTTTGAGCTAAATACTTTACATGACTAGCCCAAATATATTTGAGTTGTAACTCATACTTACTTTGTTTTAGATATAGCTAAAGTTTCTTCTTTGAGAAGATGGTATATGGGCCATTCTTTCATTTGTGGAGTTTTTTATATGGTGTGAATATATGAATTGTTTTGAATACACAATGTATGTGAATATACATTCGTCTTTTAAAAAACAATTTTTTTGAGGGATGCCTTGGTGGCTCATTGATTAAACATCTGCCTTTGGCTCAGGTCATGGTCCCACGGTCCTGGGATGGAGCCCCATGTCAGGCTCCCTGCTCAGTTGGGAATGTGCTTCTCCCTCTCCTTCTGCCCATTCTCCCCGCTCTTGCACTCTCATTCTCTCTTTCAAATACATAAAATCTTTTAAAAATTAATTAATTTGAGTATCTTTCCAAGTGTTCATTTCTGTCACTTGTATATCTTCTTTCATAAATTGGTCAAAGCTCTTGCCCTGTTGTAAAAAATCAGATTTTTTTATTTAATGAATTGTAAGAGTCTTTATAGTGGTCATAAATATTTTGCAAATATTTCTCCCCTTTTTTAGCATGCCTTTTCATTTTCTGAACATGATCTTCTAGTGGGACATTTTGGGGTGGCATATTTTGCCACCCTTCAGTAGATTCTAAAAACTTTGTACAGTCCACAGATCTTAGCAACTGACTAGATAATATGGCTTGAAAAAGATCAAGATCTTGAAGATAGTGGTATAATTAACAACAGTAGGAAAGTTGAGGTCAGTTTGGGATATATTTAAATTGAGATTCCTGGTGGTATCTGTATAGAAATGTACTTTCTGTCCCATCAATCTTTATTTCTGGATCTTCCCACAGCTGACTTTTTTTTTTTTTTTTTGTCATTTAGGTCTCAATGCAAATATCACCTCCTAAAATAGGCCTTCCTGGCCTTCTTATCTAATGCTGCCCCTTCCAAACATCACTGTTTATTATAGTTTCCCTTTCTCTCTAGCTCTTTATCTGAAGTCATCATGTTTGTTCTTTACTGTATTACTCTGACGGAATGTAAGCTCTGTTAGGACAGCAGGATCCTCTCCTCAGTCCAGTGTAGCATCAAAATTTCCCCCTCTGAATTAACTGTGGTTCCTGTCAAATTCTTCTGTATCTTTTTGGATCCTTCTCATTTTCGCAGCATCATAAGCTATTCATAATATTTAAAATTGGTCCAGAAGTTGTAGTTAAAACAAAGAAAATACATAAACTGCATTTTTGTTTGAACCTTAATCTAGAGTTCAAAGGTATCATTAAAAATAATCTGCAGGGGCACCAGGGTGGCTCAGTTGGTTAAGCCACTGTCTTCCGCTTGGGTCATAATCCCAGTGTCCTGGGATCGAGCCCCTTGTCAGGGTCCCTGCTCAGTGGAGAGCCTGTTTCTCCCTCTCCCTCTGCCTGTAGCTCTCCCTACTTGTGTTCTCTCTTCATCTCTCTTTCAAATAAATAAATAAAATCTTTAAAAAAAAAATCTGCAAAGGGTCTTACCAGTTATGCTTGCTTCTTTTTCCTCACTGATTTCAGGTAATTTACACTGATTTTAATTGAAGCCTGTTAAATATTGGAGGAGATTGGGGTGCCTGGGTGGCTCAGTGGGTTAAAGCCTCTGCCTCCAGCTCAGGTCATGATCCCAGGGTCCTGGGATCAAGCCCCGCATCAGGCTCTCTGCTCGGCAGGGAGCCTGCTTCCTCCTCTCTCTCTGTCTGCCTCTCTGCCTACTTGTGATCTATCTCTCTCTGTCAAATAAATAAATAAAATCTTTTTTTTAAATAAATAAATAAATAAATATTGGAGGAGAGTAACATTTTTACTACTTCATACCAAGAAATCCTAGCCATCTGCAAACAATTAGGTATCATATTGAATTACCCTTTCTCTCTCACTCTTTTCCCTCTAAAAAATATGGCAGACCTTTACACTTGATTGTCTCTCCTCTGTTTTACAGAGTAAGAAAGTTAGCCTGAGTTCCGTGAAAAACCAGAGAAGAAAAACTAAGAGGATAGTAGACAAGTTCTTTCCAATTTGCATAACGTAAGTTCTTTTCACTATTCTTGGCCTGAATCTTCTGTTAGCTGACAAAGCTGTTTCTATGGAAACAAATAGTCCAACTTCTTAGAATGTCAGAGGAATGCTGATCACTTAAAATGAGACTTCCCAGCTGCTAGTCAAAAGGCACTGCTTGTGGGAGAAGGGGAGGAAGGATGAATTGGGGGGGGGGGGGGAAACTTGAGTTCTGGACACTAGTGTAGACTACCATCTTCATGTTTCCCAGCTGTCACACAATGGTTCTATTTCTTCATGTGGCATTTTTAGTGGGCCTGTATCCTTCAGGCTGTTTCAGGTCCCCCAGTCTCAATCTTTTTTAATTATTTGAAGCTTATTTAGCTTCCTTTTACCCCCTTCTCCTATAGCCAACTCACATAACCAAGGCTCTTTCTCCCCAATTGGTTTGAAGTTAGCATTGAAACAGCTTTGGCCTGCCAACCTAAAAATTTGTTTTCTTGTTTTTTGGACTATGTAAAGAGTTTTGACTTCTTTTTTATTTTTATTTTTTTCTTGGTTTGGGGTATGAGCTGGAACTCTGATGAAGATGTGAAATGTGGGCTTTTGAGGCATTTTAAAAACAATTTATAATTAGAAGGTTGAGAAGAGAGGAATAGAGTACTCTTAGGGCCAGGAACCTGTTACTCTATTATCTGCATAAGATGATCTTTTATTTACACATAAGGAGGTAATTCTCTAGATTTCCCAGCTTCTGAATTGTCAAAAGACTTTTTTTCTTTTCCTCCTTTTCTTTTGCTTTGTGTGTGTGTGTGTGTGTGTGTGTGTGTGTGTGTGTGTGTTTTGGAGAGGAAGAATATAATTCCTTTGGACTGCCACATTTTATTGATATGTATTGACTACATATATGATGTAGAATATTCATGGTTTGCCTGTTTAGGAATTATAATGAGCTGGATGCTGGAACTGTAGGACATAGCATAATATTTCTTTGATTCTGGAAAGACTTTTGAATCTTTTATGGCCCTCATGAATTAACTTGTGACCACTATAAAGTCTTTTGGAGTGTTGTTTGGTGAGATCATCATTTAATCGAGGTGGTCTGGAAAGATTTCTTGAAGGAAATGGGAACTTATGGTAGATCTTGAAGTCAGAAGATGAAAGGAGAAGCAGTTCATATTTCTTATTTCATAAGGCACTTGGGCAGGAAGAAGAAAGGTGATAGGCATAAATGAGGAAGCAAACTTTGAAAGTTTGTGTCGGAAAATAGTAAAAGAAAGTTTGGATTTACCTTGTGAGTCCCAACTCTGTTCTCTAGGCAATATGAAAGCCTTAGAGGTATTGGACATAGGAACGATTTACTCATATCCTTAATCTATGCATTTGTCCCTTGCTAGATATCAGGGCTATAGAGATGAATAAAATAGATCCTTGCTTAATAGGTAGATCATTTATCCATGTGACCGGCAGTCACCTTCAGATTGTGTCCAAAACTAAACCTATATTACCCTTCAATTTCTGTCCTCTTCTATCTAATTCTTCTTCCCCTGTGTTTTCCATCTTTTAAGGATATTTGCCATCTATCTAGTAACCCAAAGATAGTGGTCCTGGAGTCACACTTCCTATTATGAACCTCCCTGTTTGCTTGGTCCCTCTGCTGGACAATATCATGGATCCAGAGATGAGTCATTGTGGTTCCTGACCTTTAAGGGCTTCTGGTCTGATGGCACAGACAGACAGAGATACAAATAGCTGGAGTCTAGTTTGATCAGAGATCCGACAGGGACTGTGGGATTTCAGAGCAGTCACATAACCAGTCTGGGGGGGTCATGGAAATCTGGGGAAGGATGTATTTCAGCTGAGACTTTTAAAAGGAGAGTAGGCAAGGTTTAGGTCCTAGGCAGTCTGATTCTGGAGCCTGTTCTTTGAAACATTATGCTGTCTTGGGTAACTGGGAAGGTATAATGGCATTAATTAGAACTGAAAGTGGAGGAAGAGGATTAAGGAGAATATGAGGGGATTAAAGGGAAATAATGAGTTTAACTCTAGACATGTTAATTTCTAGATCCCTATAGGACATTTTGGTAGATAAGCTAATGGGCAGGGATCCTATCTCTAAAACCTAGTACTTCGCCAAGAGTAAATGCTCGGTTACATTTATGTACAAATCATTCTTCTTTTCTAAATCTTTGATGACTTGGTGTCTTGAGAATTAGGGACTTACGTTTAAGACCTTTTATAAGTTGGACCCAGTCAGACTTTCTAGCTACTATTCTCTGGGACAAGCTGACTACCTTAGTTCATCTAGCCTCATTTGTACGTTTCCCATTGTACTTCTTCCTGCCTTTTGTTTATACGGTCTCTTATTTCTCTGTTCTGTCTTCAAGACCTACTTCAGCCCCCATTCCTCGTCTACAAAACAGGCATATTGGGAACTACTTTTAGAGTAATAATGAGGATTAAATGCATGAATACTGTGTGAAGTGTTTACAATATTCTCCAGCAAGTGAGTGCTCAGTAAATGTTAAAGTTGTAAGTGCTGCTCCTTCTGCTACTACTACTACTTCCTCCTCTTCTTCCTCTTTCTCAGCTCTCCTCTTTTTGCTGTATGAAAGGCAGACACCAAGTTCTAGTAATTCTGTAACCTATATGTTTTTTCAACAAATAGGTCTAAGTCCTTAGCTCTTCAACTCTGTCAGTCTGCCTCCCTGCTTGCCTTTCCAGTTTTTTCATTATTCATATATGGTATGCTCACATTGTCCCATCCAGCTTTATTGCATTCTATTCTGTTTTCTGAAAGTGCCATATTTTCATACTCTTCATTATTATTGGTCATGTGATTCCCTCTGACTGAAACAAACTCTTCTATTTGGCTAATTTTTAGTTCTTTGAAATATCATTCAAAGAAATGTATCCTTATGTTTTGAGTGTTTGCTCTGACTTCTTACCACATACTAAGTTTCAGAGTCTATATGGTCTGTGAATTTCTGACATTTTTAGTTCAACAGATATTCACTGGGTATTCTCTATATGATATGTATTGTGTTGAGCACTGGGAGGTATAAAAATAAGACTAGACTCTTGTCTTTAATTAATTCAGAATCTAACGAGAAGAAACCAACTGGGGAAGAATAATCATTCATTTTCTTTGCTGTCTCTCCCAGTAGACTGTGAACACTTCAAGGGCAATGACCAAAATGGAATTTTAAGCAGATTAATACCAGGTTACAGAAATTTTTCTGAGAGTAAAAGACTAGGTCCAGAAACAGAAGCATGAAAACTCTGACCCAGATCACTAAGCCCAGTCTCTTTTGCATGAGCTGTAATTCCTCCCCTCCATGATCTATTATGGTGACTGTGGACAGAGCCTTACAGTTTTGAAGCTGAGAGTTTTAATTTCAGATCATAATTTGTAGGCTAGCATATAAGGTAGGAAGTGCATTATCCATTATTAAATGATTTTTAGTCCCCAGTAAATAATATAATTGGAAAAAGTTGAGAGCTATAATTTTCTGGAAATAATTTTTTTTTTAAGATTTTATTTATTTGTCAGAGAGAGAGGGAGAGAGAGCGAGCACAGGCAGACAGAATGGCAGGCAGAGGCAGAGGGAGAAGCAGGCTCCCCCCTGAGCAAGGAGCCTGATGTGGGACTCGATCCCAGGACGCTGGGATCATGACCTGAGCCGGAGGCAGCTGCTTAACCAACTGAGCCACCCAGGCATCCCCTGGAAATAATTTTTAAAATCAAAATTAAGTATAGGATTACAGTAACTCCCACATACATTTCTGCTTACTTATAATGAGAACATTAAATAAGCTGAATTTGCATAACATGTAATCAATATATAAAACTTAAGAACAGCCTAATTTAATTCTAATAGTTCTCATTTTACTGAAAAAGAAGGCAGTTCTTTATATACATATATAAATATATATGTATATAAATTTATATATGTATATATGTATGTATATAAATTTATATATGTATATAAAAAAATATATATATTTATATACTATACATCTTTATAAATAAGTTATCTGTGTGTAGATCACATAGTTACGAATAGAGAGGTTAAAATTTGGATACAAGACAGAAAAGTCTACCAAAATTCTTGTGAGAATGTAATGCCTAGTGGCTTATGTACCTTGTACCAATTTTCCTGCTGGTCTAGTGGTTTTCCTCTCAGTCTAAGTGGGGTTACAGAAGTCTGTGACAAGATGTTGGAGAGAAGATTGGCTGGCATTTAGGAATATTGTCTGAAAACTCAGCTTTTGCTGAGTTGGCATATGCTCTAGCCAACCTGTTTACTGAAGTGATGCTAAACTTAAGGAGGTGTAGTAGGTTTATTATTGTAAATATTTTTAAAGTCTTGAACAGAGAAGACTAATTGGATTTAATGTGTGGGTTTACACATGTATAAACAATCTGCCTACTTATACCTAAGAAATGGCTTGATGAAAAGCTGGTGTCATCCAGTAAAATATTTTTCTTGTCTAAAATATGTTCAAGTGGGGAGCCTGGGTGGCTCAGTCCGTTGGGCATCTGACTCTTGATTTCTGCCTGGGTCGTGGTCTTGGGGTTGTGGGATTGGCCCTGAGTGGGGCTGTGCAGTCAGCCTGGAGTCTGCTTTTCTCCCTTTCCCTCCGCCCCTGCCCCTGCTTGTGCAAGCTTTCTCTCTAAAATAAATAAATCTTTTAAGGAATAATGAAATATGTTGAAGGATTTTTAAAATAGGAGAATCAAGTTAATAATGGATTTTTAAAATAGAATCAAATTAATGCTAAGAATTAATATGCATGTACATATTTTTTAGTTTTAAAACTTGCATACGAGATATCTCACTTAAAACTCGGAACAAGCCTATGAATAAGTTTTCCAAAGAAATCCGAGGTTCAGAGAGAGAAACTGACTAGGCTTAAACCATAAAACCAGAACAAGTGGCAGCGGCAGAATTAAAATTCAGTTTCTGGTCTTTAAATCCAGTATATTCTTATTTGCTGTGACTTCAACATTTTTTGAGTGGTAACATACTACCATTTTCTCGAAATGAATCCTCATAAAGAATTAATTCTTGATTCTTTTATTATTGTGACTGGTTATAAGGACTGAAAACCCACGTAGTCTTTCTCACTTAATGTGATTTTATCCTATAGATGCCTTTGCTGCTAATTAAAGTTTCTTTTTCATTAGGTATCTCCTGCTTCTCATAAACTCCTAAAAGTGAATTTTCCCTGACAATGCTGCCTTAATCTCAACTGAGATTTCTTTAGCAGTTAACTAGGAAGTTATTTCAATCTCCTGTATTGATTATAAAGTACTGTGTTGAGACAACTATACATCTTTATACCTAAGCAACCTATTCTCTACCAGACAAGTACCTAAAACTTTCTTACTTCCCACTTGGTTAAACTTTCCAATACATAGTTTTTCTCAGCTGTAGAATTAAACAGTATGCTTCAAATTATTGGGAGGGTTGTTGTTGTTGTTTTTTAATACCTTGATTTTCTCAACATTATCTATAAAATGAAAGTACTTAATCTATATAGCCAAATATAATGTTGTACACTTACAAGATACTATATTGTGTATAGATTGGAAATGGGCTATGTAAAATCTACTTTTATATTTTAATTCTTATGCTTTTTTTCCCCATCTTTCCCCTTAGATTTCCTTCATGGATACATTTCATAGCATTATTATGTGATGTGAGAAGTTTTTTGTTTTTTTGTTTTTTTTTGTGAAGTAACATGGATTTTATACTACAGAATCAAGAGATTGGCTTTATAGGAGAAATTGATTTATAAAAAGTGGTACAGGTTTTTGTAGATAACCATGACAACATCCCATATGAATGGGCATGTTACTGAGGAATCAGACAGCGAAGTAAAAAATGTTGATCTTGCATCACCAGAGGAACCTCAGAAGCATCGAGAGATGGCTGTTGACTGCCCCGGAGATTTGGGCGCCAGGATGATGCCAGTGCGTCGAAGTGCACAGCTGGAGCGCATTCGGCAGCAACAGGAAGACATGAGGCGCAGGCGAGAAGAAGAAGGGAAAAAACAAGAACTTGACCTTAATTCTTCCATGAGACTTAAGAAACTAGCCCAGATTCCTCCAAAGACTGGAATAGATAACCCTATATTTGACACAGAGGAAGGAATTGTCTTAGAAAGTCCTCATTATGCTGTGAAAATATTAGGTAAGTAAGTACAGCAGTAAAATAGAAAATGCTTTACTTTCATTTCTCTTGCCTTAACATGAATATGTACAGGAAGGAAGAAGAGTATAATAGAATGTTAAGTAGTAGCAGTTTGAATTCAGACCAAGATAAGTTCTTTTCTTGCAAAGGCCATATAACCAATCATCATCATTGTTTACTTTTAATCACATAGAGCTAAAGCGTGTGGCTAAAATGTTCATTCACTGCAACATGGATTTTAGGTATAATCTTTGAATTAATAATTTCTACATGTGGGCTAACATAGCCTTGAAATTCACCTTTTATTTCAAACTCAAACTTTTATATCAAAATTACTGAAAAGCAGTTTCAGATTTTGAATTTCTGATTGCCTTGAAGTTTGTAAAATTGTAATGAAATTACTATCTGTAGCTTATAATCTATTTGGTTTTCTTTAATTAATGACTGCCAATAAGAAGAAGTAGAGCTGTCCTATGGCATCATATACATAAAACACGGCTCAAAACTTCCAGATTCCATTCTGTAGGACAAAAAAACCTAGCGCCATGAGTTATTAGTAGATATAAACAAAAATAAATCTGTGACCAAATAAATTTTGAGAACAATGGGTTAAATAAGTTAAGCCTCTTATTACAGGACTTCAGACCCTTTAGAGTGCTAATATGCATTATAAATCTGCAATGGAGATTCAAATATATGTTTCCAGACTTAGAATATTTTATCATTGAACTTACTGTCTTCCCTTCCTACACATAAATGCACACATGCGTACATACACACACACACACACACACACACACACACACAAAATTGATCAGTGAACTGGTGTTAGGGATATATGTTAATTTGTGTTCTCTTAAAACCAGGCTAACCGGGGGTCCCTGGGTGGCTCAGTGAGTTAAAGCCTCTGCCTTCGGCTCAAGTCATGATCCCAGGGTCCTGAGATGGAGCCCCGCATCAGGCTCTCTGCTCAGTGGGGAGCCTGTTTCCTCCTCTCTCTCTGCCTGCCTCTCTGCCTACTTGTGATCTGTCTGTCAAATAAATAAATAAAATCTTAAAAAAACAAAAAAAGGCTAACCAAAGTTAAGTATTCTATTTGGCATTTATTATTTATAGATGTGAAAATAGAGCTACTTCCACTTTTCTGTAGAAGGAGAGACTTTTCATTGTTGTTTTGCCATTCATTTAAGTGTCTATTGAGCTCTGTACTCATACCATCCTGTGTGATATCTACAATAATTCTATTAACAGGACTCTATGATCTCCATTTTGGAAATAAATTGAAATTGAGTTAACTCAGTGTTTAAGATTTCAAGCTAATAAGTGGTAGGGCCAAGTTTGAATTTGCTTGATATAGATATGCAGTTGGTGTACTTCAGAGAGTTTAAGAATGATGTCCACCGTGCTCTTCACTCACTGGATCAGAGCTCTTGCTACTAGGAATGGAACGCCTTTTTGTAGTTTTCCCAAAATACCATATATACTAGATTTGTTCCTCCCAAAGTCTCTTTGTTCTAAGTCTGAAGCAGTTTGTACTACATCCCATCATCATCTTCATTACAATTTATTAAGGAACCACGTTTCATGAGAGAAAGTAATGTTTATGCTTTTCTGTGTTTTAAATCAGATGTGTTCAGTGATAGTGAAGTCTGGTAAATGCCTTCAGGTATTATAACTATAGTGAAAACAGGGAGAGAGCATCTCCCTTGTTGTCCTACCCACCACTATCTTGCAGTGTATTCAATAAACTTCTCTCTCCTTTAAAAAGATAATTATAGTGAAAACAGAAAAAATATATATTTTCAAAATATATTTACCTGAAAGGATTTTATGCTCTATTTTCCAAAGAGTTTTGTTAGAGTAAAAATATTTAATTCCCAATTAACTCTTACTGGCCCTCATCTCCCACCACTCTGTTGTTTTTGTTTTTGTTTTTATTTATTTGAGATAGGGAACACAAGCAGGGCGGGAGGGGCAGAGGAAGGCAGTGAAACAGGCTCAGCACTGAGCAGGGAGCCCGACACAGGCCTGGATCCCAGGACCCTGGGATCGTGACCTGAGCTGAAGGCAGATGCTTAAACAGCTAAGCCACCCAGGCGCCCCTTCATTGTTTTTTATTCAAATATTGTTGTAAATATTCTCTGACTTGGAGAATGATTACATTGTAATGTATCCAGCCCAAGCCTAGACTGATTTTTCCTTTTTCTTTTTATTGGTTTTTGTTTAAATTTCCTTCAGATTAATGTATTTGTCCATTTGCTTTATTTAGATCAGGCAGAAAAATCCATCTAATAGATAATATTCATGTACCCTCAGTAAAGAAACAAATACATCTTAAGCCAGATTTGCTTTAGTGAAACTTTTTTTCTTGCCTAAGCACAGAAGATTGGAGACATTTCTCTCAAATTTTTTTGCTTTTTCTGATTTCTGTTTATATGTTACTTGTCTAACTTTCCTGCAAGTGTAGATTAAAGGACAGCTGTATTTTCTTCAGCTTTCAATCCACTGTGGTTTTCAAAAATACCTTTGTGCAATACCTTGAATTTAAGATTATTTTACGTATTTTGTTTTAGAGTAGTTCAAAATGTAGTACCAGCAGGGCAGTAGTTCAAAATATAGTTACTAGCAGGGCATCAGTAGCTGTCTCTGTAATTACCAGGTGCCACCCAGGTGCACAATTGGTTAAGTGTCTGACTCTCAGTTTCCATTTAGGTCATGATCTCAGGGTCATGAGATCGAACCCCCCACCAACCCTCTGAATCAGGTTCCATGCTCAGCACAGAGCCTGCTTGAGATTCTCTCTCCCTTTCACTCTGCCCCCCTCATGTTCTCTCTCTCTTAAATAAATAAGTCTTTTTTTTTTTAATGTAACAGGTGTCTGTAATTTAATTTTTGAATAGGGGGATACTTAATATTTTGAGAAATAAGTAATATATTTAATGTTGATAGACTCAACACAAATGTGTTAATTTTAGGAAACAAAAAGTTAAGTGAAAGTTACAGAGTTATTGCCAGTCAAAGCTTCATTTTTGGATGTACTGAGTTTTAAGTTTTCATTTTAAAATGAAGCGTAATAGCTTTGTACCAAACATTTTTTCCCTGTACAATTTGCTAACACATCAAACTACAACAGAAGTACTCCCTTAAAGTTATGTCTCCCTGCCAGCATTTTGATTAATAAACACATGCCAGAGGCAACTTCTCAGCCTTTTTCACAGCCAGAAACAGCCACCTTTGTTTTAAATGAGGAAAGGATGCAACAATAGATTTCTCAAAGAGAACCATCAGTTTCCAATGATACATCATCATTTATCTGTGAGTAGAGAAAATACTATTTTAAGAATTGAAAATGTGTTTGGAAGGTTGGATACCATGGGTAGTTGTTTTTAGTGAAAGGATTTATAAACTACGCACTGTTTAATAATAAAAATGCAGGGATGGAATTGATAGAAAATATTTAGAAAGGATGAACTGAACTTGCTTGTTTAAAAGCAGTCAGAATCTTATTAAAAGGGGCACCTGGGTGGTTCAGTCTGTTAAGCATCTGCCTTTGGCTCAGGTCATGATCCCAGAGTCCTGGGATCAAACCCCGAGTCAGGCTCCCTGCTCAGCAGGAATCTGCTTCTCCCTCTGCCCCTCATCCCACTTGTGCTCTCTCAAGTAATAAAATCTTTTTTAAAAATTTTAGAATCTTATTAAAAGTTAGAAACTGGTGTTTGAGAATTTAATTTCAAATAAATAATACTAATATTATAAATTATAAGAATTTTGATATATTAGGGAAGCTTTCCTTAAAATTGGCATGAGTTCTTAAAACTTGGCTTTGCTTCAGATAAATCTCATTGTCTTTGTTCTCTTTCATAAGCAAAACAAACTACTTTGTGAGGGAAATTCTGAGAAAATAACAAAGCAGGTTAGAGTAGGATGAAGTAGAGTAGAATCATTTTTCAGATACCTCTTGATTGCAGGTGCCACTGCTTTTGTTTTTGTATTCACATAGAAGTAGTTTTGGTCCAGGGTTACAGACAAGTAAATAGAATAGAATATTTAAAGGGAATAAAGGAGGAAACATTGTCATCTGTCACATATGAAGAGACCTTAGGAAAGGCATATCCACCCATCCATACACACCAGTAATGAGCTATCTGTTTTGTGGTTAATAAGGAGACCCTTGAAATTTGTGATTAGGGGCTTTCTAATTCATACCGGATGCTATTAATGTGAAGATAAAAGGTACCCCAAGGGGCAGAAAACTAGGGTGAGTAAAATACTTCATTATATTAATTAATAGCATGTTTCAGTCTTGATTAGTGTCTACATATTTTTGCCATGTCTCTGAATATTCAGAGGTAAAGTCAGTAATAGTATTCCTGTATTTGATGTCACAAAGTAAAATACATCTTCCAGATTTCTTTCTCTTACTAACCATGGGATATACTAGAATTTTGCTAGACTGTGATAAACCTTTTTAAAGATTGGCTTTCAGTAAAGTTTATTTAAAGTCAACAAACACAATTCCAATGCCAATAAACCTTGAGTTCAGCTTACTTCTGAAAAGCTAGTAATTATTATTAAATTTTTCCTCAGCTGCTATAGATGTTTCCAAGCTCTTTTAGTCATTCTTTGAGGAACTTTATTTTCCTGGGAGTAGCATAATAGACTTATGGGTACCAGATTTAATGTTTAAAATGTTGGGTCTGTTTGAAAATTTTCTGATTTGTTCAGATTGCTAAAATTAGAGCTAATCTAGAGTAAAGATTAGAAAATTAATTATAATATATGTAGTCATGTAATGTTTGGTTGTTAAATGTGCATAATTCTACTGAGAAATAATTAACTGCGATACCAGTCTTCGACACATTGCATCAAAACTTCATTCTACTTATTAAGTAATAATTGATTTTAGCTTTTGCCCTTTTGCAAAGACTTGCATCATTATATCATGATATGTTCAGAAGTGCAGGACATCTTTCAGTATTAGAAAGGGATGTCCAGAGTCAGATGTAGAGTTTAAATACTTTTTATTTTCATATAGTTGCTATTGACTTTAGACAGTTTATTTAACTTTTCTAAGCCTCAGCTTCTGGATTTTCTTGAGGACCAAGTGAAAAAATGTAAATAAGTATGTGGCACACTGTACATTTGACTAAAATTTAGTTTGTTTTTTATTTTATTTATTTATATGGGGGGCCAGGGGGAGGAGCAGAGGGGAAAAGAAACTCAAGCAGATTCCATGCTGAGCGCGGAGCCGAACATGGCCTCAAATTTCACAACCCTGAGGTCATGACCTGAGCAGAAACCAAGCGATATTTAACCAGCTGAGCCACCCAGGCACCCTAAAATTGAACTTTTGTAAGAACTGGAAGCCATCAGAGATCATCTAACCTTTTAGTCCATGAAGTTAATTTGTGGATCTTAACCAGTAAATTTTCATTTTTTTTTAAAGTAACAGATTTATTAAGATATAATTCATATGGTGGCCTGGGTGGCCGCTAAGCATCCAACTCTTGGTTTCAGCTCAGGTCATTATTTCAGGGTCATGAGATTGAGCCCTGTGTTGGTCTCTGAGCTTTTCTCCCTTCGTCCCTCTCCCTCTGCCCCTAACCCCACTCACTTGTACACACTCTCTCTCTCTCTCTAAAATAAATAAATCTTTAAAAAAAAAAAAGATATTCATATACCATAAAATTAACTCTTTTAAAGGTGTGTAATTCATGAGTTTTTAGTTTATTCGTAAGATTGGCAACCATCACCACTGTATAATTTCGGATTGTTTTCATTAAAAGAAACTACCCATTAGCAGTCACTCCCTAGTCTCTCCTCTCCCTAACAACGCTCGTCTACTTTCTGTTTATAGATTTGTTTATTCGGGACATTTCCTATAAGTCAGTCATACAATACATGACCTTTTGTGACTGGCTTATTTCGATGTAGCTTACTATTTTCGGGGTTCATTGTATTAGAGCACGGACTAGTACTTCATTCCTTTCCATGGCGGAATACTCTGTTCTGTGGACATGCCACATTTTGCTTATCCATTCATCTGCTGATGGAACGTTTGGGTTGTTTCCAGCTTTTGGCTTGTTGTAATAGTGTTATGAATACTCACATACAAGTTTCTGTTTGAACACCTATTTTTTATTTCTTTTGGGTATATACCTAGGAATGGAATTGCTGATCATATGGTAATTCTGTGTTTAAGTTATTGAGGATTCCAGAATATCTGTACTGTTTTGTGTTCTTACCAGCAATGTGTGAGGATTCCAGTTTCTGTACATCCTTGCTTCTACTTGTATTTTATGTCTTTTAATTTTAGCCATCCTGCCAATCAGTAACTTGTTAAGAGCTAGAATAAAATAGAAAACATTAAAATATATTGCACATAGGTATTTATAAATCTTATATTTCAAATAGGTCTGTGTATGCTGGGTTAAAATAAAATATATATACTTTTTATTTACTTATTTATTTTAAAGTTTCTATTTATTTATTTGACAGAGAGAGAGATCACAAGTAGGCAGAGAGGCAGGCGGGTGTGGCGGGGGGTGGAAGCAGGCTCTCTGCTGAGCAGAGAGCCCGATGCATGGCTCGATCCCAGGACCTTGAGATCATGACCTGGGCTGAAGGCAGAGGCTTAACCCATTGAGCCACCCAGGTGCCCCTGTATACTTTTTAATGAATTGCCAACAGAAGTTTGAAAAATACTATCCTACTCAAACCCACTCATTTTATAGAAAGCCCCAGAGACTTGTAGTGAGTTGTCCAGTGACATATAATGCAACTAACAAGTGATGGAGCAATAATTAGGACCCAGGTATTCTCAGCCCAGATTTGGGGCTTTAGTTACAGTTTTTCATTGTCTTACCATTTTCAGAGGTAAGATTTTTCTGTGCTGTGTCTCTTAACTGTCTTTGCCTATATACTTAACTGGTATTTGTTTTTAATTTGTAACCCAATTTGTTAATGAGTAATTACTGTTCAGAATTTTTCACGAGCTTCTGATACTTTTTTTTAAATATCATTTTGACTTGGACCACTGATGACCAAAATTCAAAGATCTGAATTTTTTGTTCTTAAATTTGGAAAGAAAAAAGAAGAAGTCTACCTTTGTTTAAGCAAAGCTTTCCTGAATGAATGTTCTAATTTTGATTCAGCAGATAGATACACTGGAAACTGATACAGTGTCCTCATACTCAGAAATACTAAGGTCCTCATCTGAATATTCAGTTTGACTTCTAATTTAGGAGAAAAGAAATATTTAAAAGTTTCAGGAAAAAAGTTATAAAGTTAGTTGAAACCTAGAAATTTCTGAGGATAGGTTAAAGAAATTGTGTTATTTGAACAATGAGATAGAAGATTCTTATGCTAGAATAGATCTCTAGGAACTATCTCCATTGGGGTAAATGATAGCATAAGTTAAAATAAGCAAAGTTAATCCAGGATAGGTGGTTATCACCATTACTTTGAAAGTTCCTTAGAACTTTCAAGATGGAGATTCCTTAGCTTCTTTGGGTAATTTTATTTTTTAACCTTAAAGCTAAAAATTTCTCCCATATGACTGTCTAGAATCTTGGTTATTTAAAGATAGAATTTCAGATAGAGCAACTCTTGGTTTCTGCTTCCTGTTGCCTAATTTAAATCTTCATTCTTGTATCTTAGGCTACCAGGAGAGGGCCAAAGGGAAAGGAGAAAGTTCAGGGGGTAGATTTGTGGATTTATGTGTATGTTTGTATTTATCTGATTAATTGTATTCCAATGCCAAATATAATTTTTAGGTAATATGTAACAGATAATATAATAATAGGTAATATGATACATTTAGATAAATAATTTAAGTGTTAAAAGAAATGTTAGAGAAGATGATAGGAACTTAAAATAATTTCTACTGAGCATCAAGTAAGAGGAAATAGATCTAACTGTGGGACAAAGAATTTAAACTAGAGCAAGGAACTTTCTTGTAGGGAAGCTGTAGCAGACTAGAATTTCTCATCAAAGTCACATTTGCTATACTTGCCTTTGCCTTCTCCTCTGCCATGTCCCCTTTTCTGCCCTCCCTCTCTCCTGCCTTAATGTGGTTATGTCTCTGCTGCAATACTCCCTTTGTCCACTTCCCTCTCTGCACTGTGTCATTCTTTCTCACTAGCCCTGTGATTCTCCTTATATCTTTCTATTTTTCTGTCCATCTCGCTGTTTATCCTTTTGTTTTCCCTGTTGTGTCTCTGCTTATGGGAGTGGGAAAAGGAGTCTGTATTCTCTGAATTCTGCCCTCTCTTTATTGTGTATCTTCGTTGTTAATTATAGAAGAGGGTGTGTATTTGACAGAACTGATTTAGTTGTATCTGATTGGATTTTTAAAAATGCCTTCTGGAATTGTACAGAATGTTTCGTTTGTTGTAAGTGAACAAATATAACCTGCATCAGGCAATGGAACATTTCTTTAAGTGTCTACAAAAATGACTGTTCTTGAATAATGATTATTTGTAAAGTGCTTTTAAAGATGTACAATATAAGGGCGCCTGGGTGGCTCAGTTGGTTAAGCATCTGACTTCAGCTCAGGTCATGATCTCAGGGTTCTGGGTTCGATCTCCACATCAGGCTCCCCACTCAGCAGAGTCTGCTTGTCCCTTTCCCTCTGCGCCTCCTCACACTTGAGCTCACTCTCTCGGTCTCTCTCTCTCTTTCAAATAAGTAAAATCTTAAAAAAAAAAAAAAAAAAAAAAGATGTACCATATAGGACCTAAGAGTTTTTTAACCTACAACTAAATATTCTGACCTTTGAAATTAAGAATTTTATATGGAACTTTTTGAAATGTGAATGAGAATGTGTGTCAAAGTGAGAAATTCCTGCGTTGGTGTTAAAAATTCACTGAGTGTCTGCTGACTTAATCTTTTCTACTTGTTCACCAGACATTTTTAATGAAAACCTTTGGATCTGAAGGATGA
This sequence comes from Lontra canadensis, assembly GCF_010015895.1. Taxonomy (NCBI): domain Eukaryota; kingdom Metazoa; phylum Chordata; class Mammalia; order Carnivora; family Mustelidae; genus Lontra; species Lontra canadensis. The sequence continues at coordinate 1,568,826 of NW_022631049.1, read as the reverse complement.
GAGTACTTTGAGCAGCTTTTCTGCATGGTGTTATAAAAGTAGCATTTGCAGGGTGACTAAAACACATGGATTATATGCATTATATGTATGAAGATGCACAAACAGCTAGAGAAAATTCCTTCTAAAGATATGTGGTAAGATGGCTAGAAGGAATAAGGTCCTCTGAATACTGACCTGTGTACATTACATGCTGCTGTACTGGACAAAAGACATCTCGGGACAGCTTTTCCAAAACAGATAAACAACATAAGCAAGCCCTAGAATCGGGGTGGGGCGGGGGAGGAAGTTTATCTTCTTTTATTCCCTTGGTGTGGCAGAAAATCATTGCCTTAAAAGTCTGAAGAAGTGGATTCTTCATCCGGGTGCCATTTTTTGTTTATGGCTTAATTTTCTCCAGAGATTTGATCTGAATTATGTATGTTTCTAGTTTGGAGGGTTTGAGATTGTTTTTTAAATTGGGAAATGTTTGTCAGGGTTTTTATGAGGATTAAATAAAATCCCACATACGCATATAATACGGTATTCTATATATTATTATTTCGTAATGGAGTGACTAAAATGTAATTTGGGCCAAATATATATATTTGTAGTTTTTCAAAAATGGTTGGCAGTGTTTAATTTTAAAAGCTGAGCTTAAGTACGAGTGATCTCAATTCAGTCTGATAATATTGATTGATGTAATAAGTCTAAAGACAATTCTTTTTTTTTTTTTTAAGACATCTATTTATTTATTTGACAGAGAGAGAGAGAGAGATCACAAGTAGGCAGAGAGGCAGGCAGAGAGAGAGGAGGAAGCAGGCTCCCCGCCAAGCAGAGAGCCCGATGTGGGGCTCGATCCAAGGACCCTGAGCCGAAGGCAGAGGCTTTAACCCACTGAGCCACCCAGGTGCCCCTAAAGACAATTCTTAAGAAAGATAATTTCATTGGAAAATTTTACTAATTAAACAACTAAAATGTGACTAGGACTTAAAGAGGTGAAAAAGAATGTAAAAGTTGGAAAGAATGTTTAAATGTTTAAATTGGTCTTGATGTTAACCTAATGATCTTGAACGTTGAGCCCCGTTAAATGTTTTTATATTTCTGGCATTGGCAAGGTCCTTAGGTTTCCCACAATACATTACTTATGTAGGTAGGTACTAGGTCATTAGCCTGTTTGGGACTCTTTTGTATTATTATGCGTTACAGCTTTCCTGTTCCTGTAGATCTGATCTTATTCCCTGACCTACTGAGTGAAAAACATTTCCAGTTTGGCCTGGAGTTGTTCGTTTTTTTTCCTCCTGAATCTTAAACTGCTCCATGGTCTTTGTGGCTTTAGAATTCAGTATGCACAAATAGCCAGATTTCAACTTTCTCTGGAACCTGCATTCCCTTACACTGTCCGTTTTTGGACTAACAACAAAATTTCCTATTTCCTATCTGAGCAGTGTCTGAACTATCAATTGATCTGAAATAAGGTCATTGATCTCAAGTTGCATCTCTCATTAAGTCGTTCCTAGTTTGAGTTACTCTTCCTTACTTTTCCTAGTTTTTCTCTATGATTTATGACTACACTATCTTATTTTATACTTAAAATATTCTAAATATGAGAATTATATGCTGTGCTTACCACAGAGCAAAAAAAAGGCAACAAAAACTATTTGCCAGCAAGGAAATAGAATAACTATAAAAAACAGACAGAAAAACTCAAGATAGCAGTCATTTAGTATAGAAGAAAATAGGTTTGATTACCTTCATTTGAAGTATATCATATCTTAAAATATTATAGTAACTGATGTAATAAAGCCTTTAAGTTAGCGGTTCTTAACCAGAGGGTACATTATAATAAATTTAAAATCAATACATAATATTTATATTTAATGACATATCATTCAGGAAAACACAGAAGATTCTGATTGTATTTGAGGTAGAACTCAAGACGTATCTTTGCAAATTCTCTTACTCTCATAAATATCCTCGATTAAAAAAGCATTGCCCCAGGGGCGCCTGGGTGGCTCAGTGAGTTAAGCCTCTGCCTTCGTTCGGCTCAGGTCATGATCCCAGGGTCCTGGGATCAAGCCCCACATCGGGCTCTCTGCTCAGCAGGGAGCCTGCTTCCCTCTCTTTCTCTCTGCCTGCCTCTCTGCCTACTTGTGATCTCTCTCTCTCTCTCTCTCTCTGTTAAATAAATAAAATATTTAAAAAGTAAAATAAAAAATTATTGCTCTGATAAAGCAAGAAAAGGTAGTTACATTCAGTATGTTCTGCATAAGACTTTAGGGATATTTATATAATCAGTATAATTCCAGTCATTAAGAAAAAAAAAGAAAGAAAACTAATAGAAAAACAGGCAAAAGATAATTAGAAAGTAGATGAAAGAAGAAATATGAATGACTGCTAACCTTGTGGAAATATATTTAACCTCACTATTATTCAAAGAAACATTTTTTTTTCCTAACCAGATCACAAACAATGGAAAAATTAATAATCCTTAATTTGGTCTGTTTGTAGGAGCAGGCGCTCAAGTTAATTACTGATAGGAGTATGAGTTAGTAGCAGTCTGGAGGGCAATCTGTGAATATGTATCAAAGTTTTAAATGTTTTTATTATCTGATCCGTAATTTTGGGTATTTGTTCTAAAGAAATGAAAAATAATGGATTGCAAAACATTTACTATGTGACCTATGTAGTTAAATCAGCATTTTTTTAAAAAAAAGTTTGAAAGGCTATATGGTGTAACAAATTAACACCCGTAATTATAGCTGGAAGATAAAACAACAGCTTTTTTTTTTTTTTTTTTAAACAATGTCAGTATCGCAGTGTACTTATGGGTGACTTTGGTACCAGGAGAGATGAACCCAGAAGTTCCTTTCCTTTAAAAGTTTCAATGTTTTGGGGGTTGAAGAGGCAATAGAGAGATGGTTATATTTTGGGCTGACTGAAGTTGCTTATTGGTTACAGTCAGTAGTGAGATCTGAAGCCCTTGGTTTTTCTCATTGCCCTGACAACCAGTCTGAGCTCTTTTAAACGATTACTGAAATTTTAAACAGGAATCTCGTTATCCACCCAGTGAAGTCTAAGGTAGCCCTCCTAAGATTGTAGACAATTACTGCCTTAACTGCTTTGTTGGTCTTGTGGTTCTTTTTCCTTTTAAGATTTTTAAATATTTTCCTGTTTTGCTCTAAAGATACTCTAAGCCCATCGAATTCTTTATACTCTTAGGAATTCTTTATACACTTAGGTAATTCTGTGCTAAACTCTGAATTTGATGGAATCTGATGTTCCATATTCTTTTTTTCCTCCCAGGTTTACTACATCATATTTGACAAATAAAATTATATGTATTTAAAGTGTACAACATGATTTGATGTATACATTGTGAGATATCTAGCACAATTAAGTTAATTAACACATCCATAACTTCAGTTACTGTGTTTGTGTGTAGTATGGGAATGCTTAAGATCTACTTTGAGCAAAATTCAGGCACACAATGCAGTATTATTGACTACAGTCATCATATAGATCCTCAGAACTTACCTTAAAAGCAACAGTTTGTACTCAAACATCTCCCAGTTTTCCCTATCTATACTCTTTCTTTCTATATATTATCTTAGCTTGTGGTTAAATTCTAGCTACTTCTCAAGTTTTATTTAGCTCTGGGTCACATGATTGACAGTTTCGACTTTCCAGTTTTTCCCCCTAGTTATTTGCTGCTTTTTAAATTACTGAAGAGCATATCTGTGTATTTTATAGGGACTAAATCTGTTTTGATTTGGGAGGAAAAGGGTAAGCAACCTCAAGAATCAACTGAAGAACTATTCAAGTCTGTGAAAGAATTTAAAGTAGTATTATTTAAGATACATGTATAAGAATCAGTAAGTTTTCTGCAAACTGTATGAAGAAAACTAACAAAAAGATTTAAGGTGAGAGGGTTTTTTCCATGTGACTGTGTATAAGACAGTAGTACCCACTGTAAGTTTTTCCCAGACTCATACAGGTTTAATTTCAGTCAGAATCTCAATAGACTTTTCTTTTTGGAAGAATGGGATAGTGTATGTAGTACCTTGAAAAAATTATTCTGTTACTCATTTTGAATAGTCAAGACATTTTTGAAAGAGTAATGAGCCAGGTACTTGTCATACCAATATGAGGAAAGACTGTAATGCTACTATAATAAGACATTGTGGTTTTGATAGACCAATGGACTAGAAACAGACCCTGTTATATGTAGGAATTTGGTGGTATCATGAATTGGTGGAACAGTTAAGAATTATTCAATAAGTGGTGTTAGAATAACTGTTAATCACTTGGAAGAAAAGAAATGAAGTTAAAGTTTCCTCTCAGATCTGTACCAAGGTAAATTCTAGATGGATTAAAGTTAATTATGAAGTAGAAGCTGTAAGAAGCAAAAAAAAAAATGTAGGCAAATATTTAATGACCTAGCAGAAGGAGTTTATAAGCACTGAAACAGTGAAAGAAATCACACAGGAAAAGGTGGATCATTCTTAACATATAAGAGTTGAAAACTTCTATAATAAAAGCTACCATAAGTATAGTTAACAGATACATGAAAAAACTGACAGACTGTTTCTAACAAATGTAACAAAGTGTATACACACATGCACACATCTACCTGTTGGACAGGGAAGAAACAACCTGTGGCTCTTAACCATTTTGGGATAACAGTGTCCCGGAAAAATGCATGTGCTGCATAGGCACACTAACAGGCATGTACCACACATACACATGCCCACAACTTTCAATATAAGTTTAGGAGACTCACAAGTTCACAAGAGTTTTATGGACCACAAAGAAGTGCCTGGTAAATATGACTAAACCTCACCCTCTCCATTAAATAAATTTGTTTTATAGATCTGTAATGTTGAATATTGTTGAAAATATTGCTAATGGGACGTAAATTAGTAAAACTTCTCTGGAAAGCTGTTTGGTTTTTAAAATGTCAGAATCTTACTTAAAAATTCTATTTCTAGGAGTTATTTTAAGAAAACATCAGACTCAAATTTTTATTCAGCTATGATCATTATGTATTGAAATGCTTACTATTTATAGTAGAAAAAAATTAGAGGGAAGTAACCTGAATGCTCAACTTTAATGTAATGGTAATTTAAAATATGGTTTAGCCATGCAACAGTATAAAACATTATATATAATGTTTTAAAAAGAGTACTTGGCAATGTGGGAAAATTATTAAAATAAACTGTTAAATGAAAAAAGCAAATACTCAAAGATTTTTTTTTAAAAGTTGTTTCTAGGTGATTGGACTGTTGGTGGTTTTAAATTTATTTCTGTATTCCTCATTTTTATAGTGAGTATGTATTTTATACTTCAAATGCTTGGAAAAAATGTTATTCTATTTTGTATAATTTTTTGAGTTTTACTTAAAAATACATAAAATGATAGTGATTTAATTCTCAAAAATATATGCAAGGGTTTTTTGGGAAAACTTGATGCTTCAAGAAAGTTTATCTTAAAACACATGTTGAATTAAGACAGAAACAATTAATTTTTGGATACCTTTTCCTTCTCCTACTAGAAGTGGAAGACTTGTTTTCTTCACTTAAACATATCCAACATACTTTGGTAGATTCTCAGAGCCAGGAGGATATCTCACTGCTTTTACAACTTGTACAAAATAAAGATTTCCAGAATGCATTTAAGATACACAACGCTGTTACAGTACACATGAACAAGGCCAGTCCTCCTTTTCCTCTTATCTCCAATGCACAAGATCTTGCACAAGAGGTATGTATTCTGAACATCTGCTTGAAATATACAAGCTAATTGTTAGTGATAGTAAGGGAGTATTATTGGAAAATACTGATGTGATTATAAGTCTTGTTTGAATTAATTACTATTGAGCTCATTTTAATAACTTACTTTGTTAGGAATTTGCTATATGAATATTATCCTGAAAAAATGTATACTTCAAAATCAGAGCCCTGTTTCATGAGAAGTGTTTGTTCTATATATAAAATTACATGTTTGCATAGCGAGGTAAATATTTGTCTAACTTACTAAAGGGAAGTTTTTTAGTCCTTTTATAAGTAGTTTTATTTTAAGCATTATACATTATAAAATGAGATGAGTACTGATGAGATTAAGTTATATCTGATAAACAGGTGTCATAAATGTATAACTTCTAAATTTGTTGCTTGTAAATATTTTGAAGTTTTTCCTGTGTACAAACTCTATAGAATTCCAAAAAATTAAATTTTTAATGTATCGTGAGCGTTTCTCTCATTAACATTCTGACTTTGAAGTTCTAGTTTCTGCTGCTTGTTGATGTTGGTATTCAGGTCTAACGTATTCTGCAAATGTCTTTTAAATTGAAGTCTTTAAAAAGATATAAATAAGCCATCTCCTGTTTTTTGGGATGGAATTCTATCCTTATAGGATTTTAAGTTACTTCAATATTATAAAAACTAAAAATTTTGGAAGCCTATCAAATAAATCTATTTCATTGAACCCAGACACAAGACAGAAAATGGGCTCTGGGGAAGGGTAGGACTTTGAGACCTACAGGCCTTTAAAATATCTTAGGAGGCATTTTTTCAGATGAGCACAGAATGCATTTTCTTTATTTAGGTACATACAATGGACAAAAATCCTACGTGCAAGAGTGGCTGAGAGAAGTCTGATGTTACCCAGGATAGGAGAGTGTGTGACCTAAGGACATATTCTAGAGAGGAAATTTTCTATCCACTAGTATTTAAAAGAGCTAGTTGAAACCCATTCTTTGTGCTCATCTTTCATTATTGAAATTAAATATGCAAAATTTTTCAAAAAATTATTCCTGTGGTTTTACTTACCATAGTTGAAATTTTTTTTCCGAAAATGACGTTCCTTATAGAAATCAAAATAATCAACATTACTTTTATTTATTTATTCACAAACAGGTAACTTTTATTGTGTAGGATAGGGAGGGATACATAATAATTATAATCATTTTCTTCCCTGTCTTTGTCTAACTGGGCCTTTGTTTTGTTGAATAGAGCAATGGGTGGGAAAGAGAATGAGATAAGAGAGACAAAAATTGCTCCAATTAAAGAAAGTGGCACAGACAACAGGGTGAAAAGAAAAAGGATAAGAGAGGCAACATAGCTTAAAAAGTTTTAGGAGTTGAGTGCAAAGAACTACAAGTGGCTTAAAGAGTTAAATGCTTTGGGAAAGAAGGAAAAGGTTTCTTCAAAAGAACTTTAAAAAATTAATTTGAAAATTAGTTTTAGGATAGTCAACATATTTACATGGTTCACAATTTTAAAAGTACCATAAAGAGGAGATTTTCTGAACGTTTGCTATCATATCCTTAAAAATATCTTCAGTAATACTCAAGAATTGTGTTGCTTTGATGGTGGTTGGATATATGGCTGATAGTCACCTTGGGCTGAGACTGCTCTCAAATGAGTACAAACTGAGGGACCTATTCAGGGCCACAGTGTATGTGATTGTGCTGCTGTGTGAATAACTTCCCCTGTAGCTGTGTCTGCACAACTGTGTGGCAGCCCTAACTTAACAGTGCATAACACTTAAGAAAGGTATATACTCATTTCATCTTAGCAGAGTGTTAAATCTGATGACAAAATTCTAAAAATTTAAATGGATTCATTGCCTTTATTTTACAGCTGGAAAAATGTTAGCAATCACCTAATTCAATTCTTTTGTTTTATATTTCTGAATATTGATAAGTGAGTTCAGGTGATATTTTGTGAATGGCTTAAGACTAGGCTGCTCATCTGCCCAATGCCTACTGTTTTGCTTTTTTAGCTTTTATAATTCCAGCCATTTTATTTTATTTTTTTTTAATTTTTTTTTTAAGATTTTATTTATTTATTTGACAGAGAGAGATCACAAGTAGATGGAGAGGCAGGCAGAGAGAGAGAGAGGGAAACAGGCTCCCTGCTGAGCAGAGAGCCCGATGCGGGACTCGATCCCAGGACCCTGAGATCATGACCTGAGCCGAAGGCAGCGGCTTAACCCACTGAGCCACCCAGGTGCCCCAATTCCAGCCATTTTAATATGCACTGAAGAAATTACTTTATGCGTCAGTTGTATCATCTTTAAATGAAAATTGAAGTAACAAAAAAAACCCCTAGAAATTTAGCAAAAGAATTTCCTAAAACATTAGGAAGTATTCTTTGTTTTTATAGCTTTTTAAAGTAGTATTTTTATAGTTTTTGGGTTAAACAGTAGGTATTATGTAATAGATAATAACGCCTATGAAAACTTCTTATATTGAGATCCAGATTTAATCTTTGACAATCTAGAATATAAATAATCACAAATCAAGGTTTTTTTGGTCACTGAAGTGCTTTTATCAAGAAAAGGTTGAAAACTTGGGTTTCATTTAATGAACTTGTGCTTATTCAGTAAAAATGTAAGCCAGCAGACTACAAAATAGTATTTTATTAGTTGATTTTTTGAGATATTGAGATATATATACATGTGCGTACATATATAAATGCATATATATGTAACAAAAACTTGAATCTAAAAGAACTCTTATGAATTGAGAAGAAAAAGACTATTCAGTTTTTTTTAATAGGCAAAGGACTTAAAGAGACACTCTCAAAAAGAGAAAATCCAGATAGCCAATAAGTATAAAAAGGTGTTTAGATCATTAGCTAACAGAAATGCAAATTAAAACAAAATGAGATACCACTGCATAGACACCAAAATGACTGAAATAAAAAGGGACTGACAATATCAAATATTGGTGAACTTACAGAACAGTTGAAACTCTTACACATTACTGGTAGAGTATAAATTGGTACTGCCACTGTGGAAAGTATTTGGCAAACTAAAACTTAACATACCTATATGTTATAACCCAGCAGTTCCATTTTGGGTATGTACCTGAGAGAAATGAAAACATACCAATACAAAGACTAAGTACAAATACTGGTTATAGCATTTACATAATAACTGGAGTCAACACAGGTGTCCATCAACCAGTGAAAAGTTGAGTCTGACTGAGGAAGAACAATGAATAAAATATTACAGTCTGATGAGAAGTACTATGATGGCAGTATTTGTAAGGTACCAAGAGCATGAGATAGGTGTACCTGATTTAAGGAGAGAGGTTGGGAGAAAGGAAGAAATGTAGAAGGAAATTTAATTTGCTGAGTCTTGAAGGATGATTGATAATTAGGAAGTCTAGGAAAGAGGAAAAGCCACTCCATTGGGTTCGAAGACCATAGTGACTGAGGAAGTCTGGCATATTTCTTCAACAATGAGTAAAGGGTAGAATATAATCTTAAAAGTTAGAGTCTATATCCTGAAGGCTGGATAAGCCATGTTATTAATAAATTTAAATTTAACTTATGATGGATCTATGTTGCTAAATATTTTTAATAATTAATTTATATGAATAGATGAAAGGAGAAAACCATATGATCAACTTGGTGATGCAGAAAAGATACCTGAAAAAAATTTAGTACCTTTCCCGTGATGTTGAAAATTCTTAGAAAGCCAGGCATGTTGTGTTAACTTAATAAAAAAAATATCAGTTATCAACAGGGAGCATCCTGTGTAATGGTGAAATACCCAACATACTGCTTTTTAAGCCTGCAATAAGACAGTCTACGACCCTCACCTCTACTATTCAACACTCTCTAGAGGCACTAGCTAATGCAGTGAAACAGGAAGAAGTAATGAAATATAAAGTTGTGGAAGAACAGCAAACCTGTGAAGTTGTTTCTAATTTGAATCGGCTGAATTACTTTGAGGTAGAAAAACCTTGGTTTATTTGATATTTAACATGAATCCTGTTAAAATATGGATATAATTTGTACGCATGCAAACATACCCTATACAAACATGCATGTCAGAAATGTTGGAAGAAATAAATTATTCAGAAAGCTATCTTCAGGTGGTGGATAGATAGGTAATTTTCTATTTTGATGTTCGTGTTTCCCAAATTAAATAAGAAACAGTCACTATAAAGAAAAGTTTAAAGCAAGAAATTTATAAGTTGTGTGAGGTCAAGAATGGAGGCATAAAGTATGGAGGCTGTTGTAATTGTCCAGATGTAAGATTTTGAATAGCAATTGAATAAGAAATGAAGAAATATTTAAGTAGAAGACTAACAGTATTGGACATATTGTTCTTATATGGAGGATAAACGTAAAGGGGGCATCAAGGATGACTTCCTGCCCTCTCTCTGATTGAGGTCATCAAACATTGAGTGTTGTTTGCCAGGCATTCTGCAAATAGCCAAATAACAAAGCTGAAAATGGTAAGTTCCATCTTCAATGAGCTCAGTCTAGTCCCATCAATAATTTTAAATGTGTTCAAACTTATTGAGTATACATGTTATCTAAGCAAATAGGATAAGACAATTCAGGTGGCTGGGAGAGCTACATCATAGGGAGCATTTATAATCATCATAGGAAGACAGCATGATGCTTGCAGAGAATGACAAACAGTTTAGGGCTGGCTGGACCAAAAAGGTTAAGGCATGAGGAATGCCAGGTGATAGGACTGGAAAAGAAGCAGAAGTCAGATGATGCTAAGGAACTTAGACTTGATCCTGTAAATGACAGCCAACAAGACTCAAATGTTTATATTTCTGTTCTAGAATTGAAAAGGATATTTAATGACAGGGAAAAATAAAATGTTTTTAAAATTAATATCAAATCAAAGGACTTACAGAATTGTATAAATAGCATGATCTCCTTTCAATAAAAGTAAGTGTAATGAATAAACAGATTTTCCCATAGTTTTGGGGTTACGGGTGTTATTTTTTTTGGTAACCAACTTTATTGATACAATTTACATATGGTTAAAATGGGTGGATTGATTGAATAGTTCAGTATGTTTTGACATATACACCTGTGTTATCAGTCTGTCACCAGTCAGATTATAGAAACATTCATGATTCCACTAAGCTCCCTCGTGGCCCTTTATGAATAATAACCACCTCCCTTCCACTCCCCAGGCCGTAGGCCTTCACTGATTTGTTTTCTGTTTTTACAAATTTGCCTTTTCTGGGCATTTCATATAAATGGAATAAGATAATGTGTAGTCTTCTATGTCTGACTTTTTCAAATTCACCCATGTGTCACATGTATCAGATTTTGTAACTTCTTGCCAAGTAAGTAGTAGTCTATTATATAAGTATCCCATGGTTTGTTTAACCACTCACCTATTAATGGATGTTTGAGTTATTTCCTGTTTATCATTCTAGTGGATGGATAATGGCATATCATTTTAGTTTGTATTCACATATATTGAGCATTTTTCATAGGCTCTTGCCCTGTCTTCTTTTGTAACATAGTTTGTCAGATTTTTTTCCCATTTTAAAAGTTAGATTTTTGGTCTTAATGGAGTTGTAAGAGTTCTTATTGTATTCTAGTTACAGGTTCTTTTGTCAGATATATATCTTGTGGTGAATTTTGGTAAAAGAAAGGATAAGGATAATATAGGAGGATATATACCAAATGAGTCTCTCTGGGTTTGAGGGTTATAATGACTTTTATTTCCTTCTTTTTGATTAACTATTTTCCAGTTTTTCACATTTAACATATACCATTTCTATAATTTAAAAAATTAGTTTAAAAATGAAAAACAAGGATGGGGGGTATCAATAGGGTACCTGGGTGATGTGCATTAAGGAGGGTACGTGATGTAATGAGCACTGGGTGTTATATACAACTAATGAATCACTGAACTCTACCCCAGAAACTAATAATACACTATATGTTAATGAATTAAATTTAAATAAAATTTTTTCTTAAAGGAAAAAAGATTTTGACTCTGAAAGAAAATAGAGAAAAATAGTGTAGTTGGAAAAGGGTATTAGCTCAGGAGAGTATTTCCTTTCTTTCTTTTTTTTTTTCCTAAAGATTTAATTTATTTGAGAGAGAGAGAGAGAGTGACAAAGAGCACAAGCGGGAAGGAGTGGGAGAAGAAGGCCCCCACTGAGCAGGGAGCCCAATGTGGGGCTCAGTCCCAGGACCCCAGGATCATGACCTGAGCGGAAGACAGACACTTAACCGATTGAGCCCCCTGGGTGTCCCAAGAGTATTTTTTTTTATTTTATTTTTAAAGATAAGAGATTAGAGCATTTTTATAGGCCAATGGAAAGGAAGCAGTACAATATAAGAATAGCCTTTTAATTCCTTAGTCCTTTGTAGAAGTAGCTGATGATATGTGAAGACACTAAAATAGACTAATCTAGACTAATAGGGAAAGGAAATAAATAAACACTTAAGAGGAGCTCTACATTTCTGTAGAAGGGAAGATCTCAGAGGTGTTTGGGAAAGGATTTAAAAGTAAAAGGAAAAAAAATGTCTGTACACAAAATTATTATTGAGTTGATTTGGTACACATTGTGTACCCTTAGTACATTTTTAAACCAGGATTTTCAGAATTACTTTTTCCAGCTATCAAAAGTTCAGGATCAGGGACTATAAAGTTTATTTTATTTTATTTAAGATTTTATTTATGAATTTGACAGAGAGAACGTGTGCACAGCAGAGGTTGCTGCAGGGAGAGGAGGAGGTTCTGGCTTACAGAGCAGGGAGCCTGATGTGGGGGCTTGATCCCAGGACCCTGGGATCATAACCTGAGCCAAAGGCAGACACTTAACGACTGAGCCACGCAGGCATCCCTATAAAGTTCATTTTAAATTAGCCTAGATTTGATATATTTTAAAAAAGAAAGACACCTTATCTGAAAAAGCAACATTTAATTGCCCACAGTTTTGGGTTACTGCACTAGTCCATTAGTAAGGCTTTAATAGAATTCTTGAAGAAGATAATAATTGCTATGCTAGCTATCCTGTTTATACATACAGAACTCTACAATTAGAAACATGTTTGTCTAGGAACCAAAACAAGAAACAGGCTGGTTTGGGAACTGTCATTGCTTTGATCCACTTGTGGTCAAATGAGGTAATCCCCAAGTAATCATCTCTTAGGTTTGATAGGGGAATTACTAGTAAAATGATTTAAAATAGCCAGAAGAAGTATTAGAGAATTACTGTTTTAATCATGAGTTACTTACATAAAAAACACTATATATGAATTTATATGTTTTAATAAATGGTGATAATTTTGGTTTTGTTAGCTGAATTATTGCAAAGCACTCTTTTGGTGGGTAATTGGTATTGACACAGAGAACATATATAGAATCATATTTGGGGAAGAATAGTCCACAAAGCAAAATTTGTACCTTTAAATATTTATGGTAAAAGAAAGAAGATTGAAAATAAATGAACTGGGGGTGCCTGGGTGGCTCAATTAAGCATCCAACTCTTGATTTTGGCTCAGGTCATGATCTGACCTGGATGGGATGGAGCCTTGCATTGGGCTCCAAGCTCAGTGGGGCATCTGCCTGAGATTCTTTCTCTCCCTCCCTCCCGCCCCTCCCTCCACTAGCACTCTTTCTAAATTACTAAGTAAATAAAATTTTAAGTGAACAGAATATTCAGCCTAAATGATTAGAAATTTAAAAAGGGAATAAACTACAGCAGAGGAAAGGAGTTGAATTATTTAAATGGAAAGAACAACAGATTTAAACTTAGAAACTGGGTTTTTGAAAAGTATAAGAAAGTAGAGAAACCTTTGACAAGTTACTATAAAGGAAAAAATTCGAGCAACATTAGGAAATCCACCCTTAAAAACTCTACCATGCCTAGATGATTTTATGTACAAGCTCTATCAAAACATCGAAGAACATATAATTCTTGTGTTAAACCATTTTAATACAGACTATTTCCCACCCCAATGTACTAGGATAGTACAATCTAGATCCTAAAACCAGACAGTAGTTTTGTAAACCCGTGTACATAACTGCACTCAGCAAGTAGAGGCCGATCCAGTTTAGGCACATTAACATGGAAATCTTAGGATGAATGTGACTATGAATAACTCACATCTAGAAATATATTAAGGTAGTAATTTATTGTGTGCCTAGGTACCATGCTAAGCAGTTTATATGGATTATCTGAATCTTTTAAGAACCTTGAATGGTAGGTGCCATTCTACAGATAAGGGAATAAAGGCTAAAAGAAATTCATCATAATCAAGTGGCATTCATCCTAGGAATACAAGAATTGCTCAACCTCAGATTTTTTAATGTAATTACCAGCACCTGTGGCATCGTAGTTGTTCCATTACTCTCATGTAAGTTTATCTCGTTAGTCTGTGACGCTTTAAAGTGTCCTCTGATTTAAGATATAATTGTATAAATATATGATTTTATTTTATTTTTTAAAATATTTTATTTATTTATTTGACAGATCACAAGTAGGCAGAGAGGCAGGCAGAGAGAGAGGGGGAAGCAGGCTCCCCGCTGAGCAGAGAGCCTGATACGGGGCTTGATCCCAGGACCCTGAGATCATTACCCAAGCTAAAGGCAGCGGCTTAACCCACTGAGCCACCTAGGCACCCCTAAATATATGATTTTAAAACTATAACCATTAACTGTTAGAATGGTTTTTCTTCCCTTATGTAATCATTATTAGTCTATTTTGTAGTATGCTAGAAAACCTTTCGAGAAGCAAGTAGGTCATTCATAGTTGTAAATACCAAAATCTAGTCTAATGTGTTTTTTAAATAAAGAATGCTGTTAACAATGATAACAAGGTTGAAAACTATGTGAGAAGAAACACATTCCTTTTCTCTTACAATTCTTTGTAGTGCCTTTCTTTCTTACAAGTAGTTTCTTACAATTTTAAATTGTACCTTTTTTAATATACCTGTATAGATGTTGGCGATACTTCCTATAATCTAGGAAAAATAACCATATGTTTCTTAGGTACAAACTGTTTTGAAGGCAGTACACCAGAAGGAAGGACAAGAATTAACTGCTTTGCTGAGTGCGCCACATATTCAGGTAGAACATGAAAAGAGTGATATATGTGATTTTTCCAGTATTCAAAGTCTCTGATAAGTCTCCTGGGGCTTGAAGAGACCTCAGACATTACCTCTGCAGCCTGTTTGGTTTATAACTCACACTGCAAAATAATTATTGTGTTGGAATAAATGTGTATACACACGTATACACACACATTATTTTTTGATTATATACTTTTATATTTAAAATTAATCACATTAGTTTTGAAATAACTTTGTTTTCTATACAAAAATTCTTCCCTTTTTTGGTTATATTTTCCATGTTGGGCCTTTAAATTGATTTTGTTATTATGAAGTTTAATAAGCATTTAGACTTTCATAACCCATCCCAGAGTTACCTTGCTATATGTAACACATTTTTTTTAATAGCTATAAGAGCTACAGGTTGCATCTGTACTTCAGTTAGAAAATTTGGAAGCAGAACTGAATATACAAATAATTATTTTTTGTATATATAATTATATATATAATGTGTATGTATTACATATATTGTGTAATATATATTACATATATTGCATATAATGTAATTAAATAATTATCTTCTAAGGCTTAGAATATTAGTCTGTGTGATTAGATTAAATTCTCTCTACAGAAATAAATCATGCTGCTACTTCAAATGCTGTGTATTTCTTTGAAACAGGCGCTTTTACTGGCCCACGATAAGGTCGCTGAGCAGGAAATGCAGCTAGAACCCTTTACAGATGAGAGAGTTTATGAAAGCATTGGCCAGTATGGAGGAGAAACTGTAAAAATAGTTCGTATAGAAAAGGCTCGAGATATTCCACTGGTAAGTGCTCCACATCTCTGATATGAGATCCTTTCTACACAGGGATCTTATGTATGGCAGACAGTTGAAGACCCCTGTACACTTCTAGTAGTTTTTCTTTCCTTTTCTTTTTTTAAAAGATTTTATTTATTTATTTGACAGAGCGAGACACCGCGAGAGAGGGAACACAAGCGGGGGAGTGGGAGAGGGAGAAGCAGGTTCCCCACCGAGCAGGGAGCCTGGGGTGCAGGCTTGATCCCAGGACCCTGGAATCATGACCTGAGCCAAAGATAGATGCTTAACGACTGAGCCACCAGGCGCCCCTAGGTTTTCTTTTCTGAGGTTGATTTCCTGGAGTTCTTTTATGTCCTTATTCAATTGAGAAAAATTTGTTCATCTTTTCTTACCTATAATTTGATGAAAGTAATAGCTTGTAAAATAATTATTGAGGAACAAAGAAGGGACAAGTTATCTGCTTCATTATTCTCCCAGCTTTTAATAAAAAACAGTACTTAGAAATTCTGATCTTTGCATTTCATTAATTCTGTTGAAATACAGTTACTTATACAGTTTACATATACCTAGATGTTTTCCTTAATGTTAATATTTGTTTAATTTTTAAAATGTTTTTGTTTTTGTCTAATGTTTTATTTTTATTTTTTTCTTATGTTTAGCTAGCCAGCATTTTTAATGTTTTATATATAAAACTTCTTCAATCTCTTTTCTAAGTCTGCTGCAGTTGCCTTAATTTTCTTTCTTTTATTTTCAGAGAAATAGTCTTGAATCTTCATGTTTCAAATTAGGTCTTGAATAGTTTGGTACATAAAATAAGAACTGTATTTTATGGGCAGTTTATGTAACTAGGTTTTTCCCCCACCAGAAAAAACAAACTGGGAAAATTATAACAAAATTTTAAGATAAAAGTTTAGGAGAAAAATTTTACATATTCTGTCTACTTTTAAGCTTTATTCTGTGTTTCATATTTCAATTTTTTAAATGCGTATATTTCAGTTGTGAATGTTTAATACATTTTAATTTGAAATGGTACTGCTATAATATTTAATATTTAATAAGTGAGATTTTTAATCCCTTAATCATACTCTGATTTTTAAAAAGGACTTTTATAGTTATGTTGTATACACTAATTATATCTTAGTATAACTATTTGAATAGCATCCAGCATATATAGAGCAAATTTGATTTTAGGTCTTCACATTATTGTTAAGTGCATTTTTCTGTTGTTGTATACTTCAAAAGTCTGCTTGATTTTAGAATTCAAATGAAAACAGCGTGTCAGAAGCAGAAACTCTTGTAAGGAAAATGGTCAACTTTCAAAGCTAATTATCATGTTTACTCTAGTTATGTAAAGTTTTTTTTCTCAAGATAAATGAAGGCTAATATTGTTGAATAGGAAAGTTTTAAATGAAGAAATGTTTAATAAAATACATTTTAAAATTAGATACTGGCTTTTTTTAGGGTGCTACAGTTCGTAATGAAATGGATTCTGTCATCATTAGTCGGATAGTAAAAGGAGGTGCTGCAGAGAAGAGTGGTCTGTTACATGAAGGAGATGAGGTTCTGGAAATTAATGGCATTGAAATTCGAGGGAAAGATGTCAATGAGGTTTTTGACTTGTTGGTAAGTTGATACAGAAGAATGACCGATAGGTTCTTAAAAGCTGTGTTTTTTTTGTTATTTACTTAAAAATGTAATATTTAAAAAATTATTAAGAACATTAGACAATTTCTAGCCTAAAATTCACATGATATAATTATTCCCACAATATTTTTTAGTAGAGTTTTATTTTGGTGTGGTTACCACTGATTTTTTTTATCTTGAGCTTTCTTACTACAAGGTATATTTTATTTGCCTCTGAAATCACTAATATAACTAATTAACAGTGCCTGTTACATGCTAGCCACGAGGAAAATAGTGACAAAACAAAGTCCATGCCCTCATCATTTTTTAAGTTCATTTTTTTTTTGTATTTTCTTCAACTGATTGGTCTTTCCTTAACAATTTTAGGTAATAGCATGGTATTAATGTACACTGTCCAATATAATAGCCACTAGCTACATGTGCTAGTTATTAAGATTTAAATAAAATTCTATTCCCCATTGATACTGGCTGCATTTCAGGTATTCAGGAGCAGTACATGGCTGATGCCTTCCATATTAAGATATAGAACATTTCCATCATCATAGAAGTTTCTGTTGGACAGTGCCAATATAATCAGGAAGCCATTTAAAGTTAGTCTTTGAGGGCAATTTATGATCACTTTGTATATATCCACAAACCAGATTCATATTCTCATTTACTTAGCATCAGTGTTACAGTAGAATCTCTCCTATCTGCTGCTGATTGTTGAAGAGTCTAGAAAACATCCTTACTTTCACCTGTCCTCATTCATTGCTTTGGTAAAGCAGTGTCAGTAGTTGTTTTTAGGTCTCGTTTTATTGGCTGTTGTCTCTCTTGAGCACTACTCCCTGCAATGTCAGGACTAGAAGTTGTGATTACTGTTCATGCTGGAGGTATCTGAACAAGTCAGTCAGTGGTGTACTGGGAAATAATAGTTTACAGTAACACTATACAGTTAAAAAAACAGCTGGTGACAGAGACCAGGTATCTGGGAAGTAAGAGTATATTTGTGTATTTGCATCACTTTTCTAATCCTGGTCACAATTACTATTTCAAATTCTACTGCATTAAAATTGATGTTTGCCAGAGTAGATAACCCAGAACTGTTACAGCATCGTGGTATCTTCCAAACCTTCACTGTGAAATCTTCCTAAGCTTACACTAAATAGAAGACAAAAACTGAAGACTTCTGGGCTTACGTGGCTTTCTCCAGTGGACCAGAACTACAGAATGCCACATTCCTGGGTAGCTCTACTATCATGGAATCCATGGAAAGTCTAATTTATGCTCCCTGATGAAATGGCATTCATCTTTACCAACTTTTTAAGAAGTCTTCTAGGGTATCCAGAATAGTTCAGTTTAAGGAATATTCATCATAACATCATAGAATGTTTTTATATAGATTTTTAAAATAACCTCATCTTTCTATTACAGTCTGATATGCATGGTACTCTGACATTTGTTCTGATTCCTAGTCAACAGATCAAGCCTCCTCCTGCCAAGGAAACAGTAGTAAGTGATTTTTTTTAATGTTCATTATTTATTGTCTGATGTCTACTGTTTATTTAATTAATAAACTTTATTTTTTAGAGTAGTTTTAGGTTCACAGCAAAATTGAACAGAAAGTTACCACATATGCATAACTGCCTCCACTATCAGCATCTTATATCATTTGCTACATCAATGAATGGATGCTTTCATTATTTCTCATTAGGATTCACTCTTGGTATTGTACATCCTTTGGGTTTTGACCAACGTATAATTTATATGTATCCACCATTGTATCATACAGGATAGTTTGCCCTAAAAATCCTCTGTGCTCTGCCTGTTCATCACTTCCTTCCCTCCATAACCCATGGCAACCACTGATCTTTGTAATTTTGCCTTTTCCATAATGTCATATAGCTGGAATCATATAGTATGTAGCCTTTCCAGATTGGCTTTTTTCATGAGTGGTAAGCATTTATGTTTCCTCCATGTCTTTTCTTAGCTTTTGGTAGCCTTTTTTTTTTTTTAAGTGCCAAATAGTATTCCATTATCTGGTTATACAATAATTTATCCACTTACCTATCGAAGAATATCTCAATTGCTTCCAAGTTTTGGTAGTTACCAGTAAAGCTGCCATAAACATCCTTGTGCAGGTATTTTTGTGTGGACATGTTTTCATCTGATTTGGGTAAATACCAAGGAATCAAAAACTTAAATCCACACAGAAACTTACACATGAGTGTTTACTTTTGAGTATTAAAAATGTCACTTTATTTTATTTATTTATTTATTTATTAGATTTTTTTATTTATTAGAGCACAAGCAGGGGGAGGGGGAGTGGAGGAAAGACTACCCACTGAGCAGGGAGCCCAACGTGGGGCTTGATCCCAGGACCCTGCCATGACCTGAGCTGAAGGCGGATGCTTCATGCAGGCACCCCTAGAAATGTCACTGTAATTATTTCTTTCATTCAAGTAAAGGTTAAATTCAGTAGTTTTTATTTAAAGAAATATTAATATTTCAAATTTATTGAACTCTGAAAAGTAAAAAAGTAGAATATACTTTTCTTCCAGAATTTTTATGACTTCTAACTTGTCAAAAATTTTCTGTCATTATAGGTTATTTAACTTAAACATACTTAGAGTAGGGAGGAAAAGTGCTTTTACAAAGTATGCACAACTTTGGGGCACCTGGGTGGCTCAGTGGCTTAAGGCCTCTGCCTTCGGCTCAGGTCATGATCCCAGGGTCCTGGGATCAAGCCCTGCATCAGGCTTTCTGCTCAGCAGGGAGCCTGCTTCCCCCTCTCTCTCTGCCTGCCTCTCTGCCTACTTGTGATCTCTGTCTGTGAAATAAATAAATAAAATCTTAAAACAAAAACAAAAAACAAGGTATGCACAACTTTAACTTTAGAATATGTATTGCTCTTTTATGTTAAACATTTTTCAACTACCTGTAGTAACAGACTTAATTACTATAGGACCTAACAATTCCACTCCTAGGTGGAGACTCAAGAGAATTGAAAACCTACATCCTCATAAAAAAATCGTACATGAATGTGCATAGCAGCATTATATTATTAACCAGAAAGTAGAAACAGCCTAACTATCTGCTAGCTAACAATGGGAAAGTAAAATGTGCTATATCCATAGAAAGGAATATTATTTGGCAATCAAAAGAAATAAAGTACTGATATATGGTACAACATGCATGAACCTTGAAAAAATTAGGCTAAGTGAATGAAGCCAGTCACAGAAGGCCATGTATTGGTTCATTTATATGAGATGTCCAGGATAAGTAAATCCAGAGAGAACAAAAGTAGTTTAGTGTAGGGAAGGGGAGTTAAGAGAGCATGGGAGTGATTCCTAATGAGTATGGGCTTTCCTTTTGGGGTGATAAAAATGTAAAATTGTTCATGGTTGCACAACTCTGAATTTACTAAAAACTAATTGCATATAATAGTGACTTTTATCATGTATGAATTATTTCTCAGTAAAGCTATTAAAAAACTATAGATTTGAAAATGCTGAGTTACATGGAGGGCTGATGTATTGCATCTGTTATTGTTAACTTTTACAAAAACTTAACACTTTGAAAGCGGACACAGTTTCATTTTTTTTTCCCTCAATATTTCATCACAGTTATGCTTTATCTTTTGGCCATGATTCCACATCTTCCCTTTATTCCTTATGGAACATATTGAAGTTGATGTTGCATCTGCAACCTTCCTTCTGTTTAAAGTTCTTTATAAGAAGAAAAATTAGGAAATAGTTTGTCTCTGAATTCTGGCAGCCTCAGTCTCTGTCTGTGCCTTTTCCCATGTCTCTCCTGTGAACAAGAATTTGGCTATTAAATATAGTATCATGATCCAGTTGTATTTTTAAAAAAAAAAACACTTCTGGCTGTGTAGAAATTGAATTCTTAGAGCCAATAATGGAAGCAAGGAGATTTAGGAAACTGAATTCATTATAAAGTATGATGATGGCTTAAACTAGGATGATAGTATTGGTGGAAAAAATGGATCAGGCTGTGTTCTAGAAGTAGAGATAGCGGGACCTTGTAATGAAGGTGGAGGGTAAAGGAAAGTGGAAGTAAGAAGCTTGAGTGAGTAACTAGGCAGATAATGGTGCTGATTATTACTAAAGGGAAGTCTGAAGGAAAAACAGATTTGGGGAAAAAAATAAAGAGGTCCCATTTTCCAGGTTTGAGGGGCATTCAGGTAGACATACAGACTACATAGAACTGACGATATTGGAGTGCCTGGGTCTCAGTCATTTGGGCATCCAGCTCTTGGTTTCGGCTCAGGTCATGATCTCAGCTCCATGTAGGGCTTTGTGCTTGTGGGGAGTCTGTTTGAGAGTCTCTTTTTCCCTTTCCCCCTGCCTGTCCCTATGCACTCTCTTTCTCTCTCTCTCTAAAATAAATAAACCTTTAAAAAAAGAATACATCAGTCTGGAATTCTAAGGAGAGATCTGGGCTATAGTTGTATTTACTGTGGGGAGAGCAGGTCAGAGGAGCAGTCTGTTTATATGTACTTGATGTATTTGCAAAATTTGAAAATAATTGTTTAAGATTACAAAGCTGTCATCATCAAGACAGCATGGTACTGGCACAAAAACAGACACATAGATCAGTGGAACAGAATAGAGAGCCCAGAAATAGACCCTCAACTCTATGGTCAACTAATCTTCGACAAAGCAGGAAAGAATGTCCAATGGAAAAAAGACAGCCTCTTCAATAAATGGTGTTGGGAAAATTGGACGATCACATGCAGAAAAATGAAATTGGACCATTTCCTTTTACCACACACGAAAATAGACTCAAAATGGATGAAGGACCTCAATGTGAGAAAGGAATCCATCAACATCCTTGAGGAGAACACAGGCAGCAACCTCTTCGACCTCAGCGACAGCAACGTCTTCCTAGGAACATCGCCAAAGGCAAGGGAAGCAAGGGCAAAAATGAACTATTGGGATTTCATCAAGATCAAAAGTTTTTGCACAGCAAAGGAAACAGTTAACAAAACCAAAAGACAACTGACAGAATGGGAGAAGATATTTGCAAACGACATATCAGATAAAGGGCTAGTGTCCAGAATCTATAAAGAACTTAGCAAACTCAACACTCAAAGAACAAATAATCCAATCAAGAAATGGGCAGAAGACATGAACAGACATTTCTGCAAAGAAGACATCCAGATGGCCAACAGACACATGAAAAAGTGCTCCACGTCACTCAGCATCAGGGAAATACAAATCAAAACCACAATGAAATTATCATCTCACACCAGTCAGAATGGCTAAAATTAACAAGTCAAGAAATGACAGATGCTGGCAAGGATGCGGAGAAAGGGGAACCCTCCTACACTGTTGGTGGGAATGCAAGCTGGTGCAACCACTCTGGAAAACAGCATGGAGGTTCCTCAAAAAGTTGAAAATAGAACTACCCTATGACCCAGCAATCGCACTACTGGGTATTTACCCTAAAGATACAAACATAGTGATCCAAAGGGGCAGGTGCACCCGAATGTTTATAGCAACAATGTCTACAATAGCCAAACTATGGAAAGAACCTAGATGTCCATCAACAGATGAATGGATAAAGAAGATGTGGTGTATATATATACAATGGAATACTATGCAGCCATCAAAAGAAATGAAATCTTGCCATTTGTGACGACGTGAATGGAACTAGAGGGTATCATGCTTAGTGAAATAAGTCAATTGAAGAAAGACAACTATCATATGATCTCCCTGATATGAGGAAGTGGAGATGCAACGTGGGGGGCTAGGGGGGTAGGAGAAGAATAAATGAAACAAGATGGGATTGGGAGGGAGACAAACCATAAGTGACTCTTAATCTCACAAAACAAACTGAGGGTTGCTGGGGGGGAGGGGCGTTGGGAGAGGAGGGGGTGGGGTTATAGACATTGGGGAGGGTCTGTGCTATGGTGAGTGCTGTGAAGTCTGTAAACCTGGCGATTCACAGACCTGTACCCCTGGGGATAAAAATACATTATATGTTTATAAAAAATTTTTAAAAAGATTAAAAATAATAATTGTTTAAGGATGTTCACATTCATAGTTTATATAAAGAGAACTGGGTTGGAAGGATAAGTTGAGAACCATTGCTGTCAAATGTATTCACTTTTCTATTAAAGGTATAAAATATATTATCTAATTTTCATCTTAATTTTTTTTCTTATTTGGAAGAGGATCTGGAATTTTATTATACAGTAAGGCTTTATGAATAAATACTAGAAATACAAAAAATACATAAAATTTCAGTGTGTATTAGATGGACATCCGTTTTCAAGTTAGGGCATTTGCTGTATTAAGTTTGCTCTTACCCTAAGGTTCATATTTCGGTCTGCCTTCTACTAAGTATCTTTTGGATGTCCCATTGATACCCCAAACTTCCCATATGAAAAAATGGAAGCAAACAATTTTTTTTTTTTTAAGATTTTATTTATCTGTTTAAGAAAAAGAGCATGCATGCACATGAGCAGGGGAGGGGGGCGGGTGGCAGAAGCAAACTTCCCACAGCTGAGCAAGGAGTCCAATGCAGGGCTCCGTCCCAGGACCCTGGAATCATGACCTGAGCTGAAGGCAGATACTTAACTAACTGAGCCACCCAGACACCCAAAGATAATCCTTCTTGAGTGAGGATTGGGAGGAGCAATCTCAGGTTGGAGATGGATTTTGAAAACTGTTACCTGACACCGGAAAGGCTTTTCTTGATGCCACCCTTAATTTTACACTGTGAATGAGGGGTAAAGTTTAGGCCAAGCTAAAGGAAGATACACTTTCATTCTTTTCTCCCCACCTATAATTTAAAATTCAAAATAAATAAATCTATAATAAGAAATAAATAAAAACTAAAAAGGAAAATTATTTTGGAGCATTGAATCCCTTAGGAAAGATGTAAATAAATTGATGAATCATCTCTTTACCATATCCCCATCTTAGGACTTAAGATGTGAATAGCTTAACGAGCTTATGGGTACTAATAAAAGCCAAAGAGAAAAATGTTAAGCTGGAAGATAATTGTATTTAAACAATCCTGTAACCCTATCATTTTGAAATTTAGAAGATTTTGTTTTATGTAGAAAGCAAACACTGTTTTGGTCAGATACATTGTACTGATACTACAGTATTGTTCACCCCTGGAGTTTTCCATAAGGGTCGTCATCTCCATTTTAGAAAGGGCTCTATTGGGGGCTCCTGAGTGGCTCCATCTCTTTATTTCTGCTCGGTTCATGATCTTAGGGTCATGAGATGGAGCCCCACATGGGGCTCCAGGCTGGGTGTGGAGCCTGTTTAAGATTCTCTCTCTCCTCCTCTCCGCCCCTCTCTCCTCACTTAAAAAACTGAGGAGGGGGAGCTCTGTTTTCCTTTGTATGGTAAACTAAATTAGCCACTAACAGAGCTGGAGAAGAAAGATGGATGAAGATAACTTCTAGCACTAATTAGAATTGATCAGTTAGAATATATGGATAGAAGTCACATAGAGCATGTGCTTGTGCTCAACGCATTGCTCAGACTTTAACTCAACCAAATGGTTCATCTCTGATATGAAATAAATTTTGCTCTTAATTTTAGGGGGTACATTTTAAACAGCACTAGATAAACTTGTTATATAAGCAAAGCATTTTTCCTCTGTACTGTTCTTAGCCTACAGAGAGAGAGAGGCCCCATTCCAAACCAGCTAAGTCTGAATAGTCAAGCGGTGGGGACACCTAGGCAAGAGGAGAGAAAAAAGCATCTCTGGCTGATTTTGTTGACCTTTGGCAAAAGTCACAAACCTAGATACAGCCTTCACAGCAGTCTAGTTGCCCTCAGGGTAGCAGTTCCTAAGATTTTAAGGTATGTTATATTTCTTATTTTTTTAATGATTTTATTTGACAGCTCAAGCAGGGGGAGCGGCAGACAGAGGGAGAGGGAGAAGCAGACTCCCCGCTGAGCAGGGAGCCTGATGTGGGAGCTCAGTTCCAGGACCTTGGGATCATGACCCGAGCCAAAGGCAGATACCCAACTGACTGAGGCACCCAGGCACCCCTTAGGGTACATTTTAAATTGCATGTATATAACTGTTACCCAGGGAAGCTAGTTAAAATGCAGAATGCTAAAGTTTGAGATGTGACATAAGAATTTAGTATTTTGATAAACATTCTAGGCAGCTTATCTCAGCAGAACACTTTGAAAATGTGCTGGATATTGCTTTCAGAAAGTTACTAGATAAAATCATCAGTCAGGTGACCACGTTAGTCTGATTTCACAGATCTCTAAAAGCCTGATAACAAAAATGATATCTTCACCACCTTAAATAATTGCTATAATTCCATATTTAGATTTCTAAGACTTTCTGGCTAAAAAGCAACAAATTTAAGCAGATTTTGGAAGCATTGATTGACAGAGATGATAAGCAGAAGTTTTTTTGATAATCCTACATATTAGGTACTTCCAGATTATACTACATCTTATGCCAAGATTACAAAATTGTATATATATCTTTTAACCCAGTCTTCAACTCTGTTTTCTCTGCTAACCTCATAGAACTTTCTAAAGTTCACTTTTGGTTTTACCTGGCAAAGTTTTCGAGATTTTAATCAAAACTCTGTTTTCACATCAAGAACAAGGCTCATTAGGGCACTCTGTAGTTGAAATTCAGCAGAACACTGTCAGAATGAATGAGGTCTCTTCATCATTAACCCAAGTGAATACTGTGTGATTGTATGAAGTAAAATAACCAGGGAAAGTAATTTATGCTTCCAGGAATCAGGATGCTGTTTACTCTTGGAGGACATTAGGGTGGTTAGTGACTGAAAGGAGCATGAGGCAGGGCTTTTGGGGTGCTGGTGATATTCTGATTCTGGATTTGGTTGCTGGTTAAACAGGTATGTTTCCTTTGTGAAAATTCACTGACCATACACTTAATGATTTTTGTGTACTATTGAACTTATGGAGCACATCCATGAAAAGCAACCCCCCAAAACAGATTAGCATGTAAATTCTACAATTTTTTAAAGATTTTTTTATTTGACAGAGACAGTGAGAGAGGGAACACTAGCAGGGGGAGTAGGAGAGGGAGAAGCAGGCTTCTCACTGAGTAGGGAGCCCAATGTGGGGCTCTATCCCAGGACCCTGGGATCATGACCTGAGCCAAAGGCAGACATTTAATGACTTAGCCACCCAGGTGCCCCTAAATTCTACCTTTTTAACTGGATCATTTAATTGCTTTACCTCAGTGTTGTTATTTGTATATATTAGGACTTAGATTTCTTCATTTCCTCTTTACAGTAGTTAGTAATGTATTTTTCTGAAATTATAAAAATATCCAATGACACACTCAAGCATAATTTCTGAAAGAGGCTGCTGTTTCCATGAGAATTCTTGGTTATGCCTTACTGTAGAGGGAGATATAGATATAGATCTATATCTATCTATCTATATATCTTTATCACTTAGAAAGTGATCACATTTCATCTCCATCATCATTGATTGAGAACAGTCAGTTTTGTGTTTTAGGAGCTCTAAAAGGATAGACTGTCTTATCATAAAACAGTTTTCGAAGCAGACCATTATTGGCTTTATGATAGGTGACCTCAATTATGACAAGGGTGAAAGGCTTAGTTAAGGAAAGACAAATAACAATTAGATAGAAAAGGACTCTGAATTATAAGATTCTTAGGATGTCAATCAATTGCTTGGCTCATTGAGCTGCAGTTTAACCTCTATGGGGCAGAAACACTCATTGTGCACAGGTGTTGGATTTCATTAGATGAAAATGGACTATTTACAGATTTTGGAAATGCCATTTAACCAGGTGGGATGAAAATTATAGATGGAGAAGTTGAAAAGAATAGTTATTCATTCATAACTTCTTAGAATTAAGATGGCTTTGTTATATCTTACGGAGGTATTTTGGAGCAAGGAAGACAGGCAATAACTTAGCTTTCAAGAAGATGCATGTGAATTCTTACCTACCTTTAATGCTGTAAGTCTCACACATTTTTGGATGTGAAAAAATATATTGTTAGCAAAAATTATAACTTGAACCATTATTAAATTTCAAAGCCTATAAATAGAACACAACAAGAATTTATTATAAATTTGGTTGAGATGATTTTTGCAGTTTGGGGTGTGATTGTTTATGAACCTAAACACATCCCTTTGAAAGAAGCAGAGAAGTCGAAGGCACAGTTACACTGACCGTGTATTCAAGAAGGGAAGACAGCACCCGGGAAACTGACACTCCTATAAAGGTGACAGATGTGGTTAGGTTTAGTCTACCTTTCCAGGTGGCTGTGGTTTAGAAATTACATACCTTATTGCAGAGTCATTGTTTTCAAAGGTCAGGGAAGGAGAGTGAAGGGGTTTCAATTACATTCCCTCCTGCTTCTCTCAAGCCTTTGAGGCCCCTGAGCACTTCAGGCTTGTTAGTGGCTAACAGTGCAATGCTCTGCTTACTCTCCTTTGGTTCTGTTTGTTTTTTACTCTTGTACATGTTTACAGTCAACAGAGAGATGAACTTAATTGCAGAAAACAAGAGAAGCCTGAGAAAATACTGCTGTTATTTAACTAAACCTCCCCACTTTCAACTCATAATTGCTTTACACTAATGGAAAATTATAACATTTTAATGTTTATGCTGAATATTTGTGTTATCATTTCATTACTGTTGTTTTGCGTTTTACCCTTTTTATCTTTTAGATCCATGTGAAAGCTCATTTTGATTATGATCCCTCAGATGATCCTTATGTTCCATGTCGAGAATTAGGTCTGTCTTTCCAAAAAGGGGACATACTTCATGTCATCAGTCAAGAAGATCCAAATTGGTGGCAAGCCTACAGGGAGGGGGATGAAGATAATCAGCCTCTAGCTGGGCTTGTTCCAGGTAAAAGTCAATATAATAGAACATATTTAAAAGAACATTTAAAATACAAGCC
The DNA here is from genome assembly GCF_010015895.1 of Lontra canadensis. Lineage (NCBI taxonomy): Eukaryota > Metazoa > Chordata > Mammalia > Carnivora > Mustelidae > Lontra > Lontra canadensis. Next base: position 1,540,634 of record NW_022631049.1, on the reverse strand, counting down.
TTCACAGAGAAAAACTCACTTTTTCGTGTCTTTTAAAAAACGATGTAATTACTTCTTCATGCAGTTGGGTCTTTATATATATTAATAAGTTCACAGGAAGCTACAAATCCTCTATTTTAAAACCTAAAAACTAAAAACAAATTTTATCTATACTCAGTCACAGTTCAGAGAATGAGGAATGGGCTTCTTATGTTAACTTTAAAGGATGATGCTACACCCCTTGGTTTTTCACAGTAACATGGGACATTCCTCTAGAAACCCTGGAGTATCTGAGTAGCCATCATGTTCTACTTGGTGCTTGGCCAGATAGCAATTTGATATCTTCTCATGCCATCTTTAGCCCATAAATATTTAGAACTAGAGTATATTAACTGATTACATTGAGTTTCTGAAAGATGCATCAAGGAGATTTGGGTGATATCATTTGTAAGTCTTTTATAGGACAAGTAAATAGATCTACCTTAGTTTGAGTTTGATGATGGTTTTAAGTGTTAGAAGATTTAAGGGGTCATACTGTGCACCTCCCATTAATGTCTGCTGCCATTACAACAGTCTATATACATATGTACTATAAAAATGTGCCAAAGAAGTACCTGATTCTAATGCTTTTAAACATTTTGATATGTAACTAACTGATCAAAATTATTTTGTTCCTTATTTTTTTCTTGAATGTCAAAATCAGATACTTATTTTTTTTTATTTTTTATACTTATTTTTAAACTTTAATGCTCTTAAAATTTCCCCTCTCATCATAGTTACTTATTTTTACTAGGAATGCAGATCTGTATAGCATAAGATAACCTGGTAATCTTGAATACTTCTTATGTGTGCCAAACTCCGTGTTAATGTTTTTGCTGTGCTCTTATGAAGTGCACTAAATTCTACAGATTATCCCAACATAGATGGAATTTGCTTATTGATTTCAAAGAATCCTTGGCTTGAAACAAAATGAACTGGATATAAAAATTGTAAAAGTAGAACTCTATTCCAGATTTTCTAAGTAAAACCACTTTTATCCTCCAGAAAAAAATACATTTGATTTTAAGGTATATACCTGAAAGAAGATGAAAGTCAAAAACTTCAAAAGCCTCCTATATTAAAATCTTAATTCTGAGAGGAAAAACATTATATGTTTTTCATTTATTTTTATCAGTGGTAGCTTAAAGATGGAAATAAATCATTAAAACATACACATATACACATATATAGAAGAAGGGATTGAGAATAATAAATGCAAGGGGATATATTGAGTGCTATCTTTAAAAAGTGATGAATGTTCACATATTTTGTGAAGTTAACTCCTAGAATTAATTTGTTTGATTTGAGATAATTCTAAATGATCTAGCATAGTACTTTCCACATAGTGAGTACACAGTGAGAGCTTTGTAAAAATTGAGCTATTAGATTTTCTAACACTGGTTTCTTATCTTTTCTAATAGATGATATATCTATTTTCTAGTAATACCTGTCCTAGGATTGGTTGATAGTGAGGTTGAAACCTAATACTTTAAACATTTGGAGGCTTATAGTCATAGCTGACATACTTTCATATGGTGGCAGAAAGATTTTAAAGGGAATGTAACCAAAGAGTTGCTTCTGGTATTTTCCCCTGGGTTAAAAAACAAAATCTTACATTCTTTCGTCTTATATTTTACTCTCTTTTCTTTCTGCTATTAAGGGAAAAGCTTTCAGCAGCAAAGGGAAGCCATGAAGCAAACCATAGAAGAAGACAAGGAGCCGGAAAAATCAGGTTGGACACTTAATATTTGACATTAATGAAAGGCTTCTTAGGTCTCCATCTGGAACTTTGTTTAAATTTACATCCCAGGGGGCGCCTGGGTGGCTCAGTTGGTTAGGCAGCCGCCTCCTGATTTCAGCTCAAATTATGATCTCAGGATCCTGGGATGGAGCCCCACGTTGGGTTCCTCACTCATTGGGGAGTCTGCTTGAGGATTCTCTCTCTCCCGCCCCTCCCCTGCTCATGCTAGCTCACTCCTCCTCTCTCTCTCTCTTAAATCTTTTTTAAAGATTACATATCAGAACTGTCAAAAAATATGTATTCATGGTAAGAGTGATATGAGAGGCAAAGCTAATTATCTTAGAACTCTAAAGAAAGGACAGGATTTAAGTACTAAAGATCATCTGCAGGGGCGTCTGGGTGGCTTATTTGGTTAAGTGACTGCCATCGGCTCAGGTCATGATCCTGGAGTTCCAGGATCAAGTCCTGCATCAGGCTTCCTGCTCAGCAGGGAGTCTGTTTCTCCCTCTGCTTCTCCCTCTCACCCTCCCCACTCTCATGCTTGCTTGTTTTTTGTCTCACTCTGTCTCTCAAATAAATAAGTAAATAACATTTTTTAGAAATTAAAAAAAAAAAGATCATCTGTAATGTGAGACTAATGGAAAATTATAACTATTTCCCTGAAAAATAATTCTGTACAACAGTATGTGTTTATAAATTTAAAAGGAAAACTACTTGAGGGGTGCCTGGGTGGCTCAGTGGGTTAAGCCTCTGCCTTTGGCTCAGGTCATGGTCTCAGGGTCCTGGGATCAAGCCCCACATCGGGCTCTCTGCTGAGCAGAGAGCCTGCTTCCCTCTTTCACTCTGCCTGCCTCTCTGCCTACTTGTGATCTCTCTCTGTCAGATAAATAAATAAAATCTTAAAAAATAAATAAATAAATAAACTACTTGAGTTCTTCAATTTCAAATATGTAGCTTTGTTCAAGGAAGCAAGTACCACATTTACAGTTAATGCTTTTAATTGTTCAACAGGAAAACTATGGTGTGCAAAGAAGAATAAAAAGAAGAGGAAAAAGGTTTTATATAATGCCAATAAAAATGATGGTGAGTTTGGGTGCACCTGGGTGGCTCAGTTGGGCATCTTTTTTTTTTTTTTAAATTAACATATAATGTATTATTAGCCCCAGGGGTACAAGTCTGTGAATCACCAGGTTTACACACTTCATAGCACATACCTTCCCCAGTGTCCATAACCCCACCACCCTCTCCCGACCCCCCTCCTCCCGGCAACCCTCAGTTTGTTTTATGAGATTAAGAGTCTCTTACAGTTTTTCTCCCTCCTGATCCCATCTTTTTTCATTTATTCTTTACTGCCCCCAAATCCCCCACATTGCCTCTCAACTTCCTCATAATCAGGGAGATGGGCGTCCAACTCTTGATTTTGGCTAAGGTCATGATCTCAGGGTTGTGAGATCAGCCCTGAGTTGGGCTCTACACTGGGTGTGGAGCCCGCTTAAGATTCTCTCTCTCTCCCTCCCCTCTACCCCTCTCTCCCCCCACCGCATCCCTGTTCTCCCCTACCAAAAATGATGGTGAGTTCTACTCTTAGATATAGCTGGATTTATATCTGAAAGAGGTCCATATCTAACACTTGAAATAAATTAAACTTCTGTTTTTCAGAGAGTTATATTTCTTATCCTCTTTTGCTTCTTAATGTAAGATGTGCTTAAGAAAGTCATTTCACAGAAATTGTTTTCTTTTGGAATCCTATGAATAATGCAGCATTTTGAACTTAGAGAAAAACTGACATAAAAATTACAGTTTAACATTATACAGTGTTAATATTGATAGTTTCCTCTGTTTATCCTACTTAAATTCTTTGTGAAATCAATAGATGCCTCTAAACAAAATCTAACAATATAATTGTATTTTAAGTAAAAAATGATTATTTTGTGTATAATAACTCATGTCACTGAGGCAACCCATTCCACAGAACCTGCTCCCTGCTGGCTGAGTCAGGTACATAGAGTTGTTTTGTTTTATTACTAAAATTAAAAAAATGTTTAAGTATAATGTCTCTTCATATCAAAGACTCTAATAACACAAGGTATGTATTACCAAGTGACAGCTGTCTGCTGGACCTCAGCGACGATGTTGTCTATTAGGTACCTACTATCTTAGTTCAACAGTTTCCACCACACCCAGTTTTTATAAACTCAACCTGATTTTACTGCTTTTCATTACCTTCTTGGTTCATCCTTTAGTGCATTAGAGTTGGCTACTCCTGCTTTGGTTCTTGTCAGAAGCCAAATAAATTAAGCAAAGGGACTCCTTAACTTCTTATACAGTTTGTAAGTCTTATTCTCTCAATACCTTCAGATTTTTTTTTCAGGCAGCAAAATTAAACATGAAAATAAAATGTTATAGATTATTGAAAACCCCATTTAAAACTAAATCTGCAGTTCAATCTTTTTTCCCAAATAAACATCATTAATACTAACTGAAACATTGTGTAGCTAAGATTTATTGAATTTTTAATCCTTTTCTCTGTATTTGGATAAGCGATTAATACCTGTTTCTTCATCCTTTGAAACACACTACATTGGTTCTGCTTTAACAGCTATTACGCTATAGAAAATCTGCAAATCTGAAGCTTACGGATGTATAACTGTTTATAAATAAAAATGCCGCCATAATCTGATTGAACATGTTACAAGAAAGAACTCTGATTTTTCAGAGGACGGAGCATTTTGGGAAAGGCAGGAATTACACTTTTGTTCATAATGGTGTCATCATAATGAATATTTTGTATTAATAATAACTCATTTATAATAGCCATTCTTTTCCAGGGGCAGTAACTATATGCTTTAGATGCCTTCATCTGTTTAGGTTTCACAATAAATTCCTTGAGATTATGGATTAATAAATTGATGTTCAGATGTTAAAGATCTGCTTAAGTTCTTAAAGCTAATATAGAGTTAGAATTTAGACAAATACAGTTTGAGTTCTTGCTTTGCACTCTGTGCTAAGCACTGGCAAAACTAAAATGATTGCCTGGCCCCATGGAACTTACAGCTGAGTGTGCCTATACAGCTGATGCTCTTCCCTGGTCAGGGGAAGTAATATGCGTGGGAAGATGACAGGCTGCTTGTTGTCTGCCTTTGTTTCTTACTACTTGACCATTCTGATTTCATCTGGATTATGGGCTTTAGGAATGTTATCCCACCTATCACAATTTATACCTCTTTTTGAATCATGACCTCAGGTTAGTATTAGTATTCCAAGTTTGGGTAGCACAAACTGTTTTCAAGTTGTAATCACAGAAAAGTGTTCCTGCTTTCTCTGATAACGCTAGTTTGTATGTAGCCACTATTTTAAATATTTGTCTATGCCAGGTATTACGCTTAGCATATATATTGTGTCTGATCCTTAAACCAACCCTCTTAGTATTTGTATCCCCGTTTTATGAAAATGACAGACCATACTCTCAATAGTTCATCCCCTGGTGCCCCATCCTCTGTCAGAATATGGGCTGCCAACCAGCTGTTTTACAGTACCAGCAGTATAAGTAGTTTTATTGTATTAAAACTATGAAAAAAGAGAAGCAATAAAGGCTTCTAGAAGGATTAATATATTGTCTTATTTATTTTCATAGTATTGGGAAGTATAATTGACATTGGAAAGTATTTATATAATCCTACCCAGTTATTACTTCTCTTGATAAAAAAAGTTAAGTGTTTTTAATAATAAATTTTGCTTCTTTCCAATTGTTTTGGAAGATCTGTGTCTTTATTACATGGCAATAATTCTATCTGAAGGGCTTAACTTTTTTTTTTTTTTTCAAAGATTATGACAATGAAGAGATCTTAACTTATGAGGAAATGTCACTTTATCATCAGCCAGCAAATAGGAAAAGACCTATCATTTTGATTGGTCCACAGAACTGTGGCCAGAATGAATTGCGTCAGAGGCTCATGAACAAAGAAAAAGACCGCTTTGCATCTGCAGTTCCTCGTAAGTTTGGATGCATTCCCATTTTTCTGTGCTTTTCAGTTGACCACCTTAGAACCTCACTGGAGGGAAATTTTTCATCCAATTCATTAAAGCAGTTTTGCCCAGGAAAGAGGAACTTTGTTTTAATTAAGGCTTTTGAGAATTTGTAACCCAAAATAGTCATTATTGAGAAACTTCAGTTTTTCCTATGGTACTAATTATTTGCAAAATGAATTTCAATTTAGACTTCTTAAAATGATCTATTCAATATGGAATCAGTTCCTGGTTTTTTTTTAAACTGATGCAGAAGAGAGAAATGTAGACCTAATCTCTGAACATAGAAGTTTCTGTTTAGATTATATAATACCCGGGGGGTGGGGAGGGTTAAAAAAAAAAAAACAAAACTTAATGGAAATAAGCTAGGATAAAATGAGTGGCAGTGTTTTAAATGTGAGAAGTAATTTAAAATGTAAGCATAAAATGTATTTCGGCAATTAAATATGACTATTATTAAGTTACTAAAACCACACTTTTATTCATTTCTCAGTCTAGAAATAAAATGAATCAGTGTTAAACACATGGGCTCTTAAGATTTCCTCAATTCATCTTTTGATGTTTCATCTATATTGCAAAATTGAAATTTTCCCTGACTAGCAGAATTATCCCCCAGCCTTACTCTGATCCATGCCCGTTATTTTTACCTTATTTTGTTTGCCTAGATACAACTCGGAGTAGGCGAGACCACGAAGTAGCTGGTAGAGATTACCACTTTGTTTCACGGCAAGCATTTGAGGCAGACATTGCAGCTGGAAAGTTCATTGAACATGGTGAATTTGAGAAAAATTTGTATGGAACCAGCATAGATTCAGTACGGCAAGTGATCAACTCTGGCAAAATATGTCTTCTAAGTCTTCGTACGCAGGTAAATAAAGTATACATTTTTTTTTTTTCCCACTGATCCTCTACATTTTTTAATGGACAAAAAAGCTTAGTCTCTACTATTTTAGTTATAAACATTTGATATAAGAAAAGTATAAATAGTTTTACTAAATGCCTTCAGAATTCCTTATATTACTTGGGCTAGCATATTTATCAAATAAATTAGAGCCGTTAAGCACATTGTCTTAGTTAATGTTTTTAGATAGAAAAGGGCGTATTTTTGTAATCCCTATTTTGGTAGAGTGCTTAAGTTTAGAAACACACACTCACCCAATGGCAAAGGCGGGGTCAAAACCAGCCTCCTAAATTAAGCAGTCTGCTTTTCCTCGGATGTACTTTTCTAGAACTTCTTTCGTGTATGTGTGTGGAGTTTCTTTTTCTTTTCTGCTTGCATTTAGACCCTGGTACATGGTAATATTACTGCTTATTTCTGCTTCCTCCAAAATGGATTTTGAATATAGTTCTTTATAATCGTTAAGTGATCTTAATAGAGGATATTTTAGCATCACAGGTATAGACCTTCAGTGTCATTCATTTTTATTTCATTATATAAAGAGGGCAAGCTGAGTGTGTGTGTGTGTGTGTGTGTGTGTGTGTGTGTTTTCCAGGTACACAGTATATTCTTACAGTGAATGGTAGGATCTGGAAATATTGTGAATTGTTACAAAGATGTTTGGAAACTCACTCATAGGCGATTTTTTTTTTTTTAAATGACATTATTATTCCAAGTATATTATTGGGAAGTAGTTAAATAATGAAAATTATTGTAAATATCCAGAATATCTTTTTTTTTTAATAGTCCTTGAAGACTCTCCGCAATTCAGACTTGAAACCATATATTATCTTCATTGCACCCCCTTCACAAGAAAGACTTCGGGCGTTATTGGCCAAGGAGGGCAAGAATCCAAAGGTAAAGTTACTACTGTGTTGTACTGTTCCATTGAAAGTAAACATGAAACAGTCATGACCTAACATGTCACAGTGCTTAAAAGCTACATCAGCTTGAGCTTTCAAACTGATTATTCTTTCTGCCATATCACTTTTCCCAAAATTGCTGTTGTTGCCTCTGGCTGGACTGTGGCAGCTCTCCAAAGCAGGGGCCTTCTCTTGTTGTTCTCCACGTATTTCCTGTAGCCATCCCAAATGTATGGTTACCTTTGGCATTCCTTAAAACATCCTTAATCTTTTTCACATGGTTCTGTGTTATTTCCAATAGGGATTATGTAACCCCCTGCCCTCTACCCCCAAGAAAAAAGTTCTCTGCAGATTCTTAGAATTACCCACTTTTCTCTGCAGATACTCTGCATATGTGGGGCACCAGAGTTGGGAGCTCTTGCTTTTCTCTGGTTGAAATTTATGTTCTGTTTGTCTTCTCCCTTTGGTCTTCTCACATGATCTGAAATGGTAAATTTTTTTAAAATTATTTTAGATGCTGGACATGGTTGAGTGTAGTTCACATTTTCTAAACATTATTAATAAAACTATAATATAATTAATGTGTTAGTCTGAAAGTATTGACTTTATTTAAATGTGTGAAATGAAAACTGTCAAGTGACTTACTATATCAAAGTAACAAATATTTTTCCTTGTTTTTTGATGATTTCTTAAATATTTGTTTTATGGAGGAATCACTCAGTTCTTCTCATTTCATTCACTCTAAATCTCTTCGAAAGCCGTAAACACACATCATAATACTCTTAAGATCCTTAAAAGTCATTAAAAGCATATCATTCCGGGGCGCCTGGGTGGCTCAGTGGGTTAAGCCTCTGCCTTCAGCTCAGGTCATGATCCCAGGGTCCTGGGATCGAGCCCCGCATCGGGCTCTCTGCTCAGTGGGGAGCCTGCTTCCTCCTCTCTCTCTGCCTGCCTCTCTGTCTACTTGTGATCTCTGTCTGTCAAATAAATAAATTAAAAAAAAAAAAAAAAAAAAAAGCATATCATTCCTTTCCCATGATTCTTGGCTGTGCACCATAGCCACCAACCTTCTTTCTTGCTTCCCAAGATCTTTTTCCATTCTCGGTCTACTTATATTTCTTAATCTGTATGTGGAGGTTATACATTTCAGTGTCTTCTTAACGCTATTCACAGTCAAGGATTTTCCCATCCTCTGTGATAAGCATAATTCTGGTTGCCTTGTTCAGGCTAAATAGGTCCGCTGGTTAACGCAGTGTTCACCCCTTTTTCATGTTTCCAACACAGTCGTAAGCTCATAAATTAGTGGAGTCAGAGTATCTGCTGTTCTTGGCACTTGGGAGGATACAAGAAAAAAAAGACATGATCACTGGCTGTTCTTGAGGGGGATCACAATGAAGAAAACGAAACTAATACTCTGTGAAACTGTGCCCATTAACTACTTTGGTAGACCAGAGATACCATGGTTGTTTAAGGAAAAGGATGGACCGGAGTGTACTTCCTCCTATTTGTTCAGCCTAATTTTTCTGTTTTCTACTAGGCACACTTATTTTGTTGTTTTTCTTCTCCAAGGATTCAGTATCATGCAAGGGCTATATACCATTCAAAAACATGTTAGGTAACTTTGGGTTGGTGGTCTCAGGTAGGTAGTGTTCTCAGGGGATTATTTATCCTATTATTTTGAATTAGCTGTCCCAAATTGAGTAAGGTCTAGAAAGATACCAACTATACATATTTTTTAAAGGAAGAACTTACTCAGTACCAAAATGTTTTAGCATTTTACAGTATGCTTGATTTTCTAATGAGAGTTCTCTAATTTTTAAAAATTAACTTCACTGAAATTATTTTATATACAATAAAATGCATGTGTTTTATTTGTATAGTTCAGTGAGTTTTGGCAAAACAAATACCATGTCACTGCCATGCCAATTGAGATTTAGAACATTTTCATCACAGAAAATTCTCTCGTTCTTTGAATTTAATGCCCCTCCATTCTTCCCTAGGCTACCACTAATTTGCTTTCTGTCACTATAGATTTATTTTTCTCCTCTAGAAGTTCATATAAATGGAACCGTAGACTTTGTTTGCATCTGGCTTTTGATCAGCATGTTTTTGAGTTTCATCAATGTTGTATCTAACAGTAGTAGTTCATCCCTTCATACTGCTGAGTGGTAGACCATGAGCTATAAATGTATCACAATTTATCAGTTAAAAATTATCTGGGATGGGGCACCTGGATGGCTCAGTTGTTAAGTGTCTGCCTTCAGCTCAGGTCATGATCCAGGGTCCCTGATCAGTGGGGAGCCTGCATCTCCCTCCCACTCCTCCTGCTTGCATTCCCTTTCTCACTGTGTCTGTGTCAAATAAATAAATAAAATCTTTGGGGCGCCTGGGTGGCTCAGTGGATTGAAGCCTCTGCCTTCAACGCAGGTCATGATCTTGGAGTCCCAGGATCGAGCCCCTCATCGGGCTCTCTGCTCAGCAGGGAGCCTACTTCCTCCTCTCTCTCCCTGCCTGCTTCTCCGCCTACTTGTGATCTCTGTCAAATAAATACATTTTAAAAATAAATAAAAATCTTTAAAAAAAACTAATTTGGGTTGCTTCCAATTTTGAGCCAGTGTGATTAAAGCAGCTGTACACATTCATAGTCTCGTGGTGGACATCTGTTTTGGTTTCTCTTGAATTGCTGGATCAAATGGTTAAGTATATTTTAACTGTATAAAGCTGCCAAACTGTTTTAAATCAGTTGATTCCATTAGTTCCCCATCCTTATTAGATTTTGCTTTTGTTGGTTAACAATTTTTGCCATTCTAGTTAAATGTGAAGTGTTATCACTAAGGTTTTCATTTGCATTTGCCTGATGACTAATGATAGTCCTATCTTTTCATGTAGTCATTTAGGCATATTCTTTTGTGAAATGTCTTTTTTTTTTTTTAAGTTTTCTTACAGAGTAGTAAAAACTCTTAAAACATCTATTTTTTTTTAAGATTTTATTTATTTATTTGTTAGAGAGAGAGAGAGCATGAGCACAGGCAGACAGAGTGGTAGGCAGAGGCAGAGGGAGAAGCAGGCTCCCCGCTGAGCAAGGAGCCCGATGTGGGACTCGATCCCAGGACGCTGGGATCATGACCTGAGCCGAAGGCAGCCGCTTAACCAACTGAGCCACCCAGGCGTCCCAGAGTAGTAAAAACTCTTGTATATATTCTGGATATAAATATTTTCTCAAAGTGTTTAAAGAAGCACACTTTTTTACTTTTCTTACGGTTAATGATTTTTGTGTACTGTCTGAAACAACTTGCCTGCTCCAAGATTACAAAGATTTTATCCCATGTTTTCTTTTAAAAACTTTCTTGTGTTAGCTTTTACTTTTAGGTCTGTAATCTCTCAAACTAATCTTTGTTCCAGAGTGAAGTAAGGGTGGTGGTTGGTTTGGTGTTTTTGTTTTGTTTTTGAACAGATAGAGATGTTCCATTGCTCTAGCATCATTTCTTGAAAAAGACTATTCTTTTTCCCATTGAATTATATTGGCACATTTTTAAAAAATGACCTCCTCAAATATGAACAGGAAGCAGGGTGGGGGTTATTTCTGGACTTGATCCCATGTTTATGCTAATATCACAGTCTTGATTACTGCAGCTTTATTATAAGTCTCAAAAAAGTCATAAAGGGGTGCCTGGGTGGCTCAGTGGGTTAAGCCTCTGCCTTCAGCTCGGGTCATGATCTCAGGGTCTTGGGATCGAGCCCCACATTGGGCTTTCTGCTTAGCAGGTATCCTGCTTCCTCCTCTCTTTCTGCCTGCCTCTCTGCCTACTTGTGATCTCTGTCAAATAAATAAAATCTTTAAAAAAAAAAGTCATAAAAATGACATACTCATACATGTTACAAACATTGTAAGTGAAAGAACCCAGTCACAAAAGACCATATGATTCCATTTTATGGGATGTCCAGAATAGGCAAATCTATAGGGACCTAAGTAGATTACTGGTTGCCTAGGGCTGGGGGTTGGGAGAAAATGGGGAGTGCCTGCTTATAGATAGGGGGTTTTTGGCTGTGGAGAGGGTGTGGGTGATGAAACTATTCTAAAATTGTGATATTGATTGCACAGCTCTGTAACTATACTAAAAACACTTGAATCATTCACTTTAAAATAGGTGAATTATAAATTAATTCTATCTCAAGAAAGTCCCTACCAAAAAAGAAAAATCCCAGCAGGTGTTTCTATAGAAATTGAAAATATGATTTTTTTAAAATTTATATGGAAATTAAAAGGAGTAACTTAAACACTTAAGAAAAGGAACTAAGTTGGGGGTGGAGGGGTACCTGGGTGACTCAGTTAGGTGTCCAACTTTTGGTTTTGGCTCAGGTCATGATCTCAGGTTGTGGAATGGAGTCCCATGTCAGGCTCCACACTCAGCAGGAGTCTGCTTGAGATTCTCTCCCTCTCCCTCTACCCTTTCCCCCATCATACATGTACTCTCTCCCTCTTTCAGATAGATAAATCTAAAAATAAAAAAATTAAAAAATTAAGTCAGAGACCTTTTATCTTTAATTTTCTTTACTATTTGTCTCTTTTCTATTTATTTTATTCTTATATTTTGGCATTAATTTGCATTTGGTCTAGTTTCTAAAGAAAACTTAGTTTTTTAAGTCTTTTTTTTTCCTATCCTTTTTTTTCCAAGATTTTATTTATTTGACATCACAAGCAGAGGAGCAACAGGCAGAGGGAGAGGGAGAAGCAGGCTCCCCACTGAGCAGGGAGCCGGATGTGGTTCTCAATCCCAGGACCCTGGGATCATGACCTGAGCCAAAGGCAGACTCTTCACCGCTTGAGCCACCAGGCACCCCTCATCTTTTCTAATATGAAGTTAGAAGTTTCCCTCTAAGCAGTTCCTTAGTTGCATTCCACAAATTTTTACATTTTTTCTGTTCCCTTTGTCATTTCCTTCTTGAACACATGGGTTATTTAGAAGTATGTAATTTTCTAATTCCCACATATTTGGAGATTAAAAAAAATATTGTACTGATTTATAATTCCATTGTGATCAGAGAACATACATAAAGATGTGAATCTTTCAAAAATGTCTCAGCCTTATTTTATGATCCAAAATCGGTTCTGTCTGGGTGTACGTTCCATGCACACCGGTAAGAATGTATAGAGGGTGGTGTATCTTACTGACTTTTTATTCCACAAAAACATTTTGTTTCATCTTAGTCATGAATTATAATTTGAAAAACAGGAGAAAATTAAAACCTAAATTAAAATAAATGGTATAAGCCATTTTGGCAAAAGAGAAAATAATGCCTTAAATTTAATAAAGAAAAACTGGGTGGATTTGTTCTTTATGTGAATCTATGTGAGATGTAGGGCTTTACATTTCAACTCTAGCACCACAGTTTAGATTCTGTTTTGACTTTCTGGAATGTTCTGTCAGTAGTCTTGAGATTTGAATAGACCTAAGCTTTAGCAAGAATGTTACAGTGTGTTTAGTTACTTATAATGGTGTAGTAGAGTCCCTAGGAAACAAAGGATTCTGTGTACCACAGCCAGATGCACAACATTCCAGAATGAAAATTAGAGAGCCACACAAGAAACTGCTTCAGGACAGGCCGGAGTAGTTGTATTTTTAGTATGTCTTGCTACTGTTGCAGAAGATCAACCAGTTGAATAAGTTGTTTTGTACTGTGGGTCCAATATAGTATTGGTGTGTGACTTTTTTATCAGAAACATTTGGACTTATGAGTGAGTTCTCTTCATTGACGAGTGCTTTGGGGGCAGTTTTACTTTGTTGAACACATGTGCCTGGTAATCAGGGGATTCTGCCTACGTTTCATACCCTACCTCACTACCTGCTCATCTTTGTGAAATAGCTGTTTCCTTTACCCAGTGTTTTAAAGTAGCCTGATCTGTGTCATTTCCCAAACTCTCCTTAGGATACTTTTTTGCATCTTTAAAGACCTCCTTTGTGTACTGCAAACAGAGAAGCTAGCCAAGTAACTCCCCCAGAATATTAGATGATTAAATTTGGCTTGATCGGCAGTGTTTTCATGGAAAGATACCCATTCTATTGGTCCTTTTCTTTTCCCATGATGTTTACCCTGCCGAACTCTGCAGTAGATCTAAAATGACAGCAGATCTTTATAAAGCCAAGAGTAGATGGCATTTTGGGTCCTACCAACCTTGCTTCAACCTGAAAGGTTCACTCTGTATTACAAAAGATGGTTTTTTTTAAAGGAAAGGTGATGATGCCCTAAAATGCTAGAAAACAAATGCTTGTAGGGGATTCTTAGTCTTTGCTCTTGAAGCCTCTAGTGAGTAAAACAAATACATAAAAACTTGAGTAGCAGTATGAACAGGTTGTACTGAGTCCCAAATGATTCAGTATGAGTCCTGAAGACACCAGAGCAAAGGAATTCAGAGGCCATGACAGGGTTGAAGAGGAGCTCCTGAAGTGGCATATTCTGACAGACAGTAAGCAACAGGCGGCCATTTTTTGTTCTTCAGTCACCTGTGACTCATTGTGTATTTTTAAGGAATGGAATTACCTGTTTTTGTATTCTCTTTACAGCCTGAAGAGTTGAGAGAAATCATTGAGAAGACTAGAGAAATGGAGCAGAACAATGGCCACTACTTTGACACGGCAATTGTGAATTCAGATCTTGATAAAGCCTATCAGGAATTGCTTAGGTTAATTAACAAACTTGATACTGAACCTCAGTGGGTACCGTCCACTTGGCTGAGGTGAGGGAAACATCCATTCTGTGGTATGATTGGACTTATCTGGCAAACTGCCATAGGAAGAGAGCCCTGCTACTTCAGCAAGACCCTGAGGTAGCAGGCCAAATAAGCTGTAGACCTGTTCTTTGATCTCAAGCTAGTGAGAAAATCCCCTTAAGCAATTTGTGCATAGCAGTCTTTATTCTCTGGACATGGCTTCAGAGATTCTTGCCTCCTCTGAGGATTCTAAATGGAAGCTTTCAATAGACCAGTTCCATTTTATCCCTATAAAAATGTTTTAATTATGTTTTCACCTAACTAAATCTTTTCTGCCTGGTCCTATTTCCATGAAAAACTTGTCTGTATATATACAATGGTCCATGTCTCACATAGTTATAAATATTGATGCTATTTAACAGTTAAAGGACTTCATGGGAATGGAGTGAGGTGGGGGACGACTGTGCTTTCGTGTACTGGGCAGGACAGTATTTGGTTAGAAGGCTTGTTTTGTCATCAGAACTATTTTCCTAAAATGGTGCCACTTTGGTCTCAAGCTATTCTGTTAGGCTTAAATTCATTTATGTGTCTTTTAATTCTGAAACATTCCATTAGAAAGACCAGTTTTTTAGCTCAGACTATGTAGATCAGATTTCATGGCACACTCAACAGATTCTGATCTAATTAAATATCTTTTTAACGATTTTCTGAGGTTTTTGCTTATATCGTCACAAGTGATTCTATAACCTTGCATCATTTCTCTGATCTGCATAGTACAATAGAATGTGTAAGTTACACTTTTATGAATGGCAGATGGTCATATAAACTGTTCATGGTTAGTTTTTCCTCATGATGCAAATCGTTTTTCATATATATGAGAGGACAGCACATTTGACAGTTTTGCATTTTTTATATATGAGCACAGTATAATTTGATTGCGCCATATATAAGTAATAAACTGGAATTGTGGGATGAAATGTGGGATGAATATAGCTGCTGTACTGTATACTAATATTTAATAGGTTGACAAATGGTCATTGATAACTCATTTAGCATTGGAATAAAATTATACCCAAAGGAAGATACTGTAACAGCGGACTTTGAGATCACAAGGAAAGGATGACCTGAAAGTCATTTGAACATTATAGGAAAAGAACATAGGTGGGGGCGGGGAGTTAAGCATACAGAAGCAAGTTTTTATCCTATCAAGTTCTGCCTCTTAATGACCAGAATGCAATGTCTTGCTAAATCATAAATGTTTAAGCTAATGGGATTTTCATACTGTCTCTATAGCTGTAGCTTTAAAATTCAACTTCTGTAATTGGTATGGAAAGTTAATTTGTAGTCTTTTCAAGCCTATAGGGATGGTGTGATGTGTGTCAAACGACCTCAAATGTGAATGTCTTGATTTTATGACTTTAGCTACAGCATTTCCTGTTCCCAAAGCGAAACACTGGAATAACATGGAGTTGTCACTTAATTTAACGTAATTGTTTTTAATGAGTAGTTTGTCTCATTGTTGTGTATATATTTGATTTCTATGTAATTTTACTTGAACAAATGTAGATAGTTTATGTTGCCTTTTCTGTTCAAATTTGCATGGCCTTCAAGTTGGCTGCAATGTGTCTTATATGGAAATACTTTCAAGATAACCGTTCCTTAGAAAGTACATTCCTGGGTCAGGGGAGGAGTTGCCATACTTTCTTTACAGATCTGAAACACTCCAGTTTAGGACAGAGAAAACCAACAATATTAGCACTTAATCTTTTCAGTTTTCCAGTTTACTTTCTCTTAAGGAATGAAAGGTAGTCTATGGTAGACAGTGGAGTTTTAGGAGCTGCTTTTCGTAACTGACAACTGTTTTCAGCCCTAAGATCTAAAAGGTTGGCAGTTTAAGCAGCTGTTGTGCCAGTTCTGGAGTTAGCCTACAGACTGTAGAGCCACACGAGGGCCATGTGCTTTCACAAACAAAGCCCCTACACCAAGGCACATGCCATGTCATACAATACTCTTAGCTGACAAGAGAATTTGGGAGTCAGTGAAGTCCTATAGTTATCAGCAATAGGAGAGGGATAGAAATTTTTATATCCCAAACTTTTCTCAGTCTCAGTGACATGGATGTGTTGATATTCAACACAATCCCTAAACAAAGTGAAAACTTAGTGGCTGGCTCCCTTAAAAAAAAAAAAAGGAAAAAAAGCCTTGCTAATACACCCAGTTATCCAGCCACTCTGGCCAGTTCCATTTCCTGTCCTTTGTGGCTCTGACTGGAGACCCCAATGTGGGAGAGGTGTCATCCATTTAACGGAATGATAGCAGTAGCTAATGAAATTCACATTAGTTCAAATAAGGAAATACCTTCCCTTGCTAAGTTTTCATAAGTCAGAACAAATGCAAAAGAATAGTATTTAGACTAATCCAGATTTGCTTTACATGAAAAATGTAATGTCTGGATTTTCTTTTTTCCTTTTCTCATGGCCTAAGGAATAAGTACTGATAAGGAATAATTTGAATGTAATTTTGTGAATGTGTATGGAAACTATAAACCAGGGATTTAGCCTTAAAAAAAGGTAACCTTTCTGACATCTATTGTTAATCCTCCTTTGTACTCTTACTTGTATCTGCACTCTTATTTTGAGTTGTCATACTGCACACTGTATTGTGAAAACAAAGTAAAGTTATATTTCAAATAAAACCACTGAGTACGTCCTGTGTTTATGTCCTCTGCTGTTCAAGGTTTCAACTCGCCTAACCACTCGGTTTGCAAGTTTTTGCCAGAAATAAGTCCACTTGGAAACTCTGAGTGAAACATAAAATACCTTTTAATTTATTCATGGTGGGGGAGTGCCCCCTACTGGCACAGATGTAGGTTCTGGTTCCTTGTTTTATTAAAGTTAACATAACACTGTGAACTTAAACATTTTCAAGGAAAAAAAGAATGTATGTAATATTCGGCCAAACTCCACTTCTATGCAGCCAAGGATTTGAGGGGACAAAGAATAGGATGTGAGTTGACAAATATATAACACTCACTTTCCTACCGCACCACTACATTTCCCAAAGGAGGCAATCATACCAACAAAAAGTGTCACACACACCTGCTACCCATCTGGCTTTCTATTCCTGATCATTTCCTTCCCCTATGGATCACATCACTCCACACAACAAATTTGGTTCACTGTTTTCTTCTGATTTCTAGTTAACAACATGCTAACACCACAAAGTCATCCGCAGTTTTGTAGGGAGTTTAGCCAAGGCCAATACAAAAGAGCTTTAAGAAGCCACAGGAGAAATCTAGGTACTTCTCCTGCCTCAGCAGGTGAAGGTGAAGATGAACTTTACCTGAGTGAAAAACCATTAAGTAACCTGGGCTCTCATACCCTTCGAGCTATTTTTTGCCTCCTAGAGAGGCAGTACATACTGCTTAAGAACCAAGGCCTGCATCCTAGCTCTGCTATCTGACCGGACAATGCCTCAGTTTACTCTTCTGTAAAATGGAGAGAATAGTATTTACACTTCAGTCCAGTGTTGGGAGGATTAAATGTTAAGCCTTGAAAATAGGTTAACACTGAACTGCTTAGGAACCCACTTGTTGGTTTTCCAATCACTACTAAGTTACCTACAGAATAAAATGTCCAATTCAAAACAGGACTTGCCAAAACAGCTCCTCCAGAACAGGCCTTGGATCTTACCTTTACCCAAAGTTTTAAATATAGGGGAGGCAAAAAAAAGGGGGGGGGGAGGGTGGTTAGAAGGGTATAAAAACACTGAAAAAAAAATCCAGACTGCCTGGATTTAAATCCTGGATTCACCACTTTATAGCTTTTTGACCTAGAACCAATTACTCTAGCTCCTTGTGCCTTAAAATTTTCTTCCGTGAAATGTGGGATTAAAATAACATGTGTCTTATGGTTGTTGTGATAATATAAATAAAATACTTAAAAGAGGGCCTGACACATAACTAAAGATTATTTTGTAGCAGGTATTAGATGTTTGCAAATTGCTTGGGACTTTAAAAAGCCTAGGCTTGCACTATCAATTGACTTACATACAATACTGATAAGCCAAGTGTTAACAATTTCACCAAAAATTGTCCTATAGCCAATCACCTCAGAAATGCCCAGCACTGGGTACAAGAATGCCCGAGTAAACACGGATGGCTCACCAGCTCAAACAGCACAAAAACCCTCAGATCCTGATATGGCCACTCAAATGCCTCATCTTCCTATTTAATGGGAGACAGCAAGTGTTACTGCTTGTAAGATAAAAGTTACCTTGTTACATACACTCAGATGAGAATTATTTTTTCTTAGGTTAGGGAAGAAGTATTAATAACCCCTCTTAACTCACTGGCATGTTTATGAGTACCCCGAAATTCAACAATCATCTCCATAAGCTTATCAGGAAAACACACACTATGAAGGGGGAAAAAAGAGACTATCCATGTCCTACATGTCCGCAGACAAAGCTCTTGGTAGAGGACAATCCTATGTGCCAATCTCAGGTTAAGAACGTGACTGATACTGTTAGTACATTAAGAAAAAAAAAAGAACAATTCATTTTTATATCATTTTACTGTTTATACCATAATCACATTAAAATTGGCAGAACTCCCATGACAGACAGGACAGAGACCTGTCATGCAAGGAAAAATAGTGAAGGTTTCATAAAGCTTGAGAGGAAGTACCAGGGTTACACAGGGCGGCGGCAGCACTCTCAGACAACAGTGCCACAGTGTCGGAGCAGGAAGGAAGCGGGCTGCTACAGCAACAGCTGGCCCGAGGCCACTATTTCCTAAGGGAAATTTCCTAATACGCTTGGTAAGCAGATCACTTGAACAGATGTACATGGAACAGGGTACTGCTTCTGCCAAATAAATTCTACAGGTTCCTGGGCAGGGTCTACAAATCTCAAGTGATAAATGGTTGCTGATTAGGATTTTGCAAAGGTAGCCCCAAAACCAGCATCCAGGAAAATTTAACCACCAGTGAATTCTTAGGCCAAAAAATAAATAGCCACACATACCAAACCTACACATCGTGATTTAAGATGGTGCCATGTTAGGGCTTATGAAAGAACCAGAGCAAGAAAGATTATTCAAACAGAAGATCCTCATCCTTCTCTTCAGCCAAAAGATTAGCAGGCTCCATCACCTCACCAGCTGCCCTCCGTTGCTCCAAGTCTTTCTCCGATTTTTCCTTGAGAATCTTTTTCTTCTCCTGTATTTTCTTTAACCTGTAAAACAAAAGGAAGGAATTTTCTGAACACTATTTCAATTCTAAGAAGATTTGATTCCGCTAGTTTTGTAACAAGGATCATAAACATCTATAAACTAGAACAAAATTTTGTTTCAATTGCAGTGATCTATAATCCATTTTTAAAATAAAGATTTGAGGTAGAATATACACATTTTTAAGCTAATAATGGACTTTGAGGAGGGGGGAGAGAGACTATACACGTCCTACGTGTCTGCAGAGAAAGCTCTTTTTAGAAGCTAATCCCATGTGCCAATCTAAGCATAAGACTGTGACTGATATTCTTAACAGTAATTTTTTTTTTTTTAAGTCCCTATCCCAGACTCTAAACCTTGAAATCCATTCCTTGATAATGGAACACCTTTTGAGCACTCAGGCATTTATTAAAAATTTGGATCAGTTTGGAATACCACAATCCTGAATGTCACTGAAGGACAGGAACACAATAACCTTTCATAATTAAGATTATAAATCATAGATGCTACTCACAATTATAAATCATAGATGGCCACATCTTCCCTGAATACAGGTCTTCACCCGTCTCCCACCTTCTCTGAACCGGACACTGACCTCTGTACTACCTGGTCAGTGTCATCATCCCTTCCAACTCTAATTATTCATAACCAATTTATGTACATGCCTCATTTCTCCCAGTACTGTGCTAATTCTCCAAAGGTATGATTTATATTATTACATCATGCCCCCAAGTACCTTATACTCTGTCCTGGGACGTGTTCACCATGCAATACATATTTGTTGATTGATTAATTCTAGTTTCTTTTTATGAGGGAGACACCCGATCTAAACTATTATTTCATTTTAAAGAATAATCAAGTCTATGAATAGTTTCCCCTAAGGGCCTACCTTCTTGGAGATGCCGTATTTTAAATATGTGCAAAACTTGGCACAGATTAGTCTCCAGAACCTTTGCCAATATTATGTCTCTTGCTTTGCATTTATCAGAATGAAATACAGGCTGTATTAATTCTAAAGAACATAAGCCAACAGTCTCTGAGCAACTTGAGGCTTTAGAGTATGAAAAACAAGAAATTATCCATAACTGCCAATTCCAACAAACCTATAGAACTCTTCTCGCTCTCTCTCATCCAGCTCTGTGATGATATAAGCAAGGGTACGTTCAATCCGGGGAATGATGACTAGGGTTAAAAAAAATATATATGTGAGAACTTCAGACCTTTTTTCAAATTGCCAATGTTCATCTGTATAACAGTTACTTTTTCTAATTGTAAAATTAATGTACATTTAATGCAGAAGACAAAAACAAAAAATTAAGTATAATCCAACCATCCTAAAATAACTACTGTAAGTATTTCAGTATATGTACCCTGTTAGTGTCCTTTCTATGGACAGATAACATACACAATACACACAACACAATTCTATGGACCACAATATACACAACATTGAATATACTGAATTTATATGAATATACAACACTGAACCACAGATGTTAATTTAAATATAATCACAATCCCTGTTAAAAAGTAGATCATCAAGCAGAGAGAATGAACTAAGTTGAGTTTTGGGTTTGTCATAAGGTGCTTCACAGAGAATTTGCCTATCTGCTTCTAAAATGTGAACTCACTGAGAGCTGAAGCTATCACTTCATGCACTCTGTTTTGCTTGAGGTTCCATTTACAAGGCCTGGCACCAGCAACTGGTCAGGAAATGTGCATGGAGTTTTTAAAAATGAGGTAAGTTCCTCTTATTTAACACTGAGAGCGCAAAATAACTTCTTTGCTGTTCAAAATTTATTCCTTTCTTGCCTTAAAATTGAATGTTTCTTTAATGAAAACAGAGTTTCTTGAACAGAAGTATTGTGCCGACACTAAGCACAGTTATAGAATAATGAAAGAGGTGGGAAATAAATGCATCAAATGGGACAATGTTTAGGAATCAAGGAGAAGAGCAGGACATAAGGCCTACAGGAAAGGGATTTAAAGTTAAGCATGTAATGTGTTCAAAAAGATTACTGAATCACTGGAAAGAGCTAAAGAACACACTAGGCCTTTTGAAAAATAGTTTCATCCTTTATTCATAACCAGAAATGAATGAACACTTCAGAATTTTTAACTTAGCATTTCCTTATGTATATGGATTTGGGAGAAGTCACACAACTCTCTTAAAGCGCTTACAACTAACACCTCCCTGTGCTGACCCCACAGCCCAGGCCGCTGCGGATGCGGCACGGGCTCGTTCACCGTTTGATCAGTGCCTGATTCCCATGCAAATGTGGAGCTATGGACAAGCGAACGAACAAAGCCTCACAGCAGCTTATACTCACCATGTTCAATGGCATTTACCCGCCTGTTGGTGATCTTAATGGCTTCATCCAAAGTAACAAAGGAAGTCTAAAATAAGAGGACAAATTAGTAATTTAAGCATGAAGTTTTCCTAATACCCTGTTCACTTGGCTTTACGCAGACTGCCCCTGTAGAGAACATGTGGAAACCAAGACTACTTCTCAGCAATTCCCAAAGAGCTAACACTACTTCCAGGCTATTACGATCTGCTTACTTCAGATTTGCCTAAAGTTATAAAAATGGCAACAGGAAGGAATCAGGCTCTATTATACACACACACACACACACACACACACACACGAAGTGGCCACAAAGCGGGGGAAAGTAGCTTTCAAGCATCAGCCACGTTATACTCACACTGAAATCTAGGACTGGCTGTTGCGGTTCGCACCCACCAAAGGGTGAAGCTCTACCAAGGCACGCGCTTTGTTCGCCATCAGTAGGGACAACGGTGCGGAAGCCACCATTTCAGAAATCAAAACATCTCTGGGCTTGTCTCCCATAAAATCATGAAAACAGCCTAAAGCATGAAGTGCAGGATGCTCTGATTCAAAACGTGAGTCCTCCCCAAAGGACTCTGATAGCCGACTAGACCCAGGGCTCTGGCTCTTTTGCTACTCACCTGTAGCGAAGCTAGTTCCACCAGTAATTCCACTGCTTTGGCATAATTCCTCTTTAATTTAGCCAACTGTTCCCCACCTCTGGCTAAACCAGTCAGCTCATAACCTGAAAGAACCAGTCAGACAACATTTGTCATTACGGAATAAATAATCTTCCCCATAAATTTCCCCAAAAGAAGTCAGACTAGGGCACCTGGGTGGTCACTACGTTAAGCCTCTGCCTTCGGCTCAGGTCATGATCTCAGGGTCCTGGGATTGAGCCCCACATCGGGCTCTCTGCTCAGTGGGGAGCCTGCTTCCCCCACTGTCTCTGCCTGCCTCTCTGCCTATTTGTCATCTCTCTCTTTCTGTCAGATAAATAAATAAAATCTTTGAAAAAAAAAAAAAAGTCAGACTAATACCACACAAGGAGAAACAAATGCACTGACCCCTGTTTAATGCAAACATGAAGTACCCAACCCACTCCCCAGGCCATGCTGAACAGTCAATATGTTTGTTTTTTCTGATGTGAGATTTTCAGCATTTATGTTTTTATTGAAAATACAGTTAAGATACAGTGTAATATTAGTTTTAGGTGTTCAATATAGTGATTCAACACTTCCATGCAGTGGCTGGTGCTCATCACAAGAGCGCTCCTTACCCACCACCGCCTAAGTCACCCCTGCCCCTGCCCCATAGCCATCAGTTTGTTCTCTATAGTTAGAGGAGTAACCGTGAACGTGTTTTTCTTCCCAAGGAAACTATTCTAAATATAACTATAGGAGAAGCTTTTAACCAACCTTCACTTTACCACACTGGCCCCACTGCCTCACCCCCACAGTACAGTGCCGCGCCGGTAACAGGTGACTCCCCAGCTCACTCCACTTCTTCACTGGGGCTACCCTGAACACTGTGTGTGCACCAGTGGGAGAGGAGGGCCAAAAACTGTTTCTATGAAAAGAACTTGATTACTTTGGAAAGACTCAGTAATGTGTTACTACCCCAAAAATGCTACCAAATTAGGAAATGCTAAAACAATTTTTAAAAATGGAGAATGAGCTATAAAATCTAGGAAGATTTAGCATTCAGACTGCATCACAGAGTCTAAGACCTTATTTTACTTTAAAGAAACTCAAACTGGAAATTATAAACAATGCATTATGGGTGTAGTTTATGCAGAAAGACAACACAGAAGTCTAATTAGTGGATTCATACTCAAAGCTCACGGCCTTGTTTTTTTTTTTTTTAATGGCAAATGACTGTATGTTTATGTATTTCTAGGTTGAAATAAAGTATTTTAGGACATTATAATGTTTTGTGACTCTATGCCATAACACTTTTGTTAACTGACTAACTCCTACCCCAAGTGTACCATATGAGGATGCTAACACTGGAACCACTAAACTCTAAGAAAGTCTATTCCAGCACCCATTTTCCAGAAAAAGATTCCTTTGAAGAGGAATCTAGAGAATCCAGAGACATATACTACCAAAGTGTCACACTTACTATCAGTTCCTTCGTGGTAATGTTCAAATACTGGCAAAGTAACACCTGTTAAAACACAGAAACATGTAGGTTCACAAACATGTCCTTGAAGTACTGTTTCTTAATCACCACTGCTTGTGGTGTTTCTTTTTCAGCAAATACTCAAAAGTCAAGAGACTGTCTGGAACTTAACTAGTTTCAATGAATTTAGGAACCTGGTACCCTAAGTGTTCACCCCTATTTAATAATCAAATTATCCTGAGTAATAAGAGCTCAAGCTGTTATAGTTTTCTTTCCTTTCAGCTTTGAGATATATGTAAAATGCGAAAAAAAATGCACATATTTAATGTACAGATTTTGATAAAATTAGATATATGTATACACCTGTGATACCATCACCACAATCAAGGTAATAAACTTACCACCTCCAAAAGATCTGTGTCCCTTTTCTTGTTTGTGTGTGTGTATATATGCGTGTGTGTGTTAATACTCAACACAAGATCTACCCTAAGTTTTTAAATAACACAACACTGCATTGTTAACTACAGGCACTACATTGTACAGCCAATCTCTAGAACGTATTCATCATGTATAACTCACTTTATCCCCATTTCCCCTGCCCCCCATCCTCCGGCAACCACCAGTTACAAAGATTCTAACATGTAAAGCAATTCAACATGTTCTAAGTAGAAGAGATTAATTAGGGCATGAAGATCTTGCTGTATAAACAGGTTCATTTTTTAAATGTCATCTTTTCTTCCGAAGGATTCTAAAGCGTTGAAAAATTACCTGCTACGTTATCTTTCTTAGCTCGGATCTTCACTTGGGCTTTATTAACATTCTGGATAACTGTGGTACTGCGGAAAAAGAAAAGGCCTTGATTGTTGAGATTTTAGAGTAAGAAATAAAACTACAAGGACCCATCAGGCAGTTTCAACAGGGTGAGATGGCACAAGTATGTTTGGTAACTGTCTTTCCAGCAAAAAATCACTGCTACCAGAGTAGGGCCTCAGAGAGCAAAGGATGAACAACACTCAAAACATGACCATAAGAAACCAAGAAAGAACGATCTTAAAGTACACGGATTGCTTGAGTTTTCAGTTAGGCATGTGGTGCCACAGGTATGACATTAAGGATTTTTATTCAGGTGATGTAATTTAGAGACAACTCCTTCCTTCTAGGTTTGCTGTCCAAACTTCTAGATTTGGCTTAGTAGGACTTCGATCCCCTTACCCTAGAATGTAACTTCCATCCGGTTTTGTCAGACTCCCCAACCTGTTCTTACCATAAAATAAAGTGTTTTCACCATAACCACCCTCGAATGCACTCACACACCACTTACATACTACTGAGTCCCTCCCTCCGCCAGAGAAGTCAACGCAAGCGGCTCTTCTACCAACACTGGCAAAATTAAAGTCCATCTCTTCAAGAGACCCTATGCCCCTGAGGCTGTCAGACCTGCCAGCAAAGGCTCCTGAATAACACAGACTAGGAATGGAGACACTGTGCCACTGGGTAAAGATAACTAAAATAAAAAACCTGGAAAACGAATTCCACCTCTGTCCCCAAATAGCCATTTGGCCTCAAGAAGGCAGTAAATTTAAAGGAAGAAGAAGAACATTTGCCTGGTTTATCACACAAGCTTATTTGGGGAGAACCACACAACATAACTGGCAAAGCCCCCTTGGAAAGCAAAAACTAAACCATCTTACATGCTTTGTATATAAAGCATACGTTGACAGCACAAAAGCCTTAGAATTCATGCCCTTTAAACCAATTCCATTCTCAAACTTATCCTAAGGAAATACTGCTACAGAAACTAAAATATGTATGCATGAAAATGTTCATGGCATCTTTTCTAATATTCCCAAAATCTGAAAATCAACCCGAAAGTTCACCATCAGGAGAAAGAGCTAATAAATTATGCACAACTAGAGAAAGGCTATACAGCTACCTGAAAATAAGGATGTTTATGATACAATGTTAAATGAAAACGGACTACAGAATGTTAAGTATCCTGTGCCTACAACTCTGTACCAGACATAAGTGGGTGATAATAAAGACACTGGTGTTAGGGTCACAGAGTAATAATAAAGAACACTTCTAACCCCATCATTTATCTTTAATGCTTAGATGTTTTTTAAGAGTAGCTTTTAAGGGAAATTATGAACATGAAAGCACTCTGATTTTTCAAAACACCCCATTAAGTCTTCTTACCTGAAGTCCCCTGCTGTGAACTTGGCCTCAGCAAGTGAGAAGGCAGCTTCTCTCATCACTTCACCCATCAACATTTTAGTCTGGAAAAGCATAAACCAAGAAATAATTCAACCACGTTTCTTACAAGGATAAAAAAAAAAACAACAATAAAATCATGTTCCTTTAATAACCAGTATTTGATACCAGGTGTGTCTAAAATATTGACTTGATAACAAAAATACCCAATTGTGCTTGAACAGTTTTGGTTATGGTCACTAACAGTACAATACCATGTGTTCTATAATTAAAAATTCAGAATAAAGACATCAAGAAATAGAAAATTATCTTTACTGAAGGACCCATCTTATTCCTGAATGGGTCCATACTAATGTGCTCAAATTAATCTCTCAAATTCACTGACATGCAGAAAAAAATCTTTTTTTTAAAGATTTATTTGTTTGACAGAGGGAACACAAGCAGGGGGAGTGGGAGAGGGAGAAGCAGGCTTCACGTCAAGTGGGGAGCCCGATGCAGGGCCCAATCCCACAACCCCAGGACCATGATCTGAGCCGAAGGCAGACACTCAACCAGCTGAGCTACCCAGGTGCCCCTGTGCAGAGAAAATCTTAATGGTATAGTGATTCTAATATAAACCTGGACTATTTAAAGTTTGAAAAAAATCCAAAATTCTTTTTGAAAGAAAAAAAGGGCAAATGGGCAGAGTTGCCAAGTATTAAAAATAAGAAAATACATCCAATACAGGGACAAAATAAATCAATGAACTATAACAGAATTCAGAAAAAGTCACAGGTCTCTACGGAAATTTAGTAACATGAAGAGACCATGCACCTGGCCGCCCACTTACAAAACGAGCTTGTCCCTACCTCCTTATATCACACACTCCAGAAATTCTTAAAGTTTAAAAAAAAAAAAAACTATAAAACATAGAATATTTTCTTAATCTTTTTTAGGCCTTTCTAAGAATTATTTATAACCCAAAAGCTGTACTAAAAAAAAAAAAGACTTAACAAATTTGACCAAGTATTTTTTTAAAAAGGCTAGAGAGAAATATTATTAGCATTTTACACAGAATATTTGTAGAACTTCTACAAAAAGATAAATAAAAGAAATTCACCAAGAAAATCAAATTACCTGTAAACATGAAAAAATGCTCAACCTACAATCAAAAGTAGTGCAAATTAAAAGATACTAATTTTAGGGGCACCTGGGTGACTCAGTCTGTTAAGTATACAAGTCTTGATTTTGACTCAGGTCATGCTCTCAGGGTTGTGGGATCAAGTCCTGCATCAAGCTCCATGCTCAGCATGGAGTCTGCTTGAGATTCTCTCTCTCCCTCTACTCCTCCCTTGGCTCACTCACTCGCTCACTCTCTCTGAAATAATAAAAAAAACTTTTTTAAAGAATAAAAATTGGGGCGCCTGGGTACATTTGCAACCCTATACCACAATATTAATATACTTATAAAACCAGAGAAAATACTTAGAACTGTGGTTCCCCAACAATCCTATAAAGAGGTCCTTTGCACAGACTCAGCAGTTGGAGCGATTATAACTTCAGTGTAAGTGTGGCCTATGACAAGATGTTTCCAGACACAACAGAAACATTAACAATGCAAGATTATGGGCAGTAAGAAATGTTTTACCGGCAACACATATGGCAAATCTTCAGTTAGCAAAAACAGGGTAGTGGTTTAGTCCCCATGAGCTAATATCCTCCCTGACTTTGGTATTTTCCCCAGGAGATGAAACCATTTATTTTGCTCCTTCGTATCATCAGAGGATATGACTATGTTGTACATACACAACCTCGCTAACAATCCTACGTCAACAATCAACATACAGCTCTTTACATGTGCTGGGCCCTGACCAATATATAATGAAGGGTTAAGAATACTGGATGTGAGGGGGAAGAGCAAGATGGCGGAAGAGCAGGAGACTTAAATATCATCAGGTCCCAAGAGTTCAGCTAGTTAGTTAGCATTCTGAACACCTACAAACTCAAGAGATCAAAGAGAAGAAGACCAGCAATTCTAGGAACAGAAAATCAACCACTTTCTGGAAGGTAGGATGTCCAGAGAAGTGAACCCAAGGCGATACACAGAAAGAGAGACCGTGGGGGGGGGGGCAAATCCCAGCAAGCAGTGGAGCACAAAATCAGAACTTTCAGAAGTCTGCTCCACTGAGGGATGTCACTCCAGAGGCTAAGTGGGGGGTGGAGCCCTCGTGGGAACAGTGTGGTCTCAGGACCTGTGGGGTCAGAGAAAGACCTGGGGTGCCTGAGGGTGGCAGAGCTCCCAGGAATTGGAGCAGGGAAGCCGACTACAGAGATGGAGCCAAGGAGGGGCTCTCAGCTCAGGGTTACCTTAAACCATGATCCAAGGCATAGTTGGGCCCCTGCTCTTCAAGTAGGGACCCCACAAGTGGCAGATCTGGGGTGACCCCCCTCCTTACTCCTCCAGAAGGAGCAGCACAGGAGCACGCAGCAGGAATCTGCTGGGTTTGGAGACTCCGAATGGGGCCGTGTGCCAGATATGGAAACGCTGGGTCACAGGCTGGGTGAGCACAGAGTGCGGTCAGAGACCAGGGATGAGAGGGATTGACTGCTTTTCTCTGGGGGTGTATTGAGAGTGGGGGCCCTAAGCTCTCGGCTCCCCCTGGCCAGAGACTGGGAGGCTGCCATTTTCATTCCCATCCTCCAAAGCGGTACAGAAAGTGTTCAGGGAACAAAAGGTCCCGAGAGAAAAACCGAGCAGATTACCTAGCCCGGCCCCTGGCAAGGGCAATACAATTCTGCCTCCGGCAAAGAACATTTGAAAATTAGTACAACAGGCCCCTCACCCAGAAGATCAGCAAGAACATCCAGCCAAGACCAAGTTCACTAATCAATGAAAACTGAGGAACTCCAGAGCTAGGGGAATGTAGCACACAGAATTCATGGCTTTTTCCCCATGATTAATCTTTAGTCTTTCAAAGTTAAGTTTTTTATATTTTATTTTTTCTTATTCTATTTTTTAAAATTTTCCTGTTTCCTATTTTAATGTTTAACTATTTTCTCTTATCAATACATTTTTAAAACAATCTTTTAAAATTTTCATTGTTATATTCTACCCCTTCATTGTATTTGACCTTATTTTTTGTATACATGTAGGTTTTTCTTTTTTAAAATTTTGGGATACAGTTACTTTTAATAGATCAAAATACCCTAAATCTAGCACATGGCTTTGTTCTAGTCTCAGCCTGATCACATTCTTTTCTTTTTTTTTTTTAAAGATTTTATTTATTTGACACAGAGAGAGAGAGATCGCAAGCAGGCAGAGAGGCAGGCAGAGAGAGAAGGGGAAGCAGGCTCCCCGCCTAGCAGCGAGCCCGATATGGGGCATGATCCCAGGACCCTGAGAGCGCAACCGGAGCCAAAGGCAGAGGCTTAACCCACTGAGCCACCCAGGCACTCCTTCTTTTTTATTTTTTTAACCAACTTCTTATATTATCAATTCCTTTCTTAGAATCTTTTTTAATTTTCATCTTTACAGTCCTATTCCATCCCTTCATCGTGTTTACCCTTATTTTTGTATAGATGTAAGTTTTTCCTTCAAAATTTTGGGAGGCAGTTTCTTCTAACAGACCAAAACATATCCAAAAATCAAGTGTGTGTCTCTGTTCTATTCACCAGTATTTTAAAAAAAGGGGGGATATATATATGCACACACATATACATATGTATATACACACATATGTATATGTGTGTGTGTGTGTGTGTGTGTGTATTTTTCCCCCCCTTTTCCTTCCTTCTTTCTTCTCCCCCCAGTTTTGGGTCTCTCCTGATTTGGTTAGTGTCTATTTTTCTGAGGTCGTTGCAACCCTTTTAGTATTTTGTTCTCTCATTCGTCTATTCTTATCTGGATGAAATAAAGTGGAAAAACTCACCTCAGGGGGAAAAAAAAAGAACAAAAGGCAGTACCAATGGCTAGGGACCTAATCAATACAGACATTAGTAATATGTAAGAACTAGAGTTCAGAATGACAATTACCAAGGTGCTAGCTGGGCTCAAAAAAAAGCACAGAAGATACTAGAGAATCCCTTTCTGGAGAAATAAAAGCACTTTCTGAAGAAATAAGAGAACTAAAATCTAACCAAGTTGAAATAAAAAAACTATTAATGAGGTGCAATCAAAAATGGCAGCTCTTACTGCTAAGATAAATGAGGGAGAAGAGAGAATTAGTGATAAAGAAGATCAAATGATGGAGAATGAAGGTGAGCAAAAGAGAGACAAACAACTACTGGACCACAAGGGGAGAATTTGAGAGATAATGATACCATAAGATGAAACAATATTAGAATAAGTGGGATCCCAGAAGAAGAAGAAAGAGGTGGGGGCAGAAGGTATATTGGAGCAAATTATAGCAGAGAACTTTCCTAATGTGACAAATGGAACAAGCATCAAAATCTAGCAGGCATAGAGAACACCCCTCAAAAATGAATAAAAATAGGTCCACACCCCCTCAACTAGTAGTAAAACTTACAAGTCTCAGCGACAAAGAGAAAATCCTAAAAGCAGCTCACGACAAGAGGTCTGTAACATACAACGGTAGAAATATTACACTGGCAGCAGACCTATTCACAGAGACCTGGCAGGCCAGAAAGGACTGGCATGATATACTCAGAGCATTAAATGAGAAAAATATGCAGCCAAGAATACTATATCCAGCTAGAGTGTCACTGAAAATAGAAGCTTCCAGGACAAACAAAAACTAGAAAAATTTGCAAACACCAAACCAGCCCTAGGAAATATTGAAAGGGGTCCTTGAAGCAAAGAGAGAGCCTAAAAGTAACAGACCAAAAAGGAGCAGAGACAATATACAGTAACAGTCACCTTACAGGCAATATAATGGCACTAAATTCTTATCTTTCAATAGTTACCCTGAGTGTAAATGGGCTAAGTGCCCCAATCAAAAGACACAGGGTATCAGAATGGATAAAAAAACAAAACCCATCAATATGCTGTCTACAAGAAACTCATTTTAGACCCAAAGACACCTCCAGATTTAAAGTGAGGGGATGGAAAACAATTTACCATGCTAATGGACATCAAAAGAAAGCTGGGGTGTCAATCCTTACATCAGATCAATTCGATTTTAAGCCAAAAACTATAACAAGAGATGAGGAAGGACACTATATCATACTTAAAGGGTCTGTCCAACAAGAAGATCTAACAATTTTAAATATCTATGCCCCTAACATAGGAGCAGCCAACTATATAAACCAATTAATAACAAAACCAAAGAAATGCATCGACAAGAATACAATAATAGTAGGGGACTTTAACAGTCCCCTTACTGAAATGGACAGATCATCTAAGCAAAAGATCAACAAGGAAATAAAGGCCTTAAAGGACACACTGGACCAAATGGACATCACAGATATATTCAGAACATTCTATCCCAAAGCAACAGAATACACATTCTTCTCTAGTGCACATGGAACATTCTCCAGCACAGACCACGTCCTGGGTCACAAATCAGGTCTCAACCGGTATCAAAAGATTGGGATCATTCCCTGCATATTTTCAGACCACAATGCTCTGAAGCTAGAACTCAATCACAAGAGGAAATCTGGAAAGAACCTAAATACATGGAGACTAAAGAACATCCTTCTAAAGAATGAATGGGTCAACCAGGAAATTAAAGAAGAATTGAAAAAATTCATGGAAACAAATAATAATGAAAACACAACGGTTCAAAATCTGTGGGACAAAGCAAAGGTAGTGAGAGGAAAATATATAGCAATACAAGCCTTTTTCAAGAAACAAGAAAGGTCTCAAATACACAGCCTAACCCTACACCTAAAGGAGCTGGACAAAGAACAGCAAAGAAAGACTAAACCCAGCAGAAGAGAAATAATAAAGATCAGAGTAGAAATCAATGAAATAGACCCAAAGAACAACAGAACAAATCAACAAAACTAGGAGCTGGTTCCTTGAAAGAATTAATAAGATTGATAAACCCCTGCCCAGTCTTACCAAAAGGAAAGAGAAAGGACCAAAATAAATAAAATCATGAAAGAGGAGAGATCACAACCAACACCAAAGAAATACAATTATAAGAACATATTATGAACAACTATACACCAGCGAATTTGACAAACTGGAAGAAATGGATGCCTTCCTAGAGACATATAAACTACCAAAACTGAACCAGGAAGAAACAGAAGAAATGAACAGACCCATAACCAGTAAGGAGATTGAATCGGTAATCAAAAATCTCCCAAAAAACAAGAGCCCAGGGCCAGACAGCTTCCCTGGGGAATACTACCAAACATTTAAAGAAAAATTAATATCTATTCTCCTGAAACTGCTCCAAAAAATAGAAATAGAAGGAAAACTTCCAAACTTATTTTATGAGGCCAGCATTACCTTGATCCCAAAACCAGACAAAGACCCTATCAAAAAGGAGAATTACAGACCAATATCCTTGATGAATATGGATGCAAAAATTCTCACCAAAATACTAACCAATAGGATCTAACAGTACATTCAAAGGATTATTCACCACGAATATTATTCACCTAGTGGGATTTATTCTGGGGCTGCAAGGTTGGTTCAACATCCACAAATCAATCAATGTGATTCAATGCATTAATAAATAAAGAACAAGAACCACAGGATCCTCTCATGGATGCTGAAAAAACATTTGACTAAGTACAGCATCCTTTCTTGATCAAAACTCTTCACAATATAGGGACAGAAGGTACATACCTCAGTATCATAAAAGCCATCTATGAAAACCCCACAGCGAATATCATTCTCAATGGGGAAAAACTGAGAGCTTTTCCCCTAAGGTCAGGAACACAGCAGGGCTGTCCACTATCACCACTGCTATTCAACATAGTACTAGAAGTCCTAGCCTCAGCAATCAGACAACAAAAAGAAAGAAAAGGCATCCAACTCGGCAAAGAAGTTGTCAAATTCTCACTCTTTGCAGATGATATGATACTTTATGTGGAAAACCCAAGACTCCATTCGAAAACTGCCAGAACTTATTCAGGAATTCAGTAAAGTTTCAGGATATAAAATCAATGCACAGGAATCAGTTGTATTCCATACACCAATAGCAAGACAGAAGAAAGAGAAATTAAAGAGTCAATCCCATTTACAATTGCACCCAAAACCATAAGATACCTAGGAATAAACCTAACCAGAGGCAGACTCTGTACTCAGAAATCTATAAAGTACTCATGAAAGAAATTGAGGAAGACATAAAGAAATGGAAAAACGTTCCATGCTCATGGATTGGAAGAACAAATATTGTGAAAATGTCTATGCTACCTAAAGCAATCTACACATTTAATGCAACCCCTATCAAAATACCATCCATTTTTTTCAAAGAAATGGAACAAATAATCCTAAAATTTATATGGAACCAGAAAAGACCCCAAATAGTCAGAGGAATGTGGAAAAAGAAAGCCAAAGTTGGTGGCATCACATTTTCAGACCTCAAGCTCTAATACAAAGCTGTCATCATCAAGAGAGAATGGTACCGGCACTAAAAGAAACACATAGATCAGTGCAACAGAGTACAGAGCCCAGAAATGGACCCTCAACTCAACAAGATTACTTGACTTGGTCAACTAATATTCAACAAAGCAGGAAAGAATGTCTAATGGAAAAAAGACAGTCTCTTCAACAAATGGTGCTGGGAAAATTGGACAGCCACATGCAGAAGAATGTAACTGGACCATTCCCTTATACCACACACAAAAATAGACTCCAAATGGATGAAAGACTTCAATGTGAGACAGGAATCTATCAAAATCCTTGAGGAGAACAAAGGCAGCAGCAACCTCTTCCACCTCAGCCACAGCAACTTCTTCCTAGAAACATCGCCAAAGGCAAGGGAAGCAAGGGTAAAAATGAACTATTGGGACTTCATCAAGATCAAAAAGCTTTTGCACAGCAAAGGAACCAGTTAACAAAACCAAAAGCAACTGGCAGAATGGGAGAAGACATCTGCAAATGACATAATAAGGGCTAGCATCCAAAATCTATAAAGAACTTCTCAAACTCAACAACCAAAGAACAAATAATCCAACCAAGAAATGAGCAGAAGACATGAAGAGACATTTCTGCAAAGACATCCAATGGTCAACAGACACATGAAAAAAAGCTCCACATCACTCGGCATCAGGGAAATACAAATCAAAACCACAATGAGATACCACCTCACACCAGTCAGAATGGCTAAAATTAGCCAGTCAGGAAATGACAGATGTTGGCGAGGATGCAGAGAAAGGGGAACCTTCCTACACTGTTGGTAGGAATACAACTGGTGCAGCCACTCTGGAAAACAGTATGGAGGTTCCTCAGAAAGTTGAAAATAGAGCCTATGACCCAGCAATCACACAACTGGGTATCTATCCTAAAGATACAAATGTAGTGATCCGAAGGGACACGTGCACACAAATGTTTATAGCAGCATTATCCACAATAGTCAAACTATGGAAAGAACCTAGATGCCCATCAACAGATGAATGGATAGAGAAGATGTGGTATATATATATATATAGTGTATGTATGTGTGTGTGTGTGTGTGTGTGTGTGTGTGTGTATACACACACACATACATATACACAATGGAATACTATGCAGCCATCAAAAAAACCCAAAATCTTGCCATTTGCAATGATGTGGATGGAAAGAGAGGGTATTATGCTGAGCAAAATAAGTCAATCAGAGAAAGACAATTATCATTCCATCTCCCTGATATGAGGAATTTGAGAGGCAAGGCAGAGGGTTGTCGGAGGAAGGGAGGGGGAAAAATGAAACAAGATGGGACCAGGGAGGGAGACAAACCTAAGAGACTCTTCATCTCAGGAAACTGAGGGTTGCAGGAGGAGTGGGGAGAGGATGGGGTGGCTGGGTTGTGGACATTGGGGAGGGTATGTGCTATTGTGAATGCTTTGAATTGTGTAAGACTGAGGATTCACAGACTTATACCCCTGAAGCGAATAATACATTGTGTAATTTTTAAAAAATTATACTGGATGTGAGGACTTGGTTCCAGCGGATTAGGACACTAAGCCACCCAGAGGAGGTATTCCAAGTCAATTTCCAATGAACTAGAGCCTTACCGGATGGGAAGTCTTATAGCAATCACAGAAGTAGTCCCTCTTCCCCCAGTAGGTCTCAGACCTCCCAACAATACCAGCACCCCAGAGCTGCACAGGTGTTGCTGCTTAGGTGTTCATATGCAGAGATCTGTCCTCCTATGGGCATAGCTTTAAAAAGTTGAATTCCCTGTTAGTCTTGGAGACCATCCTTTGAGGGAGCCACCTGGTGACAAAATCTTTAATGTGTTTCCTATTAGTCCAGACATCCTTCCAGTTAGACCTGCAGCAGTGATATGGCAGGTGGGAAAACCACAATATATCCCAGGCCTCTGCCCACTCTTGGAGGTCATGACCAGTAAAACATGACCCCTGATCGCTATATGAGTCGGCGTTTGTACACACTCTCCAGTACTGTTAATCTATTCCACCTGCAACCTAATTAGCTCTTTTACAGGCAAAGGTTTGTACAAGTCCTGTGCAAGTGTCCACACTGATCAGTGCATATCTGTCCCTTTCAATACTGGCAAAGGACCTATGTAATCTATCTGCCAGTAAGAAACAGGGCTTGTAGTCTGCCCAACATACCCCAGCGTATGGTACAATGGCCATCAACTGAGGTGGCAATGGGGACAGTCCTTGTCAGCAGCTTGTGGACTCAAATATTTTTAAGGCAAACATAATCTTTTTACTATTTGCCAAGTAGTTCTGGGACATCAGTTGTTGTCCCAGTTTACAATGGACCTACAATGAACCCACTCTGCTACATCAGACAGGGTCAGCATTTCCTCCAGAACTTGTGCCTGAGCAGAGCATTTGCCTTATCAGTGCCTGGTTGTGTGGCTGGGGAGTGAGCAGGGAAACAGGCCTTACTTGGACAGCTGCATCAGGCTTAGGGCACACTTCCCAAATACCTTCCCCCACAGTTCTACTCCTCACAGAGGTCTATTTAATATACCCCAAGCTTCTTTGTGCCATCAAAGCATCCATGCTCTCAACCCTTACAACACTGCCCAGTTGTCAGTAGCCAAATCAGCCAAATCAATGAGCACTGGCTCATATGTCAACACAATCCATACCACTCTCAATTTTGCCCACTGACTACTTTGTTTAGTTCTTTCTTCAAAGTATATCAGAATCCAGCCAGATGGCAGAGGAATGCCATACAGGCAGGTTTCCCCTGCAACTGCCACCAGTATACTATGCATCCACCAGAGGGGAGGCTTCCCTTTCCTCTTGCGGGGGGGGGGGGGGGGGGAATAATGTCAGCAACTTCTGGAAGTTGGGCTGGGTTGGGTTGGGCGGACTTAGGTGACTGCGCTGACTTAGGTGACCGGCCCTTGAAATGAGTGTAGCTCATGAGACAGCAGGTTGGTATTAAAAGCACTCCTGCACTGCAGGTAAGCATGTTATTTCTGTAAGGTGCTTACCTGAACATAGGCACACTTATATTTGCTGAACAAGTCCTTAATTCATTCTCCCACTGGCAGAGAGGTTCATACCATCATAGGCAAATCAGCACTCAGTCCCTCTGTCTGCTGAAGTGCAAGATATATAGCTAATAGTTGTTCTTCAATGGGACTACACCTGGTTTCTGTTCTCCTCCAAAAATGAGACCAATCCTAACGAGATCCATTTCCCATTTCGTCAATCTCACAAGCCCCAGCCAAACCCTTCTAGATATGAATTTACATCTAATTCACAACTTCCACCTGGCATTAATACCCCCAAGGTCTGTACTTGTTTTACTGCCTTTTTTGCCCTGAAGACTGCCTCTTATTGGGACACCTCAGTCAGTTAAGCATCAGCCTTTGGCTCAGATTGTGATCTCAGGGTCCTGGGATGGAGCCCCGTGACCTCAGGCTTGCGGCTCAGTAGGGAGCCTCCTCCTCCATCTCTCTCTGCTCTTCCTCTTCTCCCCATTCGAGCGTGTGTGCTCTCTCTAATAAATTAAATCTTTAAAAAAAGATAGCTTCTTATTGGTTTGCACCCCAATCCCATCAGCTTACCCTCCTAACTAAGGCATTTAAAAGGTCTTAATATCTGCTCTATTGCCAGAAAGGGAACAGAAAGTCTCCAGTAACCCAATAAACCAAAAGCCTGTAATTCCTCTACAGTTTTAGGGATTGGGAAGGCTTGCATTTTACCAATGACCGTCTCTGGCATCACTTGTCTTACTTGACCAGATGATGCCCAGGAACTTTACCGATTAACCCAGCCCTTATATTCCTGTCTTTATTTACCTCTCAGAGACTTTACACCTAAAATGTGTATGACATTTCAGTTCTTACACATTTGAGACCTGAGAACCAATGAGACAGGGAGGGTAAATCACAGTTTAACATCACACCTACATAATGATAAAGCACCGTCATCTCTGACAATACCCATTTTTCCAAATCTCTGCCTACCAAGCTGTGACAAACTGTGGGACTACTGAGGTACCCTTGGAAAGTCCATTGTCTCCTGTTCCACAGGAAAGGAAATTAATCATAGAATTCATGTCCTAATGAATAGTGGAAAGGCATTAGACAAATCTGGTACATAAGTCTTAACAGATGTCATGATTTTCTCTAACAATAAGGCTATATTAGGCACCACAAGAACATGGACAGACGGGAGTAATTTTACTGAGTTCCCTATAATCTACTGTTATTTGCCAGGTCCCATTAGATTTCACTATAGGCCAAACCAACTATTGAATGGGCACTGAGCAGGCCTGATGACCTCCACCTTTTCTAATTTTTCAATGGTGGTAGTAACCTCGTCATCCTCCCCTAGTAGCTCATACTGTTTTATGTTTATGACTCTTCAGAAACTGGCAGCCCTATAGGTTCCCATTTTGCATGACCCACAACGGGTTTTACTACTCAACCTGAATCCACCTGTGGAGCTGTGCCCAAGATACTCAAGTGAGGGAAAGCCACACTAGAAAACAATGGGGAAGAAGCCTGCCAATCTGTAGGTACAGACTAATTTGTAGGACCTTGATGATTTGTCCCACATAAACATTAACAGTCTTTATTTCTCCCCAGAATTTCCAGGGTTTCCAAAAGTGTGCATTCAGCTCCAGTGTCTATTAGTACAGTCTGTTAATGCAAGAGCAATAAATGGTTAATTCCACATGAGGCCTCTAGTTCCCCCCCTACTGTTGCCTAACCCCTAGTCTCTAGAGGTATAGGGTATACACCGCTGAAATTCCTCTGTTAGCAGAGGAGCTCCGGGGAAACACCTGGTTTTCTCAAGCCTTCCATAATGCTTAGCAAGACCAAACTGGGTTGTCTGTATTTTCTTCCAGGATCCTGTATAAAATTAGGACTTGCCATTATTGTTTGAGAGACCTTGATGGGCCCCTTTTCTGCCATTTTATCATTGGGAGGATCCTTTGCTTTTCCCATTTTTCAACCTATTTTCCCTAAGACAGATTCTTTTGGTCTCACTTAAGTCAACCACCATAATAGCTACCTTAGCAATGGGCCAATTAACCACAGGGGCAAGGACAGATATTAAGTCCCACACCATGCCCCTGGAGCTGACTATAATATAAGGTCTTCCATACCAGAGGAAAGCAATTCTTTGTCTAGATCACTAAAATGCTAAGTGTAAATGGCAGGTTTTACTCCCAGTTCACACAGAATTTCTAGTAGTTCTTCCATGGAGATCAAGGAACAGGCCCCTTTTAGGCCAAGTTATCTTAATTCTAGAATTTATCCAATCAAGTTAACCAAGTGCCTAAGATTCTGTCCCAAGACTGTGGCATGTACTTGTTGCAAGGCAGGCTGAGCGCTGACTGGGGCCATTTTGGACATCCCAAACCTCCAATGAATACCCTCTTCCCTAGCATCCCACCACTGCAACACCCAAGCTGCCACCGCCACCCTGCACCCCCATCGGTCACTCTGCCTAAAGCGGCTGGCCTACTCCACTAAGTCTGGGGCAGAGTACTCACTCCCTCACTGTCGTTTCCTGACTGGTGGAATTTTTCCTCCCTCATCCTCAGGCAAGCAAGCGGCCTGGAGCTGTGTTCCAACCAGAGGACGTGCCTTTAAATCCCCCTCCTCCTCTACCACCACCTCCTCCTCATCAGTCACTACCCCAGGGATCCCACGTCTCTGAGTCTCTACTCTCCTGAGACACCACAGTTCTCCCTTCAGTACTCACCCTTCTCCAGCCTCCCAAGGCCCTAATTCCCAAGGGACCTTCCTGCTGTTGGATTCCTCCAGACACAACATCCCGAGGGGAGCAACAGGCGGCTCACACACACCCCTTCCTAAGCCAAAGCGATCATCCCTGCTGCTCCAATTCCCACCGTACTCCTGACTCCCCTCCACCGTACTTCCCCATGCAGACCACGGGCCCAGCCATGCAGCCATGCAGCTGGTCAGTGGCTACCCCCCTCCTCTCAGACAGACCTTCTAACAGCCCCTGGGGCACCCCCCCACCTCCACACTCACAAGCCTGGCCCTGCCAGCTCAGGCTTCCCCCCCACTCCCACCACTCACTTCACCCTATCCAGCTGGCTTGCCAGTGCTTAGAAGGTGGAGGAGGGACAGTCAAGTATCCTCCGGACTCAGAAGGCAGCCTGAGACCAAAAAAAACTTCGAGCCTGCAGGACCGTTTTTACCTTTCTACTCAGGATAACTCACAGACAGGGCGGACACATCACCCAAGTGGCTACTCTCCGCCAAGCAGGGCCCATAATCGCCTGCTTTCCCAGAGCGAGGGGGCCAGTGGGGTGGTCACAGGATAGTCAGCCTTCCTGCACGCTGGTCAGGGCCAACATCAACCTCCATGGAGCCCACAATACTCAGCCTGAAGGAAGGTCACAGTGTAGCCATGAACAAGATGGAGGGCCAACGATGGAGTCCGTGTTATCAGTACTCTCACACATGCACGTAAGGATTGAAAAGTACCCTCCCCCACTAAACAGTAAAACATTCATCAACAGAAAAATAGTTAAATTCCATTATCTGTTCGATGGAGTTCCATGCAGCTGTTATAAAGAAAAAGGCAGATCTATGTATTGATGTAGAAAGCTGTCCATAATCGGCCAGGGGAAACAGGCAGGAATTGAATTATATAATGCTTAACAGTTGCTTGTTACTAAAAACATCCACGATGAAAGACAGACAGACTATAAATCAAAGTGTCACAGAGAACTCCTCTGAGAAATGAGAAGGGAGTTGGGGAGGGAGAATAATCTTCATTTTTAAAATGTATTTCCGTATTTGCCTTTCATTTACCTAAAAAGTACTAAATTGAAACACACTATGTGCCAGCACTGTTCTAGACACAGAAAATAAGTACTGAAAGGATTAAGTCCCTGCTTTCATGGAGCTAACACTCTCTAGTGGGGGCAACCACCAAACAAGGAAATATGCAGTAGTACATGCTATGACAAAAATAAGGAAATGTGGGGTGTCTGAGTGGTGCAACTAGTTAGGCATCTGACTCTTGGTTTCACCTCAGGTCATGATCTCGCCCTTGTGAGATCGATCCCCACATCTGGCTCTGCTAAGCATGGAATCTGCTTAAGATTCTCTTTCCCTCTTCCTCTGCCCCTCCCTGTGCTCCTGCTCTCTTAATCTCTCTCAAATACATATATCTTTAAAAAATAATAATAATAAGGAAATGCAACAGAAGTAAATACATGGTCACTTCAGATTGGGTGATCAGGGATGGCCTCTCTGAAGAGACCAGAATGACCAGAGGAGCAAATCTTAAGTCCTGGGAAAGAACATTTCAAGCAGAAGAAACAGCTAATGAAAAGTCCTGGAGGAAAATGGTAGGCTCCAAACGAGGTCAGAGATGCAGGCAGGGGCCAGATCAGATCAAGTGGGGCTTTGCTGGCAAGACTAATGAGTCCATATTTTATATTAAATGATCTGAAACTTGTTATTGTCGTAATGATATTTTTACTTTTGAAAGAAAAAAATTAAAATTAAAATTAAAATGCCAAGAGCCACACTGGATTTTCTTAGAGATCTCTAAAATAAATAACTGTTCTAAGCACAGTTCATTCTACCTCTATTATCTTCTTTAGGATCTGTCGAAATCGAAGAGTTAAGGCATCAGATTTTTTCTTCAGGAGGTTTCGACCTGTCTGTGCTCCTTTTAATCGAGCCTTCATGATGGTCTGTGCCCTATATAAACAAAATTAAAGATATTTATTCCCACTGTTTAAAAAACATATAAATACTTCCCCAATATAGTATTAAAATTATGTTTTCCTCTTTGATGTCATGATTTTAACAATATATAGCATCTGTGCTGAAAGTTATAATTGTTTCTCAATATTGCTGATTTCCATCCTCAATGTTCCAGAAATATTAAGTTCATTTATTTAAAACAGAAACATTCTTTAACAAACTTCTGGGAAAAGTTATTTACTACATCACAATAAAATTTATCAGGAGTCCTATTTTATGATGCCACCATAGCTAAAATATTTGATTTGCAAATTAAAATAACGTCTCTGTTTCCATTACAGGTGTATTAAGTAAGCATTTTTTAAAAAATCTATCCACTAATAAGTATCAAAATTTGAAATGCACTTACCTTCAGGACCAACAATTCTATTGTGAAGACTTTATCCTACAGACTTACTCCCACATGTACAAAAAGTATATGCAAGGTTAAGGATTACTCCAGCCTTGTGTGTAATAGCAAAAGGGTTTATGTTCCATAAATCATGGGTCACCATAAAATGGAATGATA
The DNA here is from genome assembly GCF_010015895.1 of Lontra canadensis. Lineage (NCBI taxonomy): Eukaryota > Metazoa > Chordata > Mammalia > Carnivora > Mustelidae > Lontra > Lontra canadensis. The sequence goes on along the minus strand of NW_022631049.1, from coordinate 1,498,644 downwards.
AACAGTCATTAGAAAAAGATTAAAAAAGAATATAAACTATATTATATTCTTTTACACATGCAAAGTAAGGGATAAATATGCTTATATTGACACAGAGATTACTTTTAGAAAAGATTCACAGAAACTGGTAAAAGTTTCCTTTGGGAAATGGGACTAAATGGAAAAAATGGATTTACTTTCCACTATATTTATATTCTTAAGGACCTCTTATAACATATACCACAATGAATAATTACTTTTTCTATTAAAAGTGTGGCATTAAAGTGTTTTCATCTCATCAAAATCCTACCACCAATAATTTTACTACTTTGCAAATGACTCAAGGAACCAATGACACCCATTTCTGAAAAGTGACAAACTACAGAAGTCTTATCTCTTATTCCAGTCTTTCCCAACAGAAACCCCAATATCAAAGCCAAGAAAGTAACTGCAGAAATTGACAATTTTGTTCTTGCTGCCATATGCCAGATAACATTTAATAATTTTAAAAAGTAGGTAAAAGATTTAACAATAGATTGTATAATGTAGATACTTAAGATGAATTGTGTAAGGGGATATAATTTCATATGACTGGTGTTATAAACAATTGCAAAATAGCATGTATTAATGGACCTTTGGGTAAATTATTAGATTTTACTGAAATCTTTTACCAAAATGGAAAGGTTACTGAGACAATTCTATAGCTGGAAGAAACCTTAAACATGATCTTAAAAATGAAGCTTAAAAAAATGAAACACTTCCTCCCACTCTGGGGTGGGGGAGGGGGACAAATGAAATACATTTCTGACTCCAGTTCCTTGCCCACCGCTCAAACTGAGGCTCAAACCTAGGCCCACTGTATCCCAACCACCCGCCACACTGCCTATTATACATAGCACCAGATGAACAGTTCTCTGTTTGAAAACTACTCTATCAGTAGCTGAATTTGCACTGACTGACCTCACTGGAGGTCTAACCAAGTGAAGCTGGTTCAGTTTACAGCCTTAGCTGGAGCTATCCACCCCAATGTGTACATTTAACATATTATCTTGTTGACACCAATGACCAGAATTTGGAGCTCAAAGACTTGAATCAAATTTAAGTCAAATCCCAGTACTGCAGATTCAATATAGCAAAAAAGGTGAGTTGGTTGATAAAATTGAATTTACCGGGGCACCTGGGTGGCTCAGTGGGTTAAGCCTCTGCCTTCGGCTCAGTTCATGATCCCAGGGTCCTGGGATCGAGCCCCATATCTGGCTCCCTGCTCAACGGGGAGCCTGCTTCCCCCCCGCCGCCTGCCTCTCTGCCTACTTGTAATCTCTGTCAAATAAATAGATAAAATCTTTAAAAAATAAATAAATAAAATTAAATTTACCAAGCTAATTTTAATTTCCTCCTAGCTAATAGCACCTCTGTGAAATAGACACAGTTTTAATCTTGAGACCCGAAGAATGATTTACCCAAAGGCTTACAGCCAGTACGTCATAGAACCTGGATTTGACAGACTCTTGTTGACTGCAAATCCCTCAAGCCTCTTTTGCTTTCAGTCTAAACTTTGTTTTGTTCTCTCTGCTGCATAAGGGGGAGACAGCCCCACCTCACAGGATAACACTGTAAGGTGGAACTGTCTGACACAGAAGTCACTAAAGTATTTTCTAACCTAGCTCTTAAAGAAACAACTCCTTTCTAAGTTTTAGGGTTGCTAAGCATTAGGAAAAATGTTCGACCTTCAGCCAGAAGGATGACTTTGTTTTTGGCTGAATCAAAGACATCTGACTACATGACAAAATACCTGCTGCTAAGCCTTGGGGAAAATATTTACAGAACCACTAACTTCCTGCGCCTTATTTTCCTCTCAATCAGCAAGCTGAGTGCTCTCAAACAGCAATTTTCACTTTTACAAACCTATTAGTCTTCTTGTCTAAGCCCAAAGACGTCCATTTTCACTTCTTAGTCTCAAACCAAAAACAAAAAAATGTTAACATTCTGACTACTATTAAAAATAAACACAGCCAGACATTCAGGTGGTGAAAACAGATTTTGTGCAGTAACCAAGGACAGTAGGAAAAAGAGCTGAGCCCCATTCTGACTTGTGCAGAAGTGGTTGGGCATTTTACTTATTTTTTTTTTAAGATTTTATTTATTTGACGGAGAGAGAGAGTGTGTGTGTGTGCAAGCACAAGAAGGCAGAGTGGCAGGCAGAGAGAGCCCACTGAACAGAGATTCCCCACGGAAGGCTTGATCCCAGGACCCTGGGATCATGACCTGAGCGGAAGGCAGACACTTAACCAAATGAGCAACCCTGGTGCCCGTGGTTGGGCATTTTAAAGGAACAGTAGGGAGAGAAGAAAGAGCGAACTCAAAAAGAGTCACAGAAGTAAAAAATTAAAAAGGGCTGGTCACTGAAAATGACACTTGGCCAGCTGTGTCTGCTACCTGGCAATCATGGAAGTTAGGATTCCATCTTCCCAGAGACTGGGAAACATCCATCCTTCCCAATAACTACATTTCAAAGAAATGGCTTTCAGATCCTTGAGAGTGACACTTCTAAGTTGTAGAAGAGAGACAAATATTTCAAAAGGAAAAGAAAGGATGCATAATTGTGAGCCATTTTTAGTGAATACCCTAAGAAAGGGAGGTCAGGAGCCTATCATCAGGTATTGGATAGAACAAATTCTCCTGGAAGCACCTGGCTTTCTCCACAGGTGTTTTCACGGGTGCTGGTGTCAATCAAAGAACACAGCCTTAAGCCATTCTAGTTTGGTGGTCTTTCAATGCAGACATTTATTAGAATCAGGGTCGATTCTGGGAGTTCTGCAGATCTCCCTACCCCAGGGTAGCTTGATCCTCATCTATTTTACAAACGGTGCCTTTCTCCACAGCTGACTTGCTTCCCACTTAATATAAACACCTACCAGAAAATCAATAAGTGAAGGTAAAAAATAAGCAAAAATAAATAAATAAATAAAAGCCCCCAAACCCTTTCATTTCATTAAGAGCTACAGCCAAACTGAAAGAGACAGAAAGCTAAGTCTTGGATTTGAAAATAATTCTTTTATTTCAGGCATTCTCAGATTTTCCAAGAAAAAAATCAGGATTAAGGAAAAAAACCAGAACACCTCCAAAGAAATAGGACCACAATCAAGAGATCTAAATGTCAAAGTCAAATCTGATTTTCTACTCCTCAGTGGGGGGGGGGGGGGCGGAGGGAGTGGGGAGAGGAAGTAGAAGAGGAGAAGAGGCCAAATAACAATCTTAACTATGACACATTCTTAGGCAAATTTGAGAAAACTATAAAACCTTCTTTAAAAACTGGCCCAAACAGAGGCAACTGGATGGCTCAACCCATTAAGCACCTGCCTTCAGCTCAGGTCATGATCCCTGGGTCCTGGGATTTAGCCCAGCATAGTGCTCCCTGCTCAGCTGGGATCCCGCTTCTCCCTCTCCCTGCCACTTCCCCTACTTGTGCTCTCTGTGTCAGATAAATTAATAAAATCTTAATATTAAAAACTAGCCCAACACTTGGGGCGCTATGCCTTTTTTGTAGCCCTACTATGGATTAATTCTCAAGACACTCTCTCCTCCTGGAGACAGCTCATAATTCAGTGGGAAAGCTATGTAAACAAATATTCACTTTACAGTCTGGGTGGTATTAACAGAGGTCTGTCTGTACGAGGCACAATAGTGATGGAGCAAACGGAGTGCCTCGAAAACTCAGGGATATCTTCCCACTGCAGGTGACATTTCGTGGGATCATGGAAAATGAAAAGGGGCATCCAAGCTCAAATCTTACGACCACACTCGGGCAATTCGATTCAACCCCCAACTTGGCCTAGAAGCCTCTTCTATGTGCTTCTCACCACAGTAAACTTCCCTTCTCAAAATATTTATCAAACCTCGCTGGTTAGTCCATCTCTCCATTAAAACGTGGCCTCTCTTAGGCAAAACTGGGGATGATTCATAGTTCTATAAACCCAGTGCCCAGCTCAATAAGGGAAAACGGGATGAAAGACTCAATTAATGAGTAAAGTCAGCGGACCTTCGTAAAAACCAGCAGGCCGAGCAGCATGTTCCTACGGATTGGGATCGCTCTGTCCAGTGTGCTTCCCTCAAAGGAATGGGTGGGGGCCATTAAAGAGCATCAACCCAGACTCACGGAAAGGAACGGGGGAGAGCTCAAGATTCGCCCAGCAAACAAGAAAACTCGCTGCTGGTCCAGGGTATACAGGGACTGCTGCTTGGGACAGGCGTTCAAGAACTTATAAACGCTGCCCGACCCGTTCTTTTACTTACATGCGCGAGGGAAAGATTTCAATTCGGTCTTTGCCCGACATTCTGACGATGATAGTAAGGCTCGAATCCCCGGCCGGGCAACCGTGGCTGCAAGAGTCTCAGCCACAGGGTCTTCCTCTATGGGAGTCAGCTGGTTGTATCACCTGACCTCCTCGCGTTGCTAAGTGGCGGCTGGGATACGTATACACCATTCTTCACTTCCGCTTCCTGTTGGCACGTGGGAAGGGTGGGAGAGAACAAGACTGAGGCGATGCCCGGATGTTAAGGCTTCGGATCCCCTCAGCGAACCGCCCCTCACTTCCGCTTCTCCTTCTAGCCCCTCCCCCTCCAGCTCCCAGGAGGCTGCGCAAGACTTTGCACGCGCGAGGTGAAAGAACAGGAGAGAAGAGTACACGCCTTTTCTTCTTTCACTTTTCCATCTTTGGTCACAGCGCCACCTCATGGTTGGCTGAAGCTTCGAGAGAGGATTAATTCTTCAAGGACAAGGAGTCAGTTTACCTCTTCCCTGCGCCTTGAAACTTACTTAACGAAAACGATAGCTATCTAGAAAGCGTATTTTTCGGGTCCTCCTTTGGTCTTTTTTTTTTTCCGGAGGACCTAGACTCTATGGTCAGTGAGGAAGAAGGACCGCTTCTGTTGGCGCTTGCGTGATGCGAGGTGGTTCCGCATGCGCGGTGGGGTAGAACCAAGCGCACGCTGAGGAGGATCGGCCGCTGCTGTGGCTGGACTATCTGTTCTCTGCGATTAAAGAGCACGGCACCGGATCCCGGCGCGGGTTTCAGATACATACCTCAGGTGACTAGTCCCCCAGATCGGTTTCTTCAGGAACTCACTTTGGTTGTGTCCAGTGACTTGGGTGGTCGAGAGAGGGTAGGCCCTGGGCTAACACCCCTCCCTTTCCCGTTCCTGCGCGGGAAGTGTCCAACACCACCCGGCGCTGCCGGGTGGGTCTTCCGTGTTACAGCGGTGTCATTGTACTAGCGGAGGAATCTGATGAAGCAAAGTGGGCCAAGTGACCGTACAGCCTTTCCGTTATGCTCTAAGTGAGGACACTTTGAGATGGGGGCGGCCTCGGGAAAACGCTGTGACACCCCCGCCCCAGGACGCTGAGCACTTTGCTTTTCCTGGGCCTGAGAATCCCACCACTACATGGCTTCCCCCCCCCATCCACCCCACCAAATACTATCCCTCAGTGGGACCAGACCAGACACTTGAAGGGACCATTGGGGTGGGCCGCAGTGTTGACAAGAGCTGGGTTAAAAGGATCCAAGAGTAGTTTGTCTGATAATTTATTTTTTTCTATTTTCGTTCATATTACCGTATCGCTTGACTTGTTCATCTTTATAGAATGAGTCATCCCTTGCATCGAAACTAAAACATATTGTTGAAGAGTTCACTATAGTTAATATCGGTTTTCCGTATTTCAGCACCACTGAGAGAAAGATAAGGGAATTTGGGAGTTAAATTGGTATTCAGCCTGAAGCCCCTTTATCCCCCAAACTTGGCTACTTTAATTATCATTAGTCAAGAAACGTTGTTTCTTGGAGAAAAGGTGTAGCAGAGAAATCTCGCAGTTGAAGTTATCAAGGGAAAAAAACTTGTGATTATGTGTCTTTCAATAGTTCGTGAATTATATAGAGCTTTACTGCCTATTTTGAGTCGATCTGATGCCAAGTTGACAGTTAATGATTCTCCTAGGATTTTGAAAAAACACAGTAATACTTGTAGAGATTGGTGCTTCTATTTCAACTACGGTGAAATAGTTTAAAAGCTTATTTGCGTAGCACTCCTATACTACAAACTAATGTTCAGAGAACGTTACCGATAAGCATTAGAGCCAGTTAGAATTATCAAGAGTTGTCTCTGTCACATAACATACTTAACTTTGGAGAGGAGTGTGGACTTCCTGGATTATGGTTACTTGACCGTGCACTGGTGTGAGAAAGGAGTTCTGTCTACCATTTGACTGGGCAAAATTACTGACAATGCAGGGTATTTGAAATTAGCTTGGAGTTGAGTATATTTTGAAAGACGATTATTTTGTATCAAAGAATACATACAATATTGTAGTACTCTGACCTACTGAGGCTCTGTGGGTTAAAGGTGTTCTGGGTTTAATATCAGAAGACTTGGTTTTAGTTCCTGTCCTAGTACTTATTAAGCATTTATCCTTGAGAAAGACCGTTAATATTTCTGTTCTTTGGTTCCCTTTTAATCGATTGCTTTCATAGTACTTTATACTGCTTTCGTAATACTTTATACTGCTATTATTTACTTACTAGTTTGTTTCCGACTCTGTACTTAACTTCCTTAGGTAAGAAAGGAGCCTGCTTAAGATTCGATTCTCCCTCTGCCCTACTTGCTAGCTGTCTTTATCTCTTCTCTGTCAGTAGTGCTTAGTACATAGATACTGCACAAATTACTGTTTAACAAATTAAGTTACCAAATGGAAATAGTATCTTTTTGCCTTTTAATGTCATATTTGTATACCAAATTACACTTCCAAATTTTTACATATATGTCTCATTTGATAACACTCCACAAACCTGTGAGGTCCATGACACAGGCTAGAAACTACAGTTTAATGGGAATGCATTTCCCAAGCAATCACAGCTAGTAAGTAGAGCAAAGGCTGGGATCCATGTCTAGAGCTATTGTGTACTTACTGGTTACTTTTTGCATTAAATAACATACCTTTGGCTGTGTTCTTTTTGTATCCTGTATAAAGTAAAGAGATTGGTACCGCTTAAGGCGGTAGTATTCATACCTCCTGCTGGGATTCTTTTACACTATTGCCTGTGTTCTTTAATCGCCAAATTAAGTCTAGCTTCTCCAGAATTAATCAGCTTTACTATTTGAATAAACCTGGTAAGTGAATATGGTTAGCCCATGTTAAATCTTTTAAAACTGTTTTCACACATTTCTGTGACACCATTTATTTTGATACCCAGTTTGAAACTTCTAGCCCTCAGACTTTAGTGCTTTACATACATTCCTTTTCTTCCAAAAGGAAGAAAAGTAAAAAAAAAAAAAAAAAGCTTTGTTGAATAAAACAACCAGCTCAGCTGTTTCTTGGTGGGTAATTCTGGCCATTGAACGTCTACTTCTCTTTATTTGCTAAATCCCTATTTTGTCAAGCTACACAGAAATGCATTTCTGCCACTGTTATTAATATGCTGCTTTTTTTCTTTTTGTTAAACAGGATAGATTAGTATTAAAAGCTTGCATTGATCTCTGGTATCTGCTTTAGTACTGAATATATTAATGTAACTTTTTTTAAAAAGATGTTTCTTACTAATATATTTGTTGGTAATATTGAATGAAAATACAGGCTGGTGAATAAGAACACAGACTATGGATCCAAGCTTCGTAGGTTCAGATTCTGACTTACCACTTGTTAGCGGTATGTGACAGAACAAGTTACGTGGCCTGGGTTTCTGTTTCTTCAACTATAAAATGGAGAGAACTAGGGAGAGAGGCAGTGGCCAGATCATGTAGGACCATGTAGGTAGTAGAAAGATGTAAAATCAGTGGGAAGCCACTGTGAAGATACTTGTGGATTCAGTTAACAGTTCTCAACTGCACTGCCCCAGAACTCTGGGGTTCTGAGCTGGGGCGTGGATGTTCTGTCTTCAAGATCAAGTAATGGCAGCCTTATTCCCAATTAATTAATAAGAAAAAAACTGGGGCACCTTCGTGGCTCACTCGGTTAATTAAGCACCCAGCTCTTGATTTTTGGCTCAGGTCATGATCTCAGTATTGTGAGTTAGAGCCCCACATCAGGCTCTTGCTAAGTGTGGAACCTGCTTAAGATTCTCCTTCTGCCCTACTTGCTCACTGTCTTTCTCTCTCTCTCTCTCTCTCTCAAAAAAAAGTAAACGAATTTTCACACATTTTCATGGGCCTTTAGGTCCTGTTCCCACCTATTTTCTGAACTTTGACAATAGTAAATTAGTTAAGGTTAGTAAGAAAATGTGAAAATCATCAGCTATGATTAGTTTTATAGCTTTCTTTTAAAAATATACTTCTGTGGGGGCGCCTGGGTGGCTCAGTGGTTTAAAGCCTCTGCCTTTGGCTCAGGTCATAATCCCAGGGTCCTGGGATCAAGCCCCACATCGGGCTCTCTGCTCCAAGGGGAGCCTGCTTCCTCCTCTCTCTCTGCCTGCCTCTCCACCTACTTGTAATCTCTGTCAAATAAATGAATAAAATTTTTAAAAAATATATATATATACTTATGTGCATGGTATGATTTCAGTCTTGTGGGACATAAAAGGAGTGGCACTAAGTGTAGGTTGGGTAGATCAAAGGGAATTGCTTTAATTATACTTAATGCTTGGAGTTTGAGACTCTCGAACTTTATTGTAATGGAGTTCCATAAAGGTTTTCTCAAGATTGGGTATACCTGTTCAATAAAAGAAAAGTATTTATTTAGTTATATTGAATATTTTTTGTGATTAGTAAATTTTTAGGTTTTGTCTTAACATATGATACTGTAATTTTGGCTAAAATGATAGAGTATATTACTTGATAATATGATTAGGACTATGGTTCATATAGTCAGAAGATTCTTCCCTTTATATAGTGAGTGGTAGTATATTGTCTTAGCCGACTCGGAGAATGAGTAGCTTTAGTTTTACTGATAGGTTTATAGTAGCAGTGATGCTTACCATCATTTGTTATTTCTTAAGGTGGTTGTATTAAAATAGTATTTTACTCTTGAGGTGTACCTTTAATCCTTAGGCCTCAAAGTACTTTATAGATGGTGATTATTTTTTATGATTCCTCTAAAATTGATGTCAGAGAATCACCCAGGCCTTAAAAAAATGTGGAGCAAAGTAAAAAAGCTTGATTCCTGAATATCCGTCTGTTTTCTGGTACCATTTAAGAACTTTAAAGAGATGAGAAGACTAATCATTTCTTGCAGTGACAAGATAGGAAAATTGATTGACATTTCTTTATTTTGACCTTAACTGAATACTCATTTAATTCTTTTGTTTAAAATGCAGAATGCCGGGTCTAAGTTGTAGATTTTATCAACACAAATTTCCTGAGGTGGAAGATGTAGTGATGGTGAATGTAAGGTCCATTGCTGAAATGGGGGCCTATGTCAGCTTGCTGGAATACAACAATATTGAAGGCATGATTCTTCTTAGTGAGTTGTCCCGAAGGCGTATCCGTTCTATAAACAAACTGATCAGAATTGGCAGGAATGAATGTGTGGTTGTCATTAGAGTGGACAAAGAAAAAGGTAAGTGATAAAAATATCTAAAATACAAATTTCAGATTTAAAATGGTTTATTTTACTTTTTTTTTTTTTTGTAAATTGCTGACTGCTATAGAAGCAGAACAAAAACATCTCCCTTTATACTTAAACTTTTTTTTACATACAAAGTTGTTAGAGAAGGATGCCAGTGACCCATCTAAGCAAGACCTCTTGTATGTAGTGGTTTAATTAGCACATCCTAGGGCTAGTTTGCATCAGGTAACTTGACTTTTATCCCCAGAGGTTACCAGAATATTGATAGTTGACTCATTATGGCTAAACTCAAAAGAGACAGATAAGTAAACCAGAGTATTAGTTCCTGTATTTGTAAGATGCTTTTTTATTGAGGGGCGCTTGGGTTACTCAGTTGGTTAGGAGTCTGACTCTTGATCTCAGTTCAGGTCTTGTTCTCAGGGTTGTGAGTTCAAGCCCCATGGGCTCCATGCTGGGTATAGAGCCCTACTTTAAAAAAAAAAAAAAAAAGGATACTTTTTTCTTGATTTAAAGCTAAATTTGTAATCAGATTATTGGAAGAACATGGAAAAAGGGCAAAGGTAAATGGATTTTAGGAATACTTTATATAAGTTTTGAAAAATGGAATATACTGCAAACACATACCCAAAACCCAGTATTCTGTGTCTCTGATTATTAGGATGTTCATGTTCTGTGAATATTCATTCAGTGTCCAACATTGCTAAACATTTGAGGAAACAGGAAAGTATGACCCATACGGAACAGAAAAAGCAACCAATGGAGATTGACCTAGAGGTGACCTTAATATTGGAGTTAGCAGATAAGGATTTTAAAGCAGATGTTGCAACTGCTCAAGGATATTAGGAAAATAAGCTTGTAATGAATGAACAAAATGAAATCTCAGTAGACACATTAGAAACTCTCAGAAAAAACTAAATATAAATTCTAAAAAGTATAATATCAAAAAATCTCACCAAATGGGCTAACAGCAGGCTAAAGATGGCAGAAAGCTCAAGTCAGGCTTGCAGGTAGTTAATTTAAAAGAACGAGTCTGAAGAACAGAGCAGGGAAAAAGCAACTTTTCAAATATTAAAAGCTCTATTCCAAGAGAAGAGAGAGAAAGAGGAGAAAATATATTTGAGGAAATACTGACCAAAGTTTCCCATATTTGACAAACTGGAGAAGCTTAGCAAACCTCAAGCAGGATAAATACTGATAAGACCACATCTAAGGGGACGCCTGGGTGGCTCAGTCGGTTAAGCCGCTGCCTTCAGCTCAGGTCATGATCCCGGGGTCCTGGGATCAAGGCCTGCATCAGGCTCCTTGCTCAGCAGGGAGCCTGCTTCTCTCTCTGCCTCTGCCTGCCACTCTGCCTGCTTGTGTGCATGTGCACTCGCTCGCTCTCTCACTCTCTCACAAATAAACTCTTAAAAAAAAAAAAAAAAAGACCATATTTAGGCACATTATTGAGAAACAGAGATCAAGAAAATCTTGAAAGTAGCCAGAGGAAAATGATTCATGATTCACAGGAGAAGAGTAATACAAATTACTCTTAGTATGGTATTCTTACTGAAAATAATGGCTGCCTGAGCATTGAATGACATCTTTAAAGCACTGAAAGAGAAAAATTTTCAGCCCAGAATTCTATAATATTTAAAGATAATCTTCAACAGTGAAAATCAGAAATGAAGACATTTTCAGGTAAATAGAAACTAAGAGGGTTTATTACTTAATCTGCATTATAAGAAGTGGTAAAGGAAGTTATGCAGGCCCTTGAGGTGTGATGCCTGACCTGGGAAATATGTAAGGAAATGTAAGAGACCATTTTTCCCTTCTGAATTCTTTAAAATACATTTACGTGCTTGTCTCATTTTGTACCCCTGGGATTTTAATTTATGGAGGTGACAGACAATATGGTGAGGTAGATTCCATGGCCACACCATGCCCATGCAGGGCCACCATGAGGAGGAAGCACCAGTTATGATCAGGAGGCAGAAGGAGCATCAGAAGGAGAATACAGAAAATATATAGAATATAGTTGACCCTTTGATGAATGGATGCCAAAAAGACAAGTACAGAATCCTTTGACTAGCTTTCATTTGGGTAATTGAAATTGTTAGTTCCCTTCATTGAAGTGATAGAAAATATACAATGATGATACAGATGCATTTCTGAAAACAAAAATCTCTCATCTTCTCATGCAGTTTTTATTGATTTGATTTTAGTGGGGAATGAGTGTAGGTATGCCAACCAACCAATCTGATGCAAAAATGTATCACAATGGTAAGCTAGCACTTGGGCACAGATGATTTTTTTTCCAAAATTTTCTTGTATAGGATATATTGATTTGTCAAAAAGAAGAGTTTCTCCAGAGGAAGCAATCAAATGTGAAGATAAATTCACCAAATCCAAAACTGTAAGTTGAATTTTTGTGTGGAATTAGTCTACTATTTAATAAATAACGAACATGTAATATTCTTGGGAGAAAATTAAAACTGGATTTTCTGTACCTGTAATTCCATTTACAATTAGGAGTTATATAGGATAAGTTGAAGACTTAGTTTCAAAAGAGTTATGACTTCAGTGTTTTTAACCTCATGGTAGTACTACCTTAAGGCATTGCTTATCGTCTAATATTCTAAAATGAGTATACCAGACGATAATGTTTTTAAGTTATTTTAGGTTAAATTAACTGTGGGTGATTTCAGTTGATTTGACTTAATCATAACATGCAGTTCTTGACTTTAAACCCCATTCTGGGGTGAGAGTCACAGGGACAACCAGCTGTTGTATGTTAAGAATAAGCAAGGGTTTATAAAATGTGAATCCAGGAAAGCAAGGCAGGGGGGCCTGTTACTATTTTTTTTTTACTCCTAGTTTATTAGGGTTCTTTCTGTTTCATTTTCTTATTTTGGCTGTAATCTCCTACTTCTGTCCAGTAATCATTAATGAAGCAAGAACAGCTATTTTTTCGTTCTTCATATTCTGTCTGTAGTTTTTTCTTCTCTGGTTCTATTTAGATTATCCTTCATTCTCTAGATCTTTGGTTCTTAATGGCAATGTTTCCATTGTGTCTGTTTTCTTTATTTTTTCATCTCTCTCATGTGTTTCTGTCCTCAGGATAAAATGCCAGGAAAATAGTGTTTAAATGAAGAGAATATTTTTGAAATCTTAATTAACCCTAGTTAAAAGAATAAAAATCTAAAAGGCAAAAGATCATTACCCAAATTTCTCCCTTTGTTTTACTGATGTGTTTACCACTACTGCAATGTGGTTTACACATTAGAAAACACTATCAGGGGGCGCCTGGGTGGTTCAGTGGGTTAAAGCCTCTGCCTTCGGCTCCGGTCATGATTCCAGGGCCCTGGGATCGAGCCCCGCGTCGGGCTCTCTGCTCAGCAGGGAGCCTGCTTCCCCCTCTCTCTCTGCCTGCCTCTCTGCCTACTTGTGATCTCTGTCAAATAAAGAAATAAAATCTTTAAAAAAAAAAAAAGAAAAGAAAACACTATCAGTGAAATCGCTTATTAATAAACTGAGGACCTTGCCACTCAGAATGTAGCCAATAGCACTGACATTTCCTGACTGCTTAATGCAGGCTCCTCAAGTCCTACCAAGTTTGAGAAGCTTTGCTCTAGGAAACTGTCACTTTGTTTTGCCCCCTTAAGATATTATAAAATGAGCATGTTAGTAGATCTTATCAGGATGATAAGGTGATGGAATGAAATAGCCAATGTTCCTTTTCTCACTCAACTTTTATGTGTAATGTGAAAACCTCTTTCTTTATACCCTTTCTCTTTCTTACGCCTTTTCATTTTTAGGAAATGAAAAGAAAGAGTTTGGCAGCAGTGAGTAGGAGATAGGCACATTGAAGGATAACTTCTAAATGATAACAAAGCAAAAAAAGTACTAAATCTCAATCCTGTTCCATGCTTTCATGTGGAGTAGTAATAGTAATAGCTTATACTTGTATAACAAAAGTTTTGTATAACATACAAATTTTATTCATTTGCATAATGTTTTCCAGTTATAATTGGGATAGGTTTGATCTCTCTGCAGTAAAAAGGAGAGATACTGGTATTTCCCTTTTCCAGAAGAGGAAACAAATTTAGAGAGGTTGATTGGTCCCTAAGTCAACTTGATCTAGGTCTTAGGACACTAAGTTTTGTACTTAGTGTCCTACTTTTGTATTTGTTAAACCCACTTAAGTGTTATAGGAAAGCGAATATTTCTCTATGAAAAAAGAACTTGTTGCGTGTTAACCCTTTGTTGTTGAGGAATTACTATAGTGTAACCAAAGATTTGTTTTATATACTGTCTACTGAAATGTAAAAATACCTTTTTTTTTTTTTTAAGCTCTCTTATCTTTGAATTGTTGAACTCTTCATTTTGTTTCCAGGTTTACAGCATTCTTCGTCATGTTGCTGAGGTGTTAGAGTACACCAAGGACGAGCAGCTGGAGAGCCTGTTCCAGAGGACTGCCTGGGTCTTTGATGACAAATACAAGAGACCTGGATACGGTGCCTATGATGCATTTAAGCATGCAGTCTCGTAAGAACACCTTCTTTGCTCTGGTTCTACCTTGAGATCACAGCTGCTGGGTCTAGCACACAAGTTGAGAGCCTGACATGTAATAATAGCACAACACCCACATACTACGTCCTTGCCAAATTTAGATAAAAATATTTCCATGTAAAAGGCCCGTAATGTGGGCCAATCCTATATAGTCAAGCATATATAATTGTGTACACCTTAGTTTTCGTGAACCATATGGTTTTGTCTCACGTTTTCCCCTCCTGGTTTTGTTATTTTCCTAGCTAACTTCAGGATCACTGTAGATGTTCATCTACAACTGTACCTTGTTTTCTTTACCTCAGTTCCTTAGACCTTCAGCCCATGCCGCTTTAGCCAGTTTCCATATGGGCTCACCCTGGGTCTTAGAATTTGTGCTCTTCTAAAACCTTGAATTCATATATTCTGTTCTTTTACCACAGACAGTTTCCTGTCTTTCCAGCTCCCTCATAGTTAGTCCTGCTCTGTCTTAATTCTTATGCCAGACTCTGATTCCAAACCTTTTTCTTCCTCCGTGTTTTTTCACCCTTTTCTGCCTTCTCTTTCTGACTCAGCATAGGCATACCGTGGTCCATCATTTCAGCAACTTTCTTGCCAATATCATGAGCTTTTGCCCTGTTTTTCCTTCTGTTACATCCAGCCTTGGATCGATGTTCCTGCCTTCTCTGCACTTGTAGAATGCGGGGTGCTGCTAGGAAAAACCAGAGTCTTGCAGGTCGGTGCCACTGCATATTTGTCATGGTCTCCAACCTCAGCTGCGCCTTCACTGCTGCCTCACGTTCTCTCTGCTCTTTGTCAGTTCTTCCTTCCGTTCTTAGAGTGGCTGTTTTAGAGCTTTTACACACTCTCTACCAGATACCCACTCCCCTTTCCCTCGCTGTCTACCGGTTTTATAAAGAAAATAGAAGCCATTGCCCAAAATCTCTACTCCCTCCACTGTCTCAGCGGCCTTCTCTCCCATCTGTCATTACCTCCTGCCTCCTGCCATGCTGACTTCATATCGCTACTGCTCTCAGACTAATCTTACCACCTGTGCGCAGCTACTTCTCCAGGGTTGTTTTATCCGTCACGCCCTCCTCATTCCCTCTTTGGTGTCCTCGGCCTTTCTTTTTGTTGATTTTGCTCCATCAGCATAAAAATACGCTCCAGTTTCTCCCATTTACATTAAAAGCAGAGTATACCTTCTCTCTGCTTCTTTTAGGAAGCACTGTGTCCTCTCTTTTTAAAATAGTTGGACTCCTTCAGTTCTTTGGATTTAACTGTCTCTCCGTCTGCGCATCCTACTCCTTCCCAACTGTTAATGCTCCCCATGCAGCCTCTCCACTACACTGAGGTTACTTCCAGCCTTGGTGCTGCCAAAGGATATTGGTCCCCTTAGCTCTCAGAATGGCCGGGTGGACCTGGGACTGATAGAGCCTCCAGCAAGCTGGCTCATTTGGGGGTCCAAATCCTTTCCAGTTCCCCCCACCCACTCACCATGTGACTTTTTTTTCATACCACATTGTGAGAAAGGTAAAACTAGTAATAATTATAAGAACAAACATTTACAGATTTCCCAAAGCAGCGCATGGTATAAGTGCAGTTATTATCCATGTCTTAGAGATGAGGAAATTGAGGCAGAGATTAAATGTTTTGTCCACATGCACAGAATTAGCAAATGGAAAAGCCCCAATCAAACCTAGACACTGGCTCCCATCTGGAGTTTATGCTGTTAACCATTAAGCGCTGCTTTATATTTCTGTCCTCCGTGACTTCAGCCCTGCATGCCTTCCGTCCCTTGTCATGCTGTCGTCCTCCAGCCTGGGCTCAGCTCCCTCACTTCCACCTCCATCTCCCCTTCCATTACCGCTCAGCAGTGCCATACGTTTTTTCCCTTTTCCTTAACATTCTTTTGCTTCATCAGCCATGCAGTGACTGTCCACGATTAACTAATGATAATTCTTCGCCACATGTCCTTCGTATTTTTTTTTAAGAACTAAAATTTTTGAGATAGTTGGAAACAGTGTTTTACCCTTCCCAACCCATTCCCTTCACTCATCATTGGTAACTATTATCATAACTAGTTATCATTGGTAATTACTATTCTGCAATTAGTATGCACCATTATTATTTACATTTCTGCAGATTTATTGCATATATGTACCTACAAAGTATATATAGAATCATTTTTTTATTACTCCGTTTATTTAAACTTTAAAAAGGAATTTATTCCATCGTTGTAGCTTTCTGTATCTTACAGTTTTACTTATAAGGCTGTTAATGAACAGGATTCTCCAAAGTGATAGATGCGTACCTACTTCATACTAATTTCTATGTAGTGTATTTCATTGTAGGACTATGCTTTGTTTCCCTATTAAGAGATAATAGGTTATCCTCACCCCACCCATTTTTTTCCCATTTTTTTCAACCATGCTGTTATGAATATCCATGTACATGTCTCCGTGTACATTTGGGAGTTTCTAAGGTATATAAATAGCAGAGTTGCTGGGTCATAGGATTGAATATATGCATCTTTAAATTTACTCGGTTTTGCCAAAATATTCTCCAGATTGGTTCTACAATTTGTATTTCCTCTAGTAGTTGTATAAGCATTCCTGTTTCTCTTCATCCTCACCAACATTTGGTGTTTATCTCAGATTATTTCCCTTTTGTCAAACTGATGGGTGTAGAAGAGTACCTTGTTTTTGGTTTGCATTTTACTGGTTGTTGGTGGAGTTAACAGCTTTTCATAGGTTTACTGTTTCTTCTGTGAAACTTCTGTTCATCTCTTCTGCTCATTTTCTGATGGTTTGTCTTGTTATATTTTGTAAGCAGTATTAGCTGAGTGAAAGTTCCCTCCACCTAAATTCTTTCATTCTTTCATTCCCTAACCCCGCTTTTTAGGCCCAATAGGCCATTTCTGTTTTAATACTGTACAGATTTCTTAAAACAATACTATCTTTGCTTCTTTAGGTCATTATTTCGATTTTTTTCATTTGTTCATGTTCCACAAGCATGCTGGTGACTGAGACCCTGCCCGGTCTTGTGGCACTCAGATGAAATGCCACTTCAGTCGGAGCAGCCCTTCCTGAGCCCACTAACTGAAAGTAATACCTTCCTGTCCTGACTTCCAAGGATGTACTTTTATCTTAAATTTACTTGTATGTTTTAGTTCTTTTCAAGCTCTTTGAAGCAGGGACTAAGTACATGGAAATGTTTAATTATAGTGGGATGTCCGGTATATTAGACATTTTTTAATTCCTTGCTTTAGCTAGATCTCCAAAATTTTTCTTCAGGTACTGGCTGGGTGTTTTCTTTTTGTCATAGTAGTGCCAAGTGCTTTGCCTGCATTCTCATTTAGTACCACAACCAGTGAAATGTATAGTTTCATCCTCATTTTATAGTTTGGAAACTGAGGTCTGGAAAGTCCCCAAAACACATAGTTAATGAAGTGTAAAGCTAAGATTTGAACTCCGTTCTGACCCTAAAGCCTGGGCTTTTAAACATTATTAAATGGTATTGTGTTTGGTGTCACAGTTATCTGTAAAGTAACCTTGGCCTTTTGTGTTTTTGTGTCTTTGTGTGGTTTTTTTTGCTTTAATTAGAGACCCATCTATTTTGGATAGTTTAGATCTGAATGAAGATGAACGGGGAGTACTTATTAACAATATTAATAGGCGTTTGACACCACAAGCTGTCAAAATTCGAGCAGGCAAGTGATTTTTTTTTAAATGATGTTTAAAATATTTTGCATGAACCAAAAAGCTGTTAAATAATATGAATATGTTGTTGCATTAGCATCTGCAAGTGTTTCTATTTCTTAAAAGAAGAAAAGTTTAGGGGCGCCTGGGTGGCTCAGTGGGTTAAGCTGCTGCCTTTGGCTCAGGTCATGACCTCAGGGTCCTGGGATCGAGTCCTGCATTGGGCTCTTTGCCAGCAGGGAGCCTGCTTCCCCCCCCCCCCCTCTCTCTCTCTCTGCCTGCCTCTCCATCTACTTGTGATCTCTCTCTGGCAAATAAATAAATAAAATCTTTAAAAAAAAAAAGAAGAAGAAAAGTTTAAGAATTTTTTTTTGCTTCTTCTGAACCATCATAAAATAAATGTATATGTTGACACAAGTGAAAACTGTCATGTATGCATTTAGCTAACTTTAAGTTAGTCCTTTTTTTTTTTTTTTTTTTTTTAAAGATTTTATTTATTTATTTATTTGAGAGGGAGGGAGAGGGAGAAGGAGACTCTCCGCTGAGCAGAGAGCCTAACACAGGGCTCAATCCCAGGACCTTGAGATCATGACCTGAGCTGAAGGTAGACTCTTAACTGACTGAGCCACCCAGGCACCCCAGCCCTTTTTTTTTTTTTAAGGAGATGGCAAAGTACAGTATTGTCCTTTTGTGCCTCTGGATTAACCACCGTTAATACAGCTTTGGGTATATTCTTCAGACATTTTTCTTAGGCACATATACTGTATAGGAATATATGCTGTTTACATTCAGACATAATTTTTTTGCTTTTACAATGATTACATCATACTATGCAAAATTTTCCTCAGCTAGCTTTTTCTACTGAGTTTATCATGGTGGTCCTTCCATACAGAACATGGGACTTTTTCTCAATCTTTTTAATGACAAGGTGTAATATTCATAAAGCAATAAACCAGTCCTTTCTTGGTGAACATTTAGGTTCTACTATTTTTTTCACTATTAAAAAAAAAACAAAAACAAAAAAAAACACTACAAATTAGCAGACTTACAACATAGACACTTACCTATCTGTGTAAGTGTTCTATTAGGCAGGCTCCTAAAAGTGGAACCACTGGGCCAGAGTGGTGTGCAATTTCTAAACTGTTCTAAACAATTTGCAGTGATAAGGAAGTGAGTCACGGAGAGGTTAGAATCATAATTTTAACCCAGACATAGCCAGAAATCAAAATGTTTATTAGATTTCTATTTTTTTGTAATTTCGTCCTTCAGGGGCTCAATGTGGAAGAGAAGATAGAATTTCACTGCATACTCAGCTAATTTATAGTTAAGAAAGTTAATATTTGGGGTAAATTTCTAATTGTGAAAGGATGATAAAAACTTAGATAATTATTTGAATACCAGTGTGTCTGCCACATCTCGGATTTCTTTTAAGCCCTTTTGGTATAAGTTTTTGAATTTCTGTAATTTCAGATATTGAAGTGGCTTGTTATGGTTATGAAGGCATTGATGCCGTAAAGGAAGCCTTGAGAGCAGGTTTGAATTGTTCTACAGAAACCATGCCCATCAAGGTGAGTAGTCCATTTTCTCTCTCCCTGCTACCAGCCTAAACCAAATCAGATTCTTTTTATGATCATATTTCATAACAAGTGTTAACAAAAAATGGTTCTCGGTGATGTTGTCTAAGGGATGCTACTGCTGATGTCACAGTAGCTAAAGATTTTGATTGGTGTTTGGTGCCAGAGGGCCAGCTGTGCTAAACTTAAAGAGTTCCTATGTCCATCACGTTCCTAGGACCTTGAAAAGGGTAACATATTCTCTCGTATTCACACACATCTTTTAGGAGTTTGATCTGAATCTTTTAAGTTGTATCATTAACCAGATGGTTGTTATTCAGAATCTCTTGGATTTTGTTCCATCAGTTTAGTTTAGAACCAAATAAGAATTTTTGTCTGTTTTAGAAGCAAATTATCCATTATGCTGATGATGGCTACAGTTATTTTAGCTACCAAAGACACCTGGAAGTCATAATTCTACGTATTTGACATTGCCGTGGACTGTTGATACCGGATTTCATCACTGTATCAATTAGCTTTTGCTACCTTAACAGACCACCCCCAAATTGCTGACTTACAGGATTGGAAATTAAGTTTTGGGGTGATTTGTTAAGGCAGCAGAGCACAAAAGAGTTCGTAAACATCGTAATAGTTTTGTGTTGTGTCGGTATGTCCATAATTAAATTTTTGTCTTCCTTAGATTAATCTAATAGCTCCTCCTCGATATGTGATGACTACAACAACTCTGGAGAGAACAGAAGGCCTCTCTGTTCTCAATCAAGCTATGGCTGTTATTAAAGAAAAGATTGAGGAAAAGAGGGGTGTCTTCAATGTTCAAATGGAGGTAAGATCTATAGTGTGTCTGCCTTTTCCTTAAAATATTTGAAGAAATTTAGGGGCACCTGCCTGGCTGTGTCGGTAGGACATGCAACTCTTGATCTCAGGGTTGTGAGTTCAAACCCCATGTTGGGGTTAGAGATTACTTTAGATAGATAGATAATTTTGGATAGATAAATTTAAATCCTCTTTAGATTTGCATTCTAAAATACTTTAATCACTGCCTTTCAAAATATAAGATACGTCTAAGATTATAATTCTAAGCCTAAAATAATCATTAACTCAGAGGGTCCTAAAAGGGCTTTTTATAAGTCAATGAGAACTGTCATGCAGTGGTTTTTCAGGACTAACGGCACTGATGGTGTTAGGTTTATCCCCCTGCCAAAGAGAAAAAAATGGCTAACAAAAATGAGTGATCAGTTACTGTCAGAATTGAATTGGCAGGCTTGAAATTTGATCTCAGGATTAGAAACATTAGTCTGTATTTTCCTCATCTCAACAAAAATGAAACCTATTTGGAAAGAAATAATAATTTATTTTGAATCCAGAAGATGCTGGGTTTGAAAGATAGAGCCACTGAGATTATTTTCATATTTTTTGAGTTTTGGTTTATAGAAATAACAAAAATATACTGTTTTACTACACATGTATTTTTTTTTCCTATATTATGTTACTCTTACACATTTCTCCCATTACTTATCTAATGGAATTTATTGATACAGTAGCACTCAGAAATGAACAGATACGGTGGAGTTATTAGAAGGACAAGTGTTTCTTTAAGAGTTATTAAATGGGACCGAGCCCCGTATCAGGCTCTCTGCTCAGCAGGGAGCCTGCTTCCTCCCCTTCTCTCTGCCAGCCTCTCTGCCTTCTTGTGATCTCTGTCAAATAGATAAATAAAATCTTTAAATTAAAAAAAAAGTTATTAAAATACTAGGCAGTAATAGTGTTGAAATGGAATTTGTATACTGTTGAACTGCCTCACTTTGAAATTATACCTCTGTTTCCACAGCCTAAAGTGGTCACAGATACGGATGAGACCGAACTTGCAAGGCAGCTTGAGAGGCTTGAAAGAGAGAACGCAGAAGTGGATGGAGACGATGATGCAGAAGAAATGGAAGCCAAAGCCGAAGATTAACTTTGTGGGAAACAGTCCATTTTAAGGAACACAAAGCAGCCCTTCCTGGCTGTAAACCCTAGACTTGAAAGTTTTCCAGTATTGAAAACTTCAAAGCTGAATATTTTTTATTTCCAAGTATTTAAATGTTCCAACAGACCAAAACATGACATGCCCTCCTTAAAGTCAGCTGTTTTCACACAGGAGCTCCAACATTCAGCAGTTTAAGCGAGTGGGCCTAACTTCACTAGAGACAAATCTTTAACAGTCATAAAATTGGGCTTGTGGTTTCCATTTCTGATGTCTCCAGATTGGCACCCCTTTGTAGTTCAGTGCCTCCTTGAGGTTTATCAGGGGCACCCAAAGCAAATAGCCTCAACCTTTCTACATAAAATGTATCAAGCAAAAATTAAATAAATTTCTGGGATATTTAACTATAGGCTTCTTCCTTCTTGTCACCAGTTAAAAAGCATTATGATTACGAAGACCCTAATTCTATTACTTTCATTTTAGTCTAGATGAGAAATATAAGGGCAGGTGACCAAAGGATCTATATAGCGGATCCTTTCAAAAGGAGGGTGTAGAGAAAATAATTTTAACCACAGTTAAAGTTGACTCTTAGGGGAAAAAAGCCTTAAAATGCAAATTTTAAAATTACATAGGATGTGTGCCTTTTACCAACTTGAGACTGGGGACAATATATGGTATGAGGGAGAATTTTATCACACTGGTCCTTGTTGGTCTACTAAGCTGCTTGCCCTGAGCTTGTAATTCAGGGTGGTAAAATTTTTTGTTCTGTTTTATTTTTAAAGATGCTGCTTCTTTAGTCATTTTGAGTATCATTGCCCAACTTTTGATTTCTTTTCCATTAACATATTCACTAGGTGGCCACCTAGAGCTTCAGCTCTTTATAATGAATAGGGATCTGATTAAACACAATTAGAGTGATTTTTCTACATTTCCATCATTTTTATGTTTAAGAGCTAATTGTTTAAAAGGTATATGAATCTAAAGGTAAATAAATAAGGTAAATAATTTTCATAGATAACACATGGTTTGAAGTTACAGCTACATTAGCCAGGGTGTAGAAAGTCTTGAGTTACTTTGGGTATGTTTTATAGATTGAATCTCTTAGGAAACTTGAGGTACTAGATTTATTTTATTGATTATTCCTAAGAATACCTATTTAAATACTTAAAAGATTAAACCTAACCCACCTTAATTGATTGAGTACTAGACTTAATTAAATATTAAAGGGACTGGAAAATAGAAGTGTGTTGGTGAGACAGTTTATGCCATTTTTGGCTTGTCCCTGTTTAATTTAGCAGCCTCTACTTAGCTTTTTAAATCCAAAAGTAAAACTTCATATGGCTGTTGCCACAAGGTAGCCATAATTGCTAGTACATGCCATACTGGGAATATTTAGAGGAGGATCTAGGTGTACTCAAAATTGGCACATGATTTTCACTTTGGTCTTTTTGAGGAGTTAAAACAAGTCTATAATGCTTGTGGCATCAAGAATGTCCTCAAAATAACAACAGGTGCTCCTTAAATGTTTGTTGTAGGCAAGGAATTAAATTTCCATGTTGTTTACTGAATTTTTTACACTTTAAGGCATAACCCTTGATAAATACTGGTGACCTCCACAGTGAGTGATTTTTATCCCATCCAAGCCTTTTGCTCAGTTCCACAACAGTTTTGCAAAATTTATGACCTTTCCCAGAGAAAAGATTAATATCTCACTGACACCAATGAAGGAGAGAACTAATCAAACTTAAAGCACACATACCTGCTGACCTAACAATATCACTTTCAAATATGAGGACAAGCTACACACCCAGCTCCAAATAACCTGAGGAACAGATAAAGACAATTTACCAGTTTATCCAAATCTTGCATTACCATTCAAAGACTTTTCATTAAAAATTGACAAGTTCATCTCCCCATTCTGCCTGTGAATTAAAGTGGCTATCAACTCATACACCTGAAAATCCACAACAGTTTGGGTCACACTTAATAGTAATGGAAAGTCAAAAGTAGCTGAAAAAAAATGGGAGCATACGAACATTTTCTTTTGCTGTGTTTTGTAGCAAAACAAGATAACCAGTATGTACCTGGATAAGGCTCATTTAGTGAGAACCTATAGAGACATGCTAGGTAGGCATTACAGTTACTACTCAGCTGCCATCCTTTCAAACACTCTTGACGCAGCTACTTTTGTGTGAAGAACCTTTAAAATGGTTCGGGATTTTTAAAAATTCAAGTACTAGTACTTCGGCAAGAGTTGCCTCAAGGTAATGGCCATCTACTTTTTCAACACACGAAGATTCTGATACTCCTATACAAAACAGGGTGCAGTTGTGCCAATTTGGAGTCAAGCCATCAAATCAAATGCAGTTTAATTTAGATAAACACCTGTTGATATTCAGAGAGCAATAAAAAAAAAAAAAAAAACGAATTCCAGGGACATTAGACTTTGATGAAATGCCAAATGGAAAATGGTGCTTTAAAAGGTAGTCTCTTACAATGTAAGGAATAAAATAAAAACTCATTAGCTTGGAATTCCTGATACTCGGGTCAGGTATTCTAGACAAGATTAAGAGGAGACAGTTCACTCTATCTAAAAGGAAAATTTTTTTCCTTAAGCACTTTGGAAGTATCTACTCCCCTTAAATATAAGTTACATATCTATTCATTAAAGAAAGTCTAAGCACTTGTACTTGGCAAGAATGCTGGCAGTAGCTTGTGCCAGATTACTGTATAAACTTTAAAGTAATAAAAATGTTTTTAAAGATATTGTATGATACAGACTTTTCACTATTTCAGATTAACCTCCCAACTGGTGAAGCTTCTTGGTACCTGTATGTCTCAGTTAATGTAAACCAAAATTTCGTTCCTTAATTCTTTTCCCGTTTACGTCTTTCTCTGTCCTTAAGCAGCTCCTGCTCTGCATCTCTTCCTGAATTGCCATTTTTCATATAATTTTACTCTTTGTTGCATGTGTGACTAATCTCTCCAACTGAGTCCATGATTTCTGCACTGTATATGCTTAGGCAGGCTTATTCTTCAAAACAGCGTTCAAAAGTCTGATTTTAAGATGAAGCAGGTCTTAGAGACAAAGATCACTTGAGATGTTTTCATAATCTTGCATAATAATTGGTACAGCATCAAGCCTGAAGAACCTTTGAAAACTATAAAACTTTATACAGGAATTCTAGAAACATTTTTATTAAATCCAGAGAAGGAGTTAGTTTTGGACAGCATTTCAGAGACAGCCAGCATGAGACTAGTGTTTAATTTAGTATTACAATATGGCTAGTTAGTGTTACAACCGGGAAACCTGCTTTGGTGCGGGAGGAATGGCTAGTCATGAGGATGGGTGAAAGTCAAGATGCTGCGGGCTAACGGCGGTTCTGGCATTTCCAGGCTATTAACAGGAAGGTGGGGAAGGAAACAGCACCACTGCCAATTGCGATCGAAGGAACTCCAGTCTCACTGCAAGGCCATACAAAATATACAACGAAGCTAAAAGTCTTAACACTCTCCCCTACTCCAAGAAATCTTGCCTGTACCATCTGATTGGAGGGAGGAATCCTGTCCTGTTCTTCGGGAACACATTGTCACGTTAGCTTTTTGATAGCTTCAATCCACTCAGCTCGCTCAGCCTTACTGCTGGCCTGGATATAATAATGCGTGTCATCCTTGGTAATCACTTTGAAGAGATTCCCCTGGACATTTCCTTTAACCCCTAGGCAGAAGAAAAATGAGTGAGTGAGTATCTATGTCTGCTTTCAGCTAGAAGTCAACTGAGCCACAAAAAAAAAAAAATACACATAATGAAGTATTTACTAAATACCAATGTACGGAGTTAGGGAATCCCACCAGATGCCCGCTTTCCTTTTTCCCTCCTTTCTACTCCCCATCCCTCCCGTGCACCCTCTTGACCTGCTACCTACAATCTACAGTTCCATTCACATCCAAGAATCCAGGATGTTTATTTTAAAAGTAGGCACAGATTTGGGACTTAAACTTGTTTAGCTTCTTTGAACCTCAATGTCCACATCCATAAAATGGGAATAATACTGTCTTTCTTAGCAGGCTATTGTGAAGTTAGTATGCTAACTGATATTAAAGCGTGTTGCTGACCCTTAAACACTGGGTAGGCTACCATTCTTAGGTGGAAGCTTATCTGCCAGTAAGCACAGAAACTGAGGGCAAAGAATACCAGAGAAGGATTATGTAGTTGTGTTGTTAAGACACTGAAAAGACCCCACATGCCCTTTTCCCTCATTCTGAAATTGGCTCTAAAACTCACACTATTCATCGTCTTCCTGAGACCTACTCAGCCCCTGTCGCTCAGTCCATCAGGAGAGCGCCACTGAGCGGAGCCAGGAGCATCCCAGGGCCTACAGGCCTGCACGGACTTGTGCCTTACCAGTGGGAACGCCATTATCCTCCAGAGCAGACACGAGTGAACCACGAAGAGAAAACCCACCTACTGGCCGGTTCTCCTCCTATAGCAGAAAGAATTCCTGATGAGGCATAGTGTGAATGCACAAAAGGGAAAAAGGAGAAAGGAGTTGCCATCTTGCCTGAAACCGCCATCTTGCCTGAAACCACCCTCAGGCCAGCTAACAAAGTGAGAGTCATTTGTAACCGAGGAGACCGAATTTGGACATCACGTGGCCACCTACATGCACCATAAGGAAGTCTGGCATCACTGCCAGCAGCCGCAGGGCCACACTCCACCCTGGCCCTTAGCCCTCCCTGACGTCTGGCTGGGTCCCAGAGGGCTCCTTCCCACTCTTTCAGGCTCTCGCCTTAGGGTGGGGATTCCTGACAAGCTTGGTGAGGGAGGAACTGCCCACTCTTCAGTATTTCAAAAACTGAATGAAAATCACACATCTATCGAGACAAGGCTGGACATGCCAGCTCAAAGGCCATTTATCTTTACTTTTAACTGGAATTAGATCAACTCATCATACAACAATACTTATTATCTGAAACTCAAGAGTAGCAGTTCTTTGATCGGTTAGAAAAAAGAAAACAAGAAAATTAGTAAAGTATGGCTTAAACAGTATGTAATAAAAGAAACTTTCCACTACATCGGTGGGAACAAAAGTTTGAGGGGCAGAATTCATGGGATCTCCACACAGAAAGGGGCAAAGAGACTGGGGAGCACCAGTTAGGAGTCTCCTTTACAGGCCACCCCACCTTCCCCAGCCCCACAAAAAGCTTTAGAGAAACTAAAAGATGCTTTCCTCTGAAAATAATGATAACCCTCTGCGCAGGAAACAGCGTGCTGAAAGAAAGAAACGATCAGACCGTTGAGTACAGCTTGGATCATGGAAGGAATGGCATGGCACAGCAGAAGTACGGGGAGGGACACTGACACAGTCAGTGGGCTGGCTCCCGCTGGGCTCAGGCGAGAAGCGTCTGAAGCCTCACACACGGTAGTTAAGTGAACGTGCAGCACTCACTTTGGAAGGGTCATAGTAATGCAGGAAAGCCGGATCCTTCCTCAGGACAAAGCGTCGCACCTTCCAGTTTTTCCTCTTGTGCCCCTAACGCAAAGAAAGGGTTCAAGGCTCATCAGGGACAGCCCTGACCCTTCCTCCCACTTCCTTGCATCTACTGCCCAAGCCAACTTGCCACAACAGACTGCTTTCCGGAAGGGGTCTCCTGGAGACCTGAGGATTGCAGTGACCTGGACCTCCCTGCTCTGAGACACTTGAGCAAGAACACTGTCACAGTTAGTTGACAGAACCAGAAAGGGTCAACACTGAAGGGAAAGGGGAGCACTATCCAGACCCCAGTCAGGGTGTAAAGAGGACAGGGAGCACTATCCAGACCCCAGTCAGGGTGTAAAAAGTCCAGGTGTCCACTGGACTAAGAGCTCCCAGGAAAACTGGAACCCGAGGGCACCAGCTTTTAAGTGTGAGAAGCAAACCTACAGCTTCACGGAGATATGTGCTCACATGGACACTAAAATCCACTTTAGCATTCTCCATCAGAAAAAGGAAGAAGTGATCAATCCTATGTTAAAAATCTTAATGTATAAGATATTGATGTGTACGGCTCTCTTTGGCATCACCCCCAAGATCATGCTTCCTTAGCCCCCTAGCCTGGAGTCCCCAGAGTCCCTCCCTCCCCCTCCTCCTGGCCGGCCAGGCACTGGCTCCCTTCCCTCAGTAGACTCCCATGGGGCCTGGGCAGCATGGCCCTCGGGGTAGAAGCTGTCCCGTGCGTGGCAAGTAATCTAAGAGCAGGTGGGGATCCTGATGTGCAAGAAGCAGGCGACAAGGACAATGTGTGTCCCAAGTAACACAGGAATGGCACCGAGCAGTGTGCGTCCATTGGACAGACTCGCCGTTTCACACAGCGTGTGGGATGTGCGCCAACATGAGCGGCGTGCAGAAGGTCCGTTTACACGTGGTGGCATGTGTGATTCTGTTCAAGGCTGGCCTGTGCATCTGGCACGCAGGTGTGCCGTCACAGGGACACTCCCCCAGACGTGGTTGACAGTAGTGACCACGGTCAGTTTTTAAACATTGACGTGATACTACAGAATGTCATCTTCAACCTAGTGAAGTAGGTGGATAAGACTTATTTTTTGTTGGAAAAGTGCATGAGGGAGGTGTGCAGCCTCACAGGGAAAGAGGCAGACACCCCAGGAAGCGTCAGGGAGCTGAAGACCGGCAGATGCAGATACCAGCCCGGCAAGCAACGCCCTCGCAGCCGAGTGCTCACAGTGGGTACGGAGGCAGACGCTGGTTCTCGGGACTGTGATCGTGACTCCTGGGCATGTTTCGCCTGAACCTTGGGACTCGTGTGTGCGTGTGTGTGAGAGAGAGAGAGAATGGGCATGTTCTCGCGCCTCTTGACTTGCGGCTGGCAGCTGCCCTTGGCTCCTGCTTTAGCAGATTGTGTTGGTAATGAGCAGCTGTCCTCGGCACGCTCAGCCCTTCCCACCCTGTGGGGGCACCTGCCCATCTCCTCCCTCTCCAAGGCAGGCATACCTGCTTGGCCAGATAGCCTTGTTTTACCACTGTACCACTTAATTCCACAGTGCTGAGACTAATTTCTTCCTTGGAGCTTATCTTCTTCTTGTAGCTCTCAGCCTAGAGGGAATAAAGAACAAGGACTCCGTGACCAAAAAAGTCCCAGTTCCAGGCTCTGGGGGTTACCACAGGGGAAAGGAAAATCCTCGATCAGAAGCCTCACTCCACCTGGAGAGGAAGAGGTCCCCAAACCCTAGGCCTCTCGCCCATGACTGTGGACCCCTGGTGCTCACTCTGTTACCTCCTCCTTCCTCTGCCCCAGTGGCAAGAGGAACTCCCTCCCTAACTTACGAAAGTGTACAGGGCTGTGGAGTCATCCAGGAACTGCTCGGCCAGGTCTCCAGAGCGAATGGCTCCCATGCTTCGGACACCTACCGGCCTCAGGAAGTTCTCTTCCATGAGCATGGAGGCCAGGGTCACAGCTTCCAGACGGTTGGCAGAAAATCTGTTGGAGATGAGCCAGTCCACCAGGGAGGAGCCTGCATTGGGGCAAGGGCAGCACCAGTTAGACAACAGGCTACAGTCTGGCTTCCCTGGGGATGCTTGGCTGTGACCTCATTGACTTTAACCTCCTGGGCAGCCTTGGGCTCTACCCAAGAGCAGACCCAAGGCCACAACCACATGTGGCCATCTCAGACCAGCTTGTTGGCCGCCAGCAGCTCTGGCCTCAACACAGGAGAGCTAGCATGGCTGAATCCCAGATCACCAGGCCCCCGGTTTCCACCGCCTGCCCCAGTCCCCAAGGGGGAGTCTCACCTATGAAGGTCTTTTTGTAGGTGCTTCCCTGCTCCATGTTGGGGCTTGGCCGGATTCCACTGCTGCTGTCATGCATCTTGTCCACGATGCGACTAACCAGAAGGAAGGCAAGGAGAGGGACCCCTCATTGCACTGACACCATGGGGGAGGGGCCATGGGTGCAAAACAAGGGGCAACCAGTGTGATGTATCACAGAGCAAGGGGGGATGCATCTGTGATGCATCAGAACTAGAGGAGAGGTAGGATTTTCAGATGTTTCTTTTCTTCTGCTCGTGTCCATGCTCTAATGTTTCTATATGATACAGGTACACTTTTGTAGTAAAGTGTACAACAATGATTCTCTATGACTGCATGAAGTGGGACCTCCTCCAGCTACTTCTCAAAGTCACACAGCACTCGAACCGGCTCCTGCCTGCGCTGCTCCTCCCCCCGCACTCTCCATGGTCTAGTAGCTCCCTTGCTGCACAATCAAGACTTCAGCACCTGGCATGGATCTCTCTGCGAGTCCAGAAAGGGACTCGTCCTGTGTCTTTGACGGGTGTAACCGTTCCGCTATCTGGGAGGTTAGGGGGTGCTGCCTGTGGGGGTAACTGTCTCTGTGATGGAACTCCTTTCATACGTCCCTACTTTTTAGAGTGCTGCCTCCGGCAATGACCTGCTTTCTGTCCTGTGAGACGATTCCTGCCTTGAGTTGGAAAGCCCTGAGAGGAGATCTGATGTATTCCCGTTTGTATCTCCCGAGCACCAAGGGCGGTATCGGGCATGCAGTTGGCACTCTATAATTGTTGCCTGAATGAGGAGCTGGATGAGGAACCTCACAGAGCAAGAATGCACCTGCTACCTGAACATGTCCCTCTTGCTGCTCAGCTGCCAACAAGCCCGGTGACATGACGAATGGTGGTCCCTGGGGGGCTGTGACATGGCCCTGGACAACCTGGCTGAAACTGAAGGGAGGGACTCAAGACACTGAGGTGGGCAGAAGCAGCAGGGACCCCAAGAGGTCAGAGGAGCGGGGCAGGTAGCTAGGGCCTAAGGCCCTGAAGCACCAGCTGGTACCAGACAGGCCTGTGCGGCAGCCAGGGGCCCATTCCCTGTGTCACACAGACATTAGAGGCTGCAGCAAAGCTAGGCAGGGCGCGGGCCGTGGGGCTGGGCACTCACTGCAGGCTGATGTGAGGCGGCAGCTTGAAGGAGTTTTTGAGTATGTGCAGCTGCTGGACCTTCCCCGGCTGCCCCGCGTGAATAGCCCCCGTTATCTCGAAGGCCCAGGCATCCCTCTCTTCTCGGGAACAGGCCTCCAGGAAGTACTCGGTGGACGTTCGCGTCTTCAGCTTTATGAGGAGCTGCGGGAAGAGACGGCCGGTCAGACGAGCGCTCAGAGGCCTGGCGGGCAATGATGACAGGGCCACGGCCAACCTGGGACACGTAGGTCCGGCCGCTGCCGAACGCCCAGTCCCTCAGGCATGTCCCGGGGGTGGTGCTCAAAGATCCTCCTACACACCTCAAGCCACAGGGAGCCCGTGGCCTCCTAAGGCAAGCTCTCCGCCCTGTACAGACTATTTGGCATAGAGACAGCTTCTGGGCACTTTGCCTCCCTGCTTCTGACACTGCCTTCGAGAACCACACAGACTAACCTTACGTCCCACCACAGCCCCTGGGCCAAAGTGGGAAATGCACTGGCTTTCACGTCAGATTAATCTGATAGCAAATCCCAGCTCTGCCCTTAGCTGTGGACACTTGGGCCATTGAGGAGCCCCACTGGGCCTTGCTTTCTTCACCTGCCGTATGGGAATATGAACACCTACCTCGGAGCCACCATTCCTCATGCTCCCTTCCGTGCGCTTTTCTCTAGTCTAAGCATCCCCAATCTTTCACATACTTCTCATACGGTATGTTGAAACTCTTAACCAGCTCATACTCTGCTACATGTTCTGCCGTTGGTCAACAGTTTCAGAAGCTTTGACCCATGGAACAGAACCAGCTGCTGCAGGAAAGTTCTGAGGGGGGCAGGGTGGCACGGGGCTGACGGCCCGAGGTCGCACTGACGGCACCGTAGACTCACACTCCGTGCAGTCAGCCCAAAGTCCTTCTGAGGTGGGCTGCTCCTCCTCCATTCCTTAAATGTGCAGAGGGGGTTTTCTGACCGCTGGATGTGGTCAAAAAATGGATGCTGACCCTATTAAATGTCATCTAAGTAGACTCTGGGCCTCCAGCTTCTGCTGGAAAACAGACGCTTTCTTTCATTCCCATTCTGGTTTCCAGTGCATTGATTCCCAACTTGCTTCGCTTGCAAACTTAACATCCCTCCTGTCAACTAACAGCAAAAACGGTGATAAGACAAGGCTGGCTCACAGTCCCCCAGAACACCATGAATCTGTTCCTCCGAGTTAACACCGACTCACTCACCGGCATTGTGAGAGAACAAATTCAACCAGCTCCCCGGACCTCTACGATCTCAGCCGGCAGTCAACATTTTAATGGAAGAACTTCAGGAGAGACTATAAAATTCCATGTGAAATCCAGGCATACTCTTTCATAGCTTCCCTAATTTAATATATATACACATACATACAGACATACCCACGCATACACTTTATAACTTGTTCTTAATGAACCTGCAGGCTCTTCCTGACCTCTTCCAGCTCAAAGACTCATGAACCAGGCAGATGACCGTCTGGAAATCAACATGAAGCTTCACAACTGCAGTTAGCAAATGTAACTCCTATCTCTTTTGAAGGTTTTTTCTATGTCCAGCCCATTCAACCTAACACTTTCTCTACCGATCCTTAAAGATTATTAAGGGGCATCGGGTCAACAAGTTAAACTACAAGCTCTGGAGAGTAATTTATGGAGAACTAGAGTCTTACATTGACTTAGAAAAGTTTTTTCCCCCTTAAAATCATCTTACTTATCTGTATATTTGTCTTCGTTCTTAAACATTAATTCAGCAAACATTTGCTGATCTCCTGCTATGTGTCCAGACACCATGTTTGGTCTTCTGACACCACAGGGAGGAAGATGCAGCCCCAGTCTGCCCAGGCTGGGTCTTCTCCTGCAGCCCGGTTTTCCCTTTCCAGCAGCAGCCCCTGCAGGCTGGCAGAGGGAAACTGTAGAAGGATGTTTGATTTTTGCAGCTTCCTAGGCTAGAATGACACTCGACACACCTCCCTCTCCTTCACCCTCAAAGTCCAGTCAACCATGTCCTGAAGACATTTCCTTCACCATGTTTTCTTGTGGTTCCCCCTACTTTTTGCCTTATTTCATGCCTCGTTATTTTAATAGCTCCCTTTGTTTTCTTGAGAAAAATTCAACACTACAAAAGAGTACAGCGGTTAACATAACAACTACCAAGAAACCCACCACCTGGAATGTACTGTTACGAATATTTTCTTATACTCAGAAGGATTGTCAGTTGGTCTAGAAGAGTCAAAGAAGTAAAACATAGTAAGAAAGACGAAAATGGTGGGGCGCCTGGCCCGCTCAATCGGTGGAGCGTGTAACTCTCTTTTTTTTTTTAAGATTTTATTTTATTTATTTGACAGAGAGAGATCACAAGTAGGCAGAGAGGCAGGCAGAGAGAGGAGGGAAACAGGCTCCCTACTCAGCAGAGAGCCCGAAGCAGGGCTCAATCCCAGGACCCCAAGACCATGACCTGAGCCGAAGGCAGAGACTTAACCCACTGAGCCACCAGATGCCCCTGTACCTCTTGATCTCGAGGGTTGTGAGTTCAAGCCCCATGTAGAGAATACTTAAAAAAATAGGAAAGCAAAAAAAGGAGGAAGATAATGTAAGATCCCTTCTTTATGTATCTAGTAACTTACTAGGAACAGAGCGTAGTTCCTCATTTTAGTCCTCCTAAGAGCGTTTTTACCCATCCATTCTCTCACTCAGAACCTTTGATGGCTCCCCATGTCCTCCATCTGGCCCCAGCCAATCTCCCATTGCTCCCTGGGTAAACATTCCCTTGTGGCCACATGGGCCATTGCTATCTCCAAATCTATCTCTCCCCTCACTTTTACTCAAGGCTTTCCACCTTCCCAGAATGTCTGCCTCTCCCCTCTTTCAGATCTTTCCCAACTCTCTACTCCTCCCAATGCAGTACCTCACTCAAACAGCCTGTAACGACATCTTCCTCCTCTTCGGGAATACAGTGTTCTCTACAGCTCACCATGCTTGTGCCAACATTTGGAATTCTGTTTTTTCAATTAACCACTTGCTTTCATAATAAGATTAATAACTCAAGGGAAAAAAAAAAAAAACTCTTACCATTTTCTTCCTTGATTCCTCTAAGCAAATTTCCTGGCACATAACGAGCCCTCAAAAAACGATTGATTCAGATACCTTTTTGATGGTCAGGTTGAAACTGTGCCTGACTTTTGGAACATGCACCCCCCTCAGGGGATGAAAGCCAGTTATGTGTACAGTGCCTCCTAGCCAACAAAGTGCTGGGACAGACCAGCACTTTCTCTCATGATCCTCAACACAACTATCTCTCATGATCCCCAACACAACCATGGGAGACAGTGAGGCATCATTATTCTACCCCATTTCATAGATGAGGGACAAAGGCTCAGAGAGGTTCAATTACTTGCCCAAGGTCACACACCTGGTACGCAGTGGAGCGGACTTGAATTTAGGTTTTTCGATGGTAACTCAGCTCTTCACCCACACCACCCTCACCAAAGACACCACAGGTGGGAGGGTCCGAGGCAGGGGGAGCCGGGAAGCAGGGGCCTTCACTTACAGGTCGGTTTTCATACTCCAGGCAGGGGCAGGTGATGGTGCAGCCATCCAAAAGGATCCGGCCCTTGGGAGGGGTCACCTTCCGACCCCCCTCAAGCTTGTAGTACAGCAGCGTGTTCTGCCGAAGGATGAACCATCGCGCCTTCCAGTTGTGGACAATGTGACCCTGAGGACGAACAGGAGAGCCCTGCGGTGAGGTGGCTGAGAGGACAACACTGAGTTCAGGGAGAAGTGTCACATGACCCAGGGAGCCCGACTGTGCCATGGAATCAACTGTTCAAAAATGGGGACAGCATTATCTTTTTAAAACAAAACAAAACCAAAAAACTCATTTTATATTTTTAATTTTAAAGTAATTTCAATTTAGAGGCACCTGGGTGGCTCAGTCAATTGAGCCTCTGCCTTTGGCTCAGGTCATGATCTCAGGATCCTGGGATCGAGTCCTGAGTCAGGTTCCTTGCTCAGCAGAGAGTCTGCTTCTCCCTCTCCCTCTGCCTTCTTGCCCCCACTCATGCTCTGCCTCTATTCCCCCCCGCCAAATAAATAAATAAAATCTTAAAAAAATAATTTCAATTCAGAGAAAAACTGAAGAATAGTATTAAAGAACTTTTTTTACAGAATCATTTACGGGTAAATTGTTAACATGATGCTCCATCACTTCCAAATATTTCATTGTGTACCTCCTACAAAACAGGGAAGGGGGAATATTTCCAACACATCCATAATGCAACCATCAATGTCAGGAAATTTCCATTAATATGTTATTTTCATCAGTTCTACAACCCCCAACCAAGTTTCACCAATTGCCCAATAATGTCCTTATTAGCCAAAGGATCCAGTTCAAAATCATATCTTTTATTTTCATTTTCATGAAAAAAGCATTATTTGTCTGGATTTCCCTGTCATCTTTTTTGAGTATGTAACAAAAACCCTTGGCATTGACCTTCCAGTTCCCAGTTGGCCTTTTTTGTGATTATAAGCCTTGAAAGAAACTACAAAATATACAGAAGAGCAAGTCCTACCACTAGGAGACAGCCATTGTTAACACTTTGTATTTTCTTATAGTCTTTTTTCCTCTTAGTTTTTACTTTCTGGGTTTTAAAAAAATCAAGACCATGGTACATATAGTTTTGTTATCTAGCTTTTGTTTTGTTGAGCTTCGCCGAGCTGAACATCTTCTCAACACCAATATATTTCTTTAAAACATGTTTTTTTAATAACCACTAGGTAGATGCAACCTTTACTTATCAATCTCCTATTGTGTGTAGTTGAAGTTGTTTTGTTTTCTCAGTGTTATGAACAATTCTGCAATGAATAGTCTTGCACATAAATTCTGATCTGCATCTCAGATCTCCCCCCCTTAGGATATATTCATAGAAAAAATATTACTACTCAAAGGATGTAAGCAATTTGTAGAGTTGAAGCCACAAACAGTCTACCAGCGCTAAGAACCCTAAGAATCTTGCTAAGCCTGGTCTGACAGGCCTAAAAGGCAGGATATTTGAGGTGGGGGCGGGGGGGGTGGGGCCGGTGGTGCAGGGGGGGTGTGGTTCCTCAGGTGAGTCATAGAGCCAATGCATAGGATAGTCAGGATAGGTAAAGGCAAAAAGCCTATTTCTTTTTCTTTCTTTTTTTTTTTTTAGATTTTTTAATTTCTTTTTGAGACAGATCGAACACATGCAAGGGAGAAGCAGGCTCCCCACTGAGCAGGGAGCCTGATGTGGGACTCCATCTCAGGACTCTGAGATCAGAGCATGACCTGAGCCAAAGGCAGATGCGTAGCCAACTGAGCCACCTGGGCGCCCCTAAGGAGACTTTTTTTTTTTTTCTTTTTACGATTTTATTTACTTATTTGACAGAGAGAGACACAGCAAGAGAGGGAACTCAAGCAGGGGGAGTGGAAGAGGGAGAAGCAGGCTCCCCATCTAGCAGGGAGCCTGACACGGGGCTCTATCCCAGGACTTCGGGATCATGACCTGAGCTGGAGGCAGACGCTTAACGAGTGAGCCACCCAGGTGCCCCTAAAGAGCTTATTTCTTAAACAGACCAGCAGATCAGGGAATGTCTACTGAGGAATCAGAAAGGAATGGGTTTAGTACACACTCATGAAAGCAACTTTCCTGGCCTATTTCCCAGAGCAAAGCCTGATAAGGACTGGATTCTAAGAGAGGTGTGCTTTATCAGAATCAGAGAACCCTTCCCCAATTCATGCCTTTCCTTACATTTCCTGGCATTTATTTATTTCAAAGGCTCCTTGAGTTCGAGTATCTGTGGTATTATGATTGCTCCGTGTGCGCTGAGTGCTTGTTAGGGAACCAAAAGCTCTAGGAGTTGACAGAGCGAGCGCTGGGCAGTGCCCAAACAGAAGTTACTGTGGCAGCGAAATAAAACTTCGAGCCATGCTAATTTGACAAGTTTATGAACAGGTCTAAGTACTGTCACACTGTGTGGCAATCGGGCTGTTCACAGGAGACGACTCTCGTAGACAAGTTGCCTTTCACGTTTTGCTGTCTCCACTCTGTCCCGTACTTAGGACTGATATGTAACATGACGGCTGGCAGCTGCTCTCAACATGGGCAGACATGTTTAAAGAAACAAAAAAGATTTGGCTCTGGCCCCTCAACAGCTGGGGTTCTCTACTGCTCTCCACGTGGCCCAGACTCAGGTCCTTTTTCTCGATGACTCCCTCCTGAGGAGCTCCTGGAGCAGCACTAGCAGCAAATGGCTGGCTCAAAAGGTTGTGTATGGGGAGAATGCAACCCTCGTGCATGGAATGGGGACAGGTTGAAGTGGAGAAGGGAAGACGGCAAAATCGTCTTAAACCTTAAAACACAGGCATTATGGGCTCCATTGTGTCCGCCCTTATGCACACACATGCGTGTATTAAAGCCCTAACTCCCAGTGTTGACTGCATGTAGAGATAGGGCTTTTAAGAGGTGATTAGGTTAAAATGAGGTCATTAAGTGGGCCCTAACCCAAGCTGACTGGGGTCCTTATAAGAAAAGGACAGTTAGACACACAGAAAGACATCGGGGAGGCATATGCACAGAGGAAAAAGACCATGCGAGCCTACAGCAAGAAGTCGCCCATCTGCAAGCTGAGGAGAGAGGCCTCAGGAGAAGCCTGACAGCCTGACTCGACCCCAGCCTCCAGAACTCTGAGAAAACAAATCTGTTTAAGCTGTCCTGTCCAGCAGCTCTCACAAGCTAAACCAACAGGGAGAGGAGAAGTGGGGCCTGGAGATATCAGAGAAAAAAGTGTCACCAACAGATACTAAACAGGACAAACCAACATGGAGATTCTGTACTTTCCTGGACAAAATGCTACATTTCCCAGAATCCCTGGCATGAAGGGAACAGGTAGGTGAACAAGTAGCTTCCACTCCCATGCATGTGGACCTGACGCCTA
Organism: Lontra canadensis; assembly: GCF_010015895.1. NCBI lineage: Eukaryota > Metazoa > Chordata > Mammalia > Carnivora > Mustelidae > Lontra > Lontra canadensis. Next base: position 1,461,412 of record NW_022631049.1, on the reverse strand, counting down.
TCTGGCAACAACCAAACAGGGGGAAATGGGAATTTGGGGCAAGAACAGTGTTGGAAGAACAGGTTCTTCTGACACCCAGTCCCCAGAGCTATCAGGGACAAACGGCAAATCATGTCAGCAGTGATGTTTCCCCTAGAAATATCTGGTGGTGATGTTGGGCATTTTTGTCCGACTACATCAGCCCTGGCTGTGTAGCATCCCAGCCAGGTTCTCTGGCCCTCCCAAATACTCCTGAGTTTCTTAATAATTAATATTCCTCCATGAGATCCCCTTCTGTTCAAACTCACGAGAGTGGAATGTGCTTATGAGCCACTAAGAATCCTGACAGCAAAGGAGAAAAGTCTGCAGAGAAAGGCTGATGAAAAAGGATTTACTGTGTAGGTAGGAACCCTGAAGCAGCTGGTGACCCTCATAAAAAACGTTCAAAGTCTTTGACCCAATAATTCCACTTCTGGGGAGGTGTGCTGAGTAAATCATCTAGGATATGGAAGAGGTTTTATGTATTGAGACAATTTGGATCATCACTTCTAATAAAATAATGCAAAATAATCTAACTGTGTAACAATACCATGCCCACTGTGGCTGTTGAGGAGGGATTCCCATCCTAAGAGATGACAGGAAAGGTCACTGGTGGAACCCTCAAGGTCAAATCCAGCAGTCTGAGCCTACCAAGAATCACAGCGCCCATAGTCTTCAACACAGGCAAAGCACTTTTACCTATATTTTTTTCATACAATACCTAAAAATAACTCTAGTAGTTATTTTAGAAAATTTCTGAAGAGATACCTCAGGAAAGTTAATGGTTATCTTCTCTAAGGACTAAGACTGGATACAAGGCAAGAAGAATAAAAACTTATTTTTTGATTTACAACCTTGAGTAATTTCCTAGCTTTTTTAAAATAATGAGTATATATTATTTTTGTAATGGAAAATGGAATTCAAATAGACAATAGTCTTGATGAGATAACTAGGGAACTTGTTCATTCATCACTTCATTCAACAATCAATGAGTAACGATTACTCCAGCAAGCACTGTGCTGGCAGCAGGGAGACAAAGATGGACAAGATTCGGACCTAAGACAGCGGAGGAGACAGACAATGATGCCAGCCAGTGGGATAAGTTCTAGGACAGACTCTTGGTGGGGCCCCCCAGGATCCCCACCTTCTGATATTGACAACCTTATGTAGTTCCTTCCCACATTGTACAAGGGTTGATCTGTGTGACAGAGAGAATATGGCAGAGGGATGATTTGTCAGTTCTGACATTAGGATAGAAAAGACCGTGTAGCTTCAGTCCTGGGGACTCTCTCTCCCTGACCATGTATTCCAAGGAAAGCTGGCTGCCATATCATGACCAGCCCCTACAGGGAGGTGAGGAACCCAGGCCACCAGCCAGCAGCCATGTGAGTGACTGTGCCTCACTGGGATCCTCCAGTCAGCCAAGCCCTCAGGAGACTGCCACACTGGGCAACATTTTGGCTGGAACCTCATGAGCGACTTGAATCTTGTAGTTAAGATGTTCCTGAATACCCACCCCTCAGAAACCAGGTGAGACAGTAAGCGTTCGTTGTTTTAAGATGTTAAGCTTCGGGTGACGATTACGGAACAATGGGGAAGTAAGTAAAACAGGTCATGATGCAAATCCCAAGAATCACCTCTGATGAAGGCAGAAGCTCAAAGGAGGCTGAGTGGGCTGAGGCAGGTCCCCTGAGAAGCTAGGGCTGAGTCTGGATGCTAGGGCTGAGTCTGGAAGGCTGCGTGGAGTTGGCCAGGTCAGGAAGGCAGGAAAGGGAGAGCTCGAGCCACTTCCACTTGTGGGAAACATCTGTCTGGCTTTGGCTCAGAGGCCTGTGGGCAAAGGACAAGGGAAGTGACGTGGGTCCCGTCGGCTTCAGGTTCCATGTGGTAAAGTTTGATCTTTATACTGTGGCCCAAGGGGAATCCTTGAAGACTTTTAACTAGAAGGATGACAAAAAGCTTGTGTTCTCGTGTTTAAAAGAGCTCCCCGACCACACCGTGGCAGATCAGCTGAACGAAGCCAGCCAGACTGCCGCAGGGCAGCTCAGGTGGGGGCCGTGGTAACAATCCACCAGATGGCAAGAAAAATGCCACTGTCGCCAGTCTACAGACAAACATGCCGTGCTCAGAGGAAATAAGGAACTGGCTCAAAGTCACCAGGTAAAAGGGGTCAGAGGCCAAAACCACAGTGGTCTAGCTGAAAAATATGCCAGGCCTTCCTCTTCCCAGGCAGTTTCCACCCTCTCCAGGCTCCTTATCCGCAAGTAGCTGGCCCAGGCCCAGCCCACTGGACCACGAGTGGTTTAGGGTCCCTAGAACCCCTTTAGGGGGAAGGAGAAGGGTCCCTAAGCTGAAACAGCAACTCCACAGCTGGGCTTAAGAGGCATGGAATGTTAGAGCTGGAGGGACCCTTTGAAAAAGACCACACTACTCCCTAACTTTAATGGTGAGGAAACCAAGGCTCAGAAAGTTCTTGCCCAAGACCCTACAACCCCAAAGAAGCAGAGATGGTACTCGTTATGGATTGAATGATGAGCCCCTGAAAGTTACATTGAATTCTTAACCCCTGAATGTACCCATGCATGTGATCTTGTTTGGAAATGCGGTCTTTGCAGATGTGATCAGGATAAGATGAAGTCATAACAGCTTGGGGTGGCCCTAATACTGACTGGTATCCTTATGTGAAGAGGAGAATTTGGACACTGAGATTCACCGGGAGAAGATGGCCATGTGATGATGGAGGCAGAGACTGGAGTGGTGCTTCCACAAGTCAGGGAATGCCGTGGACTGCCTGTTTTAAGATGAGGGCTAACATATATTTTATATGTATTTTATATTAATATATATATATATATAAAATCTGCCCCCCATTCCTGGCACAGAGCTCCTGAAGCCCTTGCAATTTCCTAGGTGCTGGGAGCATTTTTTGCTCTCATGAGGTGACTCTGGGTAGGCTCCTGGATGAAGGCTGGTCAGATAAAGAACAAGCCACAGGGGCGCCTGGGTGGCTCAGTGGATTAAGCCTCTGCCTACGGCTCGGGTCATGGTCCCAGGGTCCTGGGATCAAGCCCCACATCGGGCTCTCTGCTCACCAGCGAGCCTGCTTCCTCTTCTGTCTCTGCCTGCCTCTCTGCCCACTTGCGATCTCTATCAAATAAATAAATAAAATCTTTAAAAAAAAAAAAGTTTGGAAAGTAATCATCTACTCTAACCTCCTTAAATCCCCTTTTGTACTGAAGAAAAAGCTAAAGCCCAAGAGGATTCAATTGATACCTAGCACAAGTCTTTAAAATTAATGGTGTTACAATTAGAACCAAGGTCTCCTAACTTTCCAGTGCAAGGTTTATTAAACCTTCATATCCAATTAAAGAGGAGGGGCACCCGGGTGGCTCAATGGGTTAAAGCCTCTGCCTTCAGATCAGGTCATGATCCCAGGGTCCTGGGATCAAGCCCCGCATTGGGCTCTCTGCTCAGCGGGGAGCCTGCTTCCCCCTCTCTCTCTCTCTCTCTCTGCCTGCCTCTCTGCCTACTTGTGATCACTCTGTCTCTGTCAAATACATACATAAAATCTTAAAAAAAAAAAAAAAAAGAACAAGCCACAATTAGAAGCTTGATTCTCCTGAGAGGAGAGAAGGGCTGAAAATGGGAGTTAATGATCAATCACAACTCTGTGATGAAGTCTCCATAAAATCCTAAAGTATGGGGTTCAGAGAACTTCTGGGTTGGTGAATACATGGGTACTGAGACTGACGTGCCCTGAGAGGACACAGAAGCTCCGTGCCTCTTCCCACATTCTTCGCCCACACCGATTTCCAGCCGCTGCTCATCTGTGTCCTTTATCACAGCCTTTAGTCAACTGGCAAATGGAAGTGTTTCCCTGACTTCTGTGAGCCACTGTACCAAATCAACTGAAATGGAAAAGGGGGTTATTGGAACACCCAAACAATTATCCAAACAACTAGTCCGTTGGTCAGAAGCACAAGCGATAACCCAGGCTTGTGACTAGCGTCTGAAGCTATAGGCATGGTGGGTTGGAGGTGGTGGGACCCTAAGTCAGGGAAACTGATCCCTTGACCTGTGGGATGTGACGCCATCTCCAGGTTGAAAGTGTCCGAATTGAGTTAAATGGTAAGACATGTAGCTAGCTGGTGTCACAGAGAATTGCTTGCTGTGGGGAGAAACCTCCACACATTGGGTAAAAGTAAAGGAGACTCACAGGATAAAGAAACAATAGGGAGGTACAAAGTTTTTCCCTACAGAAGAAGGGGAAAGCTGGGTTTTTCTTTTACAGCCTGTAAATACCAAAACAAAAAGGCAAAGGAGGACTCTTCCCTATAGGGTTCAGAGGAAGGAAGGCCCTGCCAACACCTTGATTTCAGACTTCTAGCCTGCAGAACTGCTTCTAGATTTTTTTCTTCTATGCCCATTTGTTCCTAATACCTTGTGTATTTTTACTCTTCGGATTATCATATAAGTATTTTAAACATCTACATAACCATAATATACTTAGTCATTTATTGGTGGGGACAGTAGATAGTTTCCAGTTTCTTCACTATAAAAATAACCCTTTGTTCAAAAGCTTTAATGGTATTTCCTTGGCATAGAGTCTGACAAAGGAGATTTTTAGGCCAAAGTGTGTTAACATTGCCGTATCATTTTCTAAGAGGGTCATGGGAGGTGTGAGCAGGCAGCAACACCTGAAGGGCTTCAGCGTCTTCTTAAAGGAAGACCAATCTTGCCTGTACTGATCCCGCTTCCTTCCCACTCACCCCCCTTTAAAGCCAGGCCAAGTGAGTGCCCTGCATTTTGCCTGGAGCGTTGCTTCTTTCGTGTCTGGGCGGGAGCAAGAGCCAAATCCATCTTGCCCCTGCCCGTCTCCTGCTTCACCCTCACCGGTGATGACTGTTCTGTACTCTGGGCTTCCAGCTCAGGCCCTGCCCTCCCCCCAGGACTGTAAACCCTCCTAAATCTGCAAATCCCATGGCCATACCCCGGCAACTTCTCTAGCAGACACAGAGCTGCTGTTGCCACCCAGGAGGAAAGGGGTTAAGGGGGAGAGAAAGCTGAGATGGATGGGTAGAGGGAACAGGGAACTGTGAGCAGAAGCCAGGGGCCAGGTCCCTCACCTGGCAGGAAGGGGTGTGGCTTCCCCTGGCCTCGGGCCAGCCTCCATACTCCCATCTTTGGGTTTGGTTGGAATGAGCTTTCCCCACGCCCGTCAGGGCTCTGCTGTGGGCTTTTGGGGTTAGACCTGTTGACTGTCCTCACTTCCCTGCACGCTGGACTCACTCAGCCAGGACTGGGTGGCCAGGCCAAAGAGAACTCATGTCCTTCCTTCCCTCTCACCTTCCCTGAGTCTGCATGGTGGTGGGGGGGAATGTTGTGAGGGAACCCCAGCAACAAGGGCCGAGCTGTCTGGACAATCAACAATGCCCACCAACCCCCTGCCCATATCATGAGCCACAGGACAGTGGGAGGTGTGCAAGCCCTCCCACAGGTTGTTTCTCTGAGGACCAGCCTATTGCTCTAATCACCGTGTCCAGCCTGACCCTTGATCCAACATCAGCCTCCTGCTACACCGCCTGCTAACAGTTTCGAGCAAACAACGCACCCGCCCTCCTATATCAAATAATGGGCAACACAACATGTCTACATTACCTACTGACCTGAAAGCCACTGGAGGCTTGGTGGCTACTCTGGTGGTGGGAGGAAGCCATGCAAGGGGGAAGCCCCTCATCCCCCTTCATCCATCTCCCTCCGAAAGCTATAGTCTCAGCAGAAGAGCCCAAAGTCTCAACCCCGGATTTTATGCTCTGCTGTTATGTTAGTATAAACCCTTAGTGTCGATATCAACATTCAAAGAACTTTAAAATATGGAACTTCCTCTTACTACCGCTCTTTGGTTCATTTTCCACCTTGATCTGTGTGTTCTGTGCCTGTCTGGACTCTGGCTAGCTGAGGGAAAGGCCACGTGGGCCATGGGCAAGGACTGAGGATGGAGGTTGTGTCTAGGTTGTTACTAGACCTGGGGCCTGGGGCCTGGGGCCAGCGGTCTGTCATTCGGTGACAACACCACCCACCTGCGGGGGACAGACCAAGGCTTGGAGTCAACATTAGTGGGTTTGCACCTGCTCCATCACCCATGGGCTCCCAGATCCTTAGCAAACTGCTTAATTCGCCTCCTTGAACTTTGTCTCTCCTTTGGGGAGAGGGAGGAATGCGGTGCTCCGCGTGCGGGCCGCCCTGGGACTGAGGAACACCCTAAATGCTTAGCAGCCTGGGCTGCCTCCTTGCCCAGGGCTCACTGTGCGGAGAACGGGAGATGACGCCGAGATGGGCGCTGTGAGCCACAGAGCGCACTTAGGTCGTCGCGTTAATACAGCAAATTTAAATACGGTCTTCGTCCCATTACCCCAAGTTGTTTTAACTAGGATGTCCGCTTCAGGAGCCGCCCCCCACCCCACACCGCTGGCCAAACGGGCCTCTCCTCCTTGCCTGTGCCTCTGCCGCTCTGTTCCAGCCGAAGCCGCCCTCCCACCCAGCTCTCAGCCGGCCCCCGCCAGCCCCCCATCCCCGGTCCCCGGACGGCCCCCGTCCTCCGCCCCCACCGGCCCGCCGAGCCCGCCGTCGGGCGCCGGCAGGGGACTCGGCTCCGGGAGCAGCCGCCCGCGCACCGCCGGGCCAGCGTCCGGGCAGGCTCCCGCGCGCTCACCCTCTTGACGAGGAAGCCTTCCTTGAGCACGCCGTCCTCCATGTCGCCGCGCGCGCCAGCCGGGCCTGCGGGCGCTCCAGGTGCGCCGTCCCCGCGCCTCCCGCGCGCGCTGCGCCCAGGAGGAGCCTCGGAACCCGCGCGGGCGGCGCCTGCCTGGCGGGCGTCCAGAGCCGGAGGCCGCGGGGCCTCCCGGGCAGGAAGTCACTCCAGGTCGGGGTTTCTGACGCGGTTGCCTCCGCGAAGGTGCGCTAGGGTCCGCGGTGAGGCCTCCGGGCACAGAGTCTGCCGGCTCTTAGCGCCCTGCCCTGGGTGGGTCGCCTCCGGGAGGCGGGGTGCTCCATCCAGGTGCCCTTGGCGCCTCGCGCTGTCGGGTCTGCGGCCATATTCGCCCGCCCCAGCCTTAACCAGCTGCCTGCCTGGCCCTTGAATAATGTTTACGGAATTAAACTGAACAGAGGATTTTCAGGAATTCGGAGTCAACCCTGACTGAGTGTATTAGAATCACAGAATCAGAATCTAACCCTTAAATCATCCAATCTAGACACTTCATTTTATAAATGAGGACTCCCAAAGGCCCAGCTCATCCTGAGCTGAGTGCAAGTGCCGGTGGGAGACTGGGTGGAACCAGGCTAGGTGGGAACTTCGTCCTGGCCTCTGGTGGGGATAGAGCAAAGTTCCCATCCGCAAAAAAGGTCACAGGTTTACAAAATACACCCTCCCACCCCCCCAATCCCCTAAAAAAGCTACCGCGGGAGATATTCCATCATTAGGGGCAGAATTTAAGGGAATACAAGGAACTCAGTAATCTAGATAAATTATATTTTAACTCAATATTTTTGAAAATCAAAAATAATGCAAAAAAATCCAGGATGAACAAAATATCAAAATTTTAAATGAGAGATTGGAGTCTGAAACAAGAGGAAACACAGTAATACTGATTCTGTCTAGTAATCCTTAGGACACATTCAGCGTGTTCATGGTTTGCACTGTGTGTGAAGAGCCCTCTTAGGACTGTTCACCGGGAAGGGGAAAGGCCTGAGAGCCTAGGAGGAAAGAAAAGTTTCAGCCAGGAGGAAGTACCCCAGGCTGCATTTCAGAACTAGCCTGGGGCCAATTCCCAAACCACAAGGGGCACTCCTGCCCTGGAAATAGCCCTACTTCAGCCTTCTCACTGACTGACTTCACGTCTCCCAATGAGTCCAAAAGCAATGGGCTTCCGCACCATTTCAGAATGAACATAGACTCACCTTCTGAAGCCAGGTCTGTAGTAGGTGTTAGGTTTTATTTAATGCACAGCAACTCCATTAAATGAGTTTATTATCCTTTTTTTTTTTTCCCCCAGCAAAGGAAACTGAAACTCAAAAGCAGTTATAACTTGCCCAAGGTCACACAAGCTAGGATATTAATCATGATGTACTTGCTTCTCAGTTCTTGAGTTGGGATGAGGAGGAAAGTCTCCTATGAGCTCTGAAATCTTGCTGGGCTCAAACCTAAGACATGAGAGGATAGAATGGGAAATTCTTATCCTCTTTGGCTCCAGGTATGTTCTGTTCATCTCCTGCATACATAACCTGCTTCCTGTCCTAGGGAAGCCCCTGGTGCAAGCCCACCCCAAGTCTGACTCACTAGACTCAGGACATGAGTCACACTCCTTCCTCACCCAGCTGTAGTGGCTAAGCCACCAGCCCACCAGGGAACCACACTGACATAAGCTCGATATAACCATAGGGAAGAGGATGAAGACAGAGGAAGCAGACACTGGTGGATAGCTGAGACTCAGGAAAGGGAGAAGGAAGGGGAAGGAAGCTCAGAACACAAGAGCTTATCTTGCTCTTCCAGGCAGATACCACTCCCCTCTCTCTCAAGGCTTAGACTAATGTGGAAGGATCCCTGACTCTCTCAGAAGGTCAGATAATAATCTAGAATGTGTGAGTTGTAGGGAGCTATGGTCAGTGTTTGGGTGTAGGTAATTCATATAGCCCAGTGTGAAATTCCACCATTAGAGAGTCATTTGTTTAGCTATAAATAAAAATCCACTGTTTAACACACAGTGGAAAAAGGTAATCATGGAGTCTTACAATGAATACACTGACTTAGTGAGTGTATTAGAATCACAGAATCAGAATCTAACCCTTAAATCATCCAATCTAGACACTTCATTTTATAAATGAGGACTCCCAAAGGCCAGAGAAATAAAATTACTTGTCCAAGATCTCACAGCCAGTTAGTGGCAATACCAGGACCAGAAAACAGGCTAACAGTGTAAGCACTTCAAGGCTAGCTCTCTGCAAATGCAGGGGCACTTCCTTCAGCAGTGTCCTGCCCCAGAGCAGGACTGCCATCAGGGAGTAACTACACAGGCTGGAAAGAGTTCTGTCTGCAAAGCCAAAAAAGCTTTAAACAATGTTTTCTATGGTTTTTTGTTGACCATAAATAATTTTTGTGCTCATTAGAGACAATTTAGAAAATACCATAAAGGATAAGACCACCCAAATCCCATTATCCAGGCAGGTAAGTACTTATGCACATATATTATTATTTAAAAATTCTTGAACCTTGTCTTTTGTCATTTATCATAGCTAATAAGCATCTTAGCAGATCATTAAAAGTAATTCAAAAACATAATTTTATTTTTTATTTTTTTCAAAAACATAATTTTAATGGTTGAATAACATTTCATTATACCTGTATCATAATGTATTTCACCATTTCCATTTAAGCTGAATTTCCTGTTTCTCTGTATAAATGATGCTATGATAAATACCCCAATATGTAAACATTCTACCACATCCCTTATTATTTTGGATAAATTTGGGTTTGTTTTTTTTTAAGATTTTATTTATTTTAGAGAGAGAGAGAGATCTCGAGCAGGGGGAGGGGCAGAGAGAGGAAGAGAGAATCTTAAGCAGACTCCCCGCTGGGGAGTCTGGGCTAATCTCAGGACCCTGAGGTCATGACCAGAGCCAAAACTAAAAGCCAGCCGCCTCACTGACTGAGACACCCAGGCACCCTGGATAAATGTTTAAAGCATGCTTTTAGATTAAAGGATATAAAGTTTAAACATTTTTGATACATGAGTGCCTAGATGGCTCAGTCAGTGAAGTGGCTCACTGTTGGTTTCCACTCAGGATCCCGGGACTGAGGCCGGGTTCTTCATTCAGTGTGAGTCTGCATAAGGATTCTTTCTCTCTCTACCTCTCCCTCTACCCCTCCCGACCCCCATCCCTGCAAACTCTCTCTCTCAAATAAATCAATTAATCTTAAAAAAAAGGGTGCCTGGGTGGCTCAGTGGGTTAAGCCGCTGCCTTTGGCTCGGGTCATGATCTCAGGGTCCTGGGATCGAGTCCCACATCAGGCTCTCTGCTCAGCGGGGAGCCTGCTTCCCTCTCTCTCTCTCTCTCTGCCTGCCTCTCTGTTTAGTTGTGATCTCTCGCTGTCAAATAAATAAATAAATAAATCTTTTTAAAAAAAATCTTAAAAAAAAAATTCTTCATACACTTCACCAAACTGCTTTCTAGAAGTATACCACAAGATGCCTTCACCTGTAGCATATGATAACGGCAGTCTCAGGTGTCTACATCAGCATTACCTGGGGTATTTTTAGAAAGTTTTGCCAATTTTATCAGAGGGAGCAGAGCTCTTCCCAGATGTGTAGGCTCTGTGTGATCTTTATCCGGGGACAGCCTGCTAGAGGAGCTTCACCCAGGAACAGACTCAGAACTGGGAAGTGGCCAGGAAGGAGGGCAGTGAGAGAAAAGGAGGGCATGTGGGGTCTTGGGCAGCCGGGAGAGCACCCAAAGGCATGGGCAGAGACAACAAGAGGAAGGAGAGGAGAACTAGAAGTATAAGAAGCTGAAAAAACTGGAAGAGAAATCTGCCCAATTCCTGGCTTTGCCCAAAGCCCTCCATCAAGTTGCCCTCTTAAAACCGGAAACATATTCACTCATCCATCATTTCATTCATTCATTCATTCACCCAGCTGGAGACTCATATCAAGTATGTCCTGTGTACAAAGCACAAACCAGGTGCCATGAGCAATACATAGACCCTGCCCTCGGGCTGTACACATCAGGGAAACAAAGTAGCCTTTTGATGAACCATGAATATCGCCAGGGCCGGCCACAACTGACATGGCAGGTCCACCAACACAAAATGCTGTTCACACCCATCTGTGGTGAGGACCAGTGTTTTTGATTTCCCATGAGTCTCGGACTGTTGCATGGACCTACTGTGCTTAACTAAAATGTAGCCTCTACCACAGGCAACTTGCCAGAGATTTCTGCGTCAGCTAAACTGGGCTAGATTCATTCAGTGAAATGAGACCATTGATCGTGCACTTGAATGTTGTGGCAATGCTCTGCTCATAAAAGTTTCCAAACACACTCAATTTCTGTTCCATTCTTGTCATAGAGCAGTACCAGATGGACCACTCTTGAAAAACATTGCTTTTGAATGTGAGCTCTGGAATCTTCGAGTCTTATTTTGGCCATTGCAGGAACTTTGGCGAGTTACTTATCCTCTCTGATCCTTATTTTCCTCATCTGTAAAACAGGGTAATAAAGTACGTTCCTCACAGGGTTATTGGGCAAAATAAATAAGATCATGAAAGTAAATTGTCTAGCAAGGTGCCTGGCACACAGTAGGACACAAGAAATTACCTTGTTTCCATTTGATCCCAACCTTGTGAGGTCAGTAGGAGTATAGGTAGTAAGTAGCCCATAGTTATGGATAAAATGCCAAAGCTGGGTAGTGGGTAGAATAGTGGAGAGTTTATATTTACTGTGTTCTTACTATGTGCCAAAGATGTAGTCTATATCATCTCATCTAATCCTCAACAATTCCCTGTGAATTAGGTATTATACTCATTCTGTAGTTGGAAATAAGATTCAGAGGAGTTAAATAACTTGGCCAACATCACAAAACTAGTACATGTCTCAGTCCAGGTTAAAATCTAGACCCATCTGACTCCAAGCCTTGTTCTTTCCCTACTTTGCACGGTTTCCTTTGGCCCAAGGATATTCTCTCTTCCCGAGAAGGAATCCCCCGGCCTAAGTCAGGGGGCCTACTGGGGTACATTGCATTTTTGTTCCCAATTATTCGCTGCCTTTTGCCTGTGATAGAAGCATATGTCCCAGACCCTTTGACTCAGGATGGGCCACGTGACTTGCTTTGACCAAAGGAAGATCGGCTGCATAAAACAGCTGAAGATTTAAGCACCATCACCTGGTTACACCTTTGCTCTTTCCACAAGCCCGGCATGGCCCAAATAGGGACTGCTTCCTCAACTTGAGTCCAGGAATGTAGACAACTTGGGAAGAGAACTGCAGCCCAAGTGAGTGCCAAGTAGGCCTTTGTTGTTGTAGACTCTGAGGTTGGGGGAGGGTTGTTTGCTACCAGGTGTGACTAGTAAAAGCTCTTTCATACGCCCACCTCGCCACCTCAGCTGCCTCTCAGAAGCTCAAGGAGGATACAGGGCAATGCCAGCACTGCCCAGAACCCCCCCTGGCATGGATGGGTGGAGTGCCCTCTCATGAATACCCAGAAACCCACCTCCCTGCTCCGTAGGCGAAGCTAAAACTCCTTGAGAGTCTTGTCCCTCTCTCCAGGGTGCTCAGCCAGCCTTTGGTCTGGGGACAGCCCAGACCCCCTGCTTCCCCAGCAGTGCCCTCAACCCTGCCCAGCCCCTAGAAGGCAGCCTTGAAGGAGAAATGCTTGTGGCAGCTGTCCTTTGGACAGGAGTGGGGGCGGCAGGATGCCTCTCATGACTCAGCCGGCTATGGCAGAGAGAACTGGACCTGTTCAATATAGATAAGGGCCCTCCCCTTCTTCTCCTCCCCATCCCTCTTCCCCTCCCTTCTTTCTTTATTTTTTTTAAGATTTTATTTATCTATTTGACAGAGAGAGAGAGATCACAAGTAGGCAGAGAGTCAGGCAGAAAGAGAGGAGGAAGCAGGCTCCCTGCTGAGCAGAGAGCCCTATGCGGGGCTTGATCCCAGGACCCGGAGATCATGACCTGAGCCGAAGGCAGTGACTTAATCCACTGAGCCACCCAGGCGCCCCTCCCCTCCCTTCTTTAAATGTTATTCCTGGAGGTTAGGTTTTCTTTCTTTTTAAGATTTTATTTACACAAATAGGTGGGGTGGGAGGGGAAGCAGGCTTCCTGCTGAGCACAGAGCCCAATCCCAGGACCCTGAGATCATGACCTGAGCCGAAGGCAGAGGCTTAACCCACTGAGCCACCCAGGTGCCCCTCTTTTTGCTTATTTTGTGTAAAAAAGAAAAAGGGGGGTACTCTAGAAACTTGACCTGGGAATGTCTGAGGAACCCCAGCAAGAAGGGGGTGGCCATGGTGCCACATGCTGGCCACTGTGTCACACATCTGGTGGTATCTGCTCTGGGGCATCAGAGGCTCCACCTGGCCAATCATTGGAATCACCTGTAGGGCTTTTACCAGCCCCACCCCACCCCCAGGGTCTCCTAACATTGCATGTTGCCTGCTTACTGCATAAAGAGGGCAAACCGGAGCCAAGAGCCTGAGCACTGCCAAGCTCCACACACAGGCCCCCAACTCGGAGCTGCGTTCCCCAAAGGGAGGGGGCATTTTTCTTCACATATAAGCCTCTGTCCACTTGCCAGGACACATCCCAGCAAGACTGCCTTTGCCCATAGCAGGTACCTTCTTCTATTTCATTCGAAAGTAGCAGGGACCATGCCCATCCCCAGAAGGTTCCGGTTTGTGGGTCAGAGAAGCCTCATTTGAGAAATCTTTGCTCTTGTGGTGCCTGGGTGGATCAGTCCGTGAAGCTTGTGACTTGGGCTCAGGTCACGATCTCAGCGTCCCTCAGGCTCCCTGCTCAGCGGGAAGTCTACTAGCTTCTCCCTCTGTCCTTACCCCTGCTCATTCATTCTCTCTCAAATAAATAAAAATCTTAAAAGGGAGGGAAGAGAGTGAGAAAGAAGAAAGGAAGGCAAGGAAAGAAAGGAGGAACTCTCCCTGACAGCTGCGGGGAGTGGGGGGCTGGGGAGCGGAAAATCCCTTTCCTCTCTCAGGTGATGTGGCTGGAGCGGAATTCAGGGGAGAAGGTCAATCTCCAGCCCGGTCTGCCACCTGCACTCATGCGGGCGGGCGTAAAAACGTCCCCAGCCCCCACACACCCAGCTCCGCCCTGGGGAGAGGCTATCTGTTGCTGGGTGGAGCCGGCTGCTGGGGAGATTAAAAGAGGGCGAAGCCTGCCCCAACAATCCCCGAGGGAGACCTGTGAACTTAGGGGCAAGTGAGGAGTAGGGGGTTGTTGCGGGCTTCCCGAGGTTAAAAATGCTAAGAGATGGTGCGAGGGATGAGCCGTCAGTCGGAGCCATCACGCACTCCCCCTTCGGGAGTTGCCGGCACCGAGGTGCTCTAGCCAGAGCTCGGAGGGACACGAGCCCGGCGCTTCTAAGCGTTCCCAATGCTGAAAAGCGTGGGCGGGCGCAGCACCGAGACCCCGGCAGTTGGAAGAGGCCCAAGTACACCTGGTCAGACTAAGGCGGGGCGAGCAGGAGCGGAGGACGCAACGGTTAAGGAGGCCCTCGGAGTCGTGGAGGTGCCGGGTCCACGCCTCAAAGTGCGTGCCTCCTTAAGTTTTGCGCCGCGGTCTCCAGCGAGTCCTGCCGGCAAGCTAGCGCCTGCGGGAGGCCCGACCCGGAGCCGGTGCAACTTCTGAATTAGCTGGCTCTTCGGACAGCCTTTGGGGTTGCCCGCCCACGCTGGCCAAAGATTTGGGGGCCCTCAGAAACCCACCTTCCACAAGCAAGGGGAAACTCTTCGCTTGAAGAGCCGAAATTGAGATCTTTCCTGTTCAATTAAGGCTACGTTTGCAGTTAAGTGCAAGCAGGGAAGAAAATAACAGACTGTGTTGGAGACCGCAGACTCCGCGCCTGACCTTGTTAGAGTGCAACTCTGTCTCTGGAAGGCTGTGCTGGGCCTGGGACTCTGCCTTGCTCGCCAGCTCCCAGGTGCTGCCTCTGCCCTTGGTTAGGAACCGCAGGGTTACTCAGCTTCTGTAAAGGGGAGACCTTGAGCTCAGGACTGGTTACACAGTTTACAGGGTCCAATAAATGAAAAGGGAGACTTCTGTTTCAAAAACGAAGAATTTCAAAGCATCAACAGCAGACTGTTAAAACAGTCATGGGGCCCTGTGTCTGAGCCTTACAGGGCTGTAGAGAGGATTAAAGGTTAGCCTATAATGCACTAAGATATCACTTGGGTGGTAAATTCTTGATAAGGTTCGTGATCACTATTGCTCAGCCCCAGACCTCCTCTCCCTGAACACGTGGGCTGTCAAACCTTATATAGTCCAATCTTCGTTTAATCAGGGGAGGAAACAGAGCTTCACAGAGCTCAGGGAATAAATGATGGGTCAGTGGGACAACTCGTTGAGGTCACAGGCTGGCCTCCAGACATCTAGGCCAGGGCTCTTCCTTCTGGGCTGTCTACTCAACTGTCTGGGGAGGGGGGGTAGATGGCAGGGAAGTAACGTCGCACTCTCAGAAATGCTGAGGGGATGATGAGCACTGGGCGTTTTATGCCACTGATGAATCACTGAACTCTGCATCTGAAGCTAATGATGTCCGATACGTTGGCTGGATGAATTAAAAAAAAGAAAAGTGCTGGGGGATGGTGTCGAGACTGGATGGGTGCAGGTTGGCCCTGCGTGAACACAGTCCAAGCCATGGGATCCGTCACGTATTGGGCTTCTGGACTGTGCGTTTTGAGCCACTGGTAAGAGCCTAGAATTACGCGGGAACAGCACAGGTGCCCTCAACCATTGCCTCTGAAACAGTTCCAGTTGCTTCTTGGTTTGCTCTTCGTAGTCTCTCCATCTCCTCCCTTAGTACCACTTATGGCTGTCAGGGTGCCCATCTCCTGACACTATTCTATAAATTGCTTACAATCTGATGAAATTTGTCACCAGTAACACAAGACCAGGGTCTCTCGAAAGACAAGGCACAGCATGGCTTACCCCAACTTGTAATAGGAAGTGAGAAGCTGGTCTGGTTCTCAGAACAGCCTCAGAAATCCACTGTCAATCTTCTTCATAGTGACAAATAAAATAATGGCAATAATGGTAATAATGGCAATAATTCTTAAAACCTGCAATTTTTCTGTTATTGATTTCCTGATTATTACAGTGATAACTTGTTTGTCCAGAATTCAATATTTGGCAACCTCACTCATGCAAATCATGCCTACCTCTTCCTTCCCTCTCTCCCTCTTACCAGCCCCCCCTCCAACGTGGGGTCTCATGATTGGCTTAGGAAGGAAGCAATGGGTGAGACTCAGGCTGTCTGCCCATTCAGGTAGCCCCAAGGACTGAGCAAGAACACTGTCCTCTCAGAACAGTCCTTCCCACTTCCCTCTCCAGCAGGATCCTGGTCCTCTCTCAGACCTACCTCTGTGGCCTCTCTTCTGCAGCTCCCTCCAGCTGCCCCTGGAGTTGGGGCTCAGCCCTGTGTGTCGAAGCAGCTTAGTAGAAATAGTAAGAGTGAGAGTTGCCCTACTGTGCTAAGTCATCCATTAATCCCAGTGGCCTTCCGAGTAGGGGCTGTTATTCCTTGCATTTGCAGGTGAAGAAACATAAGTAACTTGCCAAAGTTGTACAGGCTGACTCTAATTTTGGTCTCGTAACTTCAGAGGTTTATTGAATAGTATAGAGTATCTTCTAAGAAGTAGGCTAGAGACGCGGAGCTCTGGCAACTTCTGAATGAAATGAATGAGTGAGTGAGTGAACGAACAAGGGCGGGCATGTCTGCTGCACATTTCCAGGGCTGAAATGCTTGGCAGTGCCCCGGGTGTTTCTCGTGGCCATGGCCTGGTCAGGACATTTCTGGCTCTGGGAAGTGAGGTTGGCTAGGAAGTCTGTTGCCTAGGATGCCAAGGTGTCTGGGAAGTAGGCCTAGTGGAAAACAGCGCATATGTCTCTCATGACCAGGAGCTGCCATACTTGTGAGTGAGAAACTCAGAGGCACTCAGGGAGGGCAGACCTAGTGTAGGTGACCGGTGTGAGTCAGGGCCAGGCTCTGGAACGACTCAGTGCCCTCCTTATGTGTCTGTAATGAAGCAGACTTCCTGAGGAGCACATTTGTTCTACCCACCAAGTCCTTGTCTTAGTCCTTGAATAAAGGTAGCAATCAGCTACAGGGCCCTCTGCCCCAAGGGCTGCACCCTTGGGTCTTGTAACTCTATGTCTTCTCCCCCTTCTGCCTTCAACCTCCTGTTGAAGGCACCCCCAGCTCCCAGTTTCAAGATCACGTTCTCAAGGATGTCTTTCTGTCTCCCAGGCTTTATATCATATGTCTTGTGTTGCATATTCTCATTGCAGCCGCTCCTCTCCTCCAAGTATTTAGCTCAGCTTCTGATTAGGTATTTGTTAGGATTACTATTTGATTAATGTCCTATTCCCTCTTCGGATTCTAAGCTTCATGAGAACTGGGACTGTGTGCGGTTTTGTTGACGTTAGCCACGTCGACTGCCCGTTGTGCCTGACACACAGGTGCCACGCCGTAAGTACGGGCTGACTCCCTTCGATGAAGGAAGGTGAAGTGGGTCCATTCACCGTGGAGCTTTCTGCCCCTTTACACAGGGAAGCTGAGTCTGCCCCGACTGACCACCAGGAGGTGATGAGTCCCTCCCTAAGTCACCCTTAACTCCTCTCATACATGGAAGAAAATCGGTTACAATGCTTTCGGCTGGAAGTAACCCAAAAGTCCACCAACAGTGGCTTACACCCTAGGGAGATGCTTTTATCTACTTAACCAGAAGTCTGGAGGTAGGTGATCCCAGAGTTCACTCAGTGGCTCAATGCTGCCATCAAAAGCCAGGCTTCCCCCATCTCTCTGCTCTGTCCCCATCAAGGAACATCACATTCTCTCAAAACAATGTCCCCAGGGGTGCCTGGGTGGCTCAGTGGGTTAAGCCTCTGCCTTCGCTCAGGTCATGATCCCAGGGTCCTGGGATAGAGCCCCCCATCGGGCTCTCTGCTCAGCAGGGAACCTGCTTCCTCCCTCTCTCTGCCTGCCTCTCTGCCTACTTGTGATCTCTGTCTGTCAAATAAATAAAATCTTTAAAAACAAAACCAAACAGTGTCCCCAGCAGGAAGGAAAGGGACAAAAAGGGACTGTGAGGGTATTTGTTTGCAAGATTGAATTTAAAAAATTGAAGTGGCCTTCTGTAGCAGCCCCTAGGGTCGTAGTTACAGCATGGTTTTGCAGTTAGTTCTTCGTCTAGGAGTCCCCCTCCCCAGTAACTTCCCCAACCAGCGTTTTGCTAACAGAGGCTATTTGGAGAATGTCCTCTACCAACCCCTAACACAGTTGGGGTAGCCATGGTGCTTGCAGAAGCAGGGAGTCCTGAAGGTGGCTGAGAGTGGGAGGTGGGGAGGAGGCAGGGTGGGGAAGGGTACTGCGTCCATTGCCAGAACTGGAGAACTTGGAGGGAAAGTGGACGTCACAGTGCTCATAGCCCAGGAAACAGGAAGTGGTAAATCTGAGAGAAGGAGGGATCGAGTTGTGGCAAATATTGGCACAGTTGTTAAGGAGCTGTAAAAAAAAAAAAAAAAAAAAAAAAAGGGAAGGGTGTAGGCGCAGGCTTTTTGCCAACACAGCTTCCTGTAGGTCCCAAGGTTTTCTTCTCAGGGTGTTCTTTCCTTCCAGAGAGGGCGAGTGTATGGCTGTCACTGTCCTCAGAAGCATCCAAGTGCAAATGAATCCTTGGTGGGTATTTCTGATGATTTCTGCAGTAGTTGGAGGAATTAAAGGCTTTTAATTAGCTCCTCTCTCGTCTCACCTATTATGGTCCTATGGAATCGAATACCAATAGTCTGCCGGGGAGAGAAGCTAAAATATTGGGCTAAGAGAGAAGGGAGCGGAACCAAACTCCCTCTTCTCCTTCATGTCCATTCTCAGCATCAGGCATTCTCTCTTTTTTGGGTCACGACCTGCCTGAGCAGGGCACCTGCTGAGGCTTCCAGGAGAGGCAAAGCTGACAGAATTGGGTTGGCTCTTGGGGTGCCATTGGATCAGAAAGGAGGTGCCCTCTGCTGTGATCCCACTTCGTGCCTGGAAGTCAGTCCCCCACTGTCCTGACTCCGCTGTTGCCCATTAGAAAAGGCCCAGCCCCCTCCATGTCATCCTCCCTCTCCTTGCCTTAATTCTTCCCAAGCCCCATTTGGAAAGGAAGGACATTATCCCAACAGGCTCAACTGCTTTGTCTTACCTGGGGAAACAAAGTTTAATACTGAAAATGAAACCATTTTAATGGCTGGCTTATGCTGCCCCAAAGAAACCATCTCTAAGTGGTTTCTCAACACACCAAAAACCAAAACACACTCCACATCAAACATTCAAAATACTCACTATGACTCTCAGATTACCTTCTCCTGTGGAAAGACAATCAGAACAACAGCCACTAGGATATTCTCCACACAAGGGAGACTATTGTCGGGTCTGATAGCATCTGGGCGAAGCTATGGAGGAGGGCAGGGGATGGCAGCCTCCCCCTTGGGGTTTCCCATGATCTCAGCAGAGTTAGGAACCAAAGAGGGGGGGGCATGACTGTGCAACCTTCAGAAGTGAGGGACCCTCTGTAACTTGCCCTGTTGGGGGTTTCATTACCTGCTGCCTCCTTTGCTCTCGGAACAGTTGGTAAGCTTCTCAAATGGCCAAGTGGGACTAGTATCCGTAGCAGCAGAGAAAGGGGCATTTGTGTGCTGGTTTGGGCAAGGGAGTGGCGGTGGCTAGTCGGGTTTTAAGGGGAACTGAAAGTCTAAAGACTCCTGGGCTTGTAGCTGAGGAGCAAATGCAGCTCAGAGCAGCTCTAGGCCTGAGGCAGGTCCAGGCGTGTGAAGATGGGAGAGTGTGCACAAGCCCAGTGGAAGGGGCTGTCCTTTTCCAAGCCACACGTTCTAGTCCTCTGGCTAGAGAAAGGACCCAAGGCCCTGGAGGAGTAGGAGCTCACCGGTCCTCCCTTATTTCGGGCTCGGACCTTCTCCTAAAAGGAGAAATCAGATGAGTCAAGGGAAACTGAAGGGTAGGGTGTTAGAGGTGGCTGGGGAGGGGTTGGAGTGCATATTCTTGAGGTGGCTAAAGACTATGGGGGATGTGGGGGACATCTCAAGCAGAAAAGCTACACCCTCATAATTGTGGCAGTGCCTTATAACTGTAAAGCACTATCCAAATGCTTTTGTAAAATCTTCCTGTCTGCCCATGTTAAGAGAACTTCTGCCCAGTGACCACTAGGAGGCAGCCAAGCTCCATCCAGTTGCATTACCCCTGGCAAATAAGGTCCACGAGGGGAGAAGGGCAAGAGTGGCAGCCATCACCTGCTGTGGCCATGCAAATTCTGCAGACCCAGGGACCCAGGGGCTCCAAGGCAAAGCCGAAGCAGGCCACCTTTGTCCAGTGCTTCCCTCCTTACTCTCTGTAATCCTCACGTTATACCCAAAGCACCCTGAGAACTTCTTGTCTGCCACCCAGGGCCCTACCCACACACAGCTCGTGGTAGGACTGACCTGCCCCATCCAACTTTTGTTCTTATTCCCTCAGATCGTGCTAAAATGCTGGCTCCTTTGAGAAACTCAATTGCACTTCATGGCTGAAGACAATTTATTATTTAACCCTTCCAAGGATACTCCTCCTTGAGGGGATTTGAACCCTAACAATGATGGTGTAAACTTAGTTTCCTTAAGCCCCTGCATGGAGGAGCTATAGTAACTGTAAGTCACTGTATTTTTCTGGCACATTCTACCACTGTTGTGTGCAAGAGACATTTTGAATAATCCCGCTATTTCTGGGGAGTCTCCAGATGGTGTCTGATAGGAGCTGCACCCATGCCCCAGACCTCCACGATCAGCATGGGGATGCTTGCCCCTCCACCACCTACACACAAAGGTGCCCTGAGTGTACCAAGCCCCAAATGATAGCCTGTTCCCCAATATCATAAAAATATTCACAGTCAGCCCTTATGTGGCACTTATCATATGCCTGGCACTTTCCTAAGTCCTTATATACATTTATTCCCCACAAGAACCCAGTAGGGAGAACTATGAGTCTTACCCCTGTTTCCCAAATGGGGAGTCTGAGGCCCAGAGAGGTTAAGTACTTTGACCAAGATCACACAGCTAGATGGCAAGTGGAAGAGCCAATGTAATCTGGCCCTGAAGCTAGGTTTTTAACCAGTGAGCACATCGCCTCTTCAGAGAGCTCTGGAAACTGCATATTCAGCCTCTCACAGCCTCCTTTCTCACTGGGACTCAGTCTGGGACAGACTCTTGCCCTGTTAAGTGCTTCCCCTTCCTTCAGACCTCTGAATCTGGTTTTTATGTAGGCCTAAGGGCCTGACCTTCCTTCCTTCGGTATTAGTTACCTACCAGTCTGCTCCACAGACAAACTCCCCACAGCTCCTCCCCACTGCTGCCCTGGGATCTAGGCCAGAGGAGAGAGAGAGAGAGACAGGCTTTGGTTTGCAGAAGCCGGCTGAACTTTCGGCCGCCTCTCTCATCTTGCCCTATAGGCAGCCGCCTCCATCTGATCATCCCAATGTTGGTTCTCATGGCAAGTGGAATTATTCCTTGAGGGTCAAAGGGATTGTAGAATCCTAGAGCCAAAAGGAATATTAAGGCTCAAGACCCACCCTCTCATTTTATGTAAAAACATGTCTACAGAGGTGAAGTACCTCCCTCAAACTCACAAAGCTCAAGTTGGTGGAAGGTGGGACTAGAAACCAGATTATTCTGTTAATAAGAAAAATAGCATCTGACCTCTATTAAGTGCTTACAGCATGCCGTAGCAGACCTATATATGCATTATTTCACTTAATCCAACGTTCCTGTAACCTAGCTCTGTCCTGTACTTTACAAATAAGAAACCAATTCTGAGAGATGAAGTAACTTGCTCAAAAAATCACATGGTTGGTAAGCTACAGGGCTGGGATTGAACCCAGGTTTCTTTGACTCTAAAGTTGCTGCTCTGAGCTATGACCATCTGTCAGGGAATCACAAGCATCCTCATGAAACTCTTGCAAGGGGAGAGCAAGTGTGATGTCTTGGTTGGAGCCAAGGCTCAGCTACAGCAGCGCATGGGGGCAGACGCCTTTCCTACACGTCCGTCCCCTCCTGTGCACCACAAAACCACATACCTCGGATGACAAGGATCCAACCCAGAGACAGAATGCGAATCCTGTGTACAATTTGGATTCATCTACATGAGAATTGTAGCAAGTTATGGGGAATAAATCAAGGCACAGGGAGAGGAAAGCCACTGTGCATGAGGAAGGAACCTGGCCTGGTGGCCCTGGCTCTGGCAAAAGCCTGTATCGGGTGCATGGCTGGTGGCCAGATGGAAATGTTCTAGTGCTCCGAAGGAGAGGGCTATAGGACAGAACCTTCCTGTGGAAGGGCTCAGGTGGCTTTACTATCAGCCCTCCACTCCACAGAAGGAAGAAGGGAGGGCTTTCTCTGTTGACAAGGAGGATAAACAAGTGGGGTATCTGATTGACCAGTTAGTGTAGATGGTGTCGAGGGGATAGAGCACTGGAGAAGGCCAGTGGTGACAAGAGTCTTGGCTGTGAGTGGCTGGTCCCAGGGTCAGACATGGCAAGGGGAAGGACGCAGATGCGACCTCAAGACCTTGGAGGGCCTGCTCGTCACCTGCTGGGGGAGGTGGGGCAGAGTACTTCACTGAATGGACCACAAGGCTCAGCTTCCCATTCTGATCCCTTGGGGACTCCAATCTAAGCTGTCAATTTTTGTTCTGCCTCTTGATAGAAGACCTCAAAATGCTCTGGGAAAATGTCTTCCCAAATACATCATTGTCTATACACACAAACCTATGGCTTGCCCTAACCACGTAGCAAGATGGTCCTTATTCCTCTAGATTTCAGAAAGATAAATCAGACACCGTGAAATGCA
Organism: Lontra canadensis; assembly: GCF_010015895.1. Taxonomy (NCBI): domain Eukaryota; kingdom Metazoa; phylum Chordata; class Mammalia; order Carnivora; family Mustelidae; genus Lontra; species Lontra canadensis. The sequence goes on along the minus strand of NW_022631049.1, from coordinate 1,438,739 downwards.
TGGCAGGCCTGAGCACCCAACTCTAGTTTGCAAACTCTAAGTTAATAGGAACAAGGCAAAAATAGTTCAGGAGGTATGAGCTGGATAGTGTCCCAGAAGCTCCCACATTAGAAGCCTGGGGGAGACAGACTCCCCCTCACGGGTCATCAGTGCCCACGCTCTAGACGTCTGCTTTGAGTGAGGCGGGATCCAAACACACAGCTTTATTTACTTCTTCCTCTTCCTTACACATGAAATTTTCTTTAACATATTATTTTCAATACTACATGGAACAAAAGGGGATACAGTGAGAAGTAAATTTCCCTCCCACCCTTCCACCCTGTTCCTCCCCCTTCACAGGCAACCAGTATTGATTGGCAACATCCGCCCAACACTTTACTGTTTAAGCAATAATTTCCCAGAAATTATCTCATCAGATCCCAGGAACAGCTTCCTAAAATATGTTAGGCACAAGTTTTTCTTTTCTCCTTCTACAGATTAGGAGTCCAGCTCAAAAAGACTATGACTTGCTCAAAGTCCTGCTTCTAGTATATGGCAGAACCAAGATTAAGACCCTGGTGGTCTGAGCCCACCTTCCGAACCCTTCGAATTGCACCATGCCACCTCCCTTGACAAAGGAATCCTGAGTTTTTAGAACTTGGAATATGTCATAAATCGTTTGCCTTCTACAGAAAGAGACCGTAGTCAGTGAGAAAACAGGAAAAATCTCATCATTTAAGTATTTACATTCCAAAGTGGACTGTTCATTCTCTGCTTTGGGGCAGGTTTACAAAGACACTTCTCTGTGTTTTAGATAATCCTACAATTAAAAGCATTGGGGATGCTTTCCAGCAAGAGCAAGCGTCCTGTGTGGATTGTTTTCCTAGGGCAGCCATGACAAAGTACCACAGCTGGGTGGCTTAAATCAACAGAAACTTATTCTCTCCGTTCTGGAGGCCAGAAGTCTGAAATCCAGATGCTGGCAGTCTCGGTTCTTTCTGGAGTCTGAGGGAGAATCTGTTCCAGGTCTCTCCTGGCTTCTGATGGTTGTCAGGTGTCCTTGGCATTCCTTGGTCTCAAGATGCATCGCTCAGATTTCCGCCCGTTATCTCATGGCATGGCCTTCCCCCATGGGTGTGGGTTTGCCTTGTCTCTGTTCTCCCTTCTATAAAGACACCAGTCATGGGATTTAGGGCCCTCTCTAATCCAGGTTTGACCTCATCTTAACTAACTGTATCCCCAAAGACCATATTTCCAAGTAAGTTCCCATTCTGAGGTCCTGGGTGGGCACAAGTTTTGAAAGGATGCTTATTCAACCCAGTGCACTGTATCTTCCTGTTGTTTTCAATAAACAGTTGGTACATCTAGAATAGGCTGAGTCCTCCTTAACCAGCCGTGTCCTAACACAGGAAGATGGAACCAGAGCGATTCTGCCCATCTTAGAGAGAAGGAAAAGAAAGGGGAGACGAATCCTCGGAGCACCTTACAGACTACTGCTGGCTGAGGCCAAGAACGAGCGTGGCTGGACTGGGGGTGTTGGAGGGGGCAGTTATCATTTTATCTGCAAGGCTCTTGGGTCAAAATGCTTCTGTTTTGGTGAGCATGAGAATGAGAGTAGGAATGGTGTGGAGAGAAGAAAGGAGAGAACTGGCTTAGTCACAAGAATAATCTTCCCATCCCCCAAAAAGTAATTAGTTGGGACCAAGTCCTAAGGCAGACAAAGAGGCGATAACAGCTGATCAAACCTTAACACACATGGTAGGTGCTTTTTCTGCATTGGAAAACAACAACAACAACAACAACAACAACAACAAATAGTTTGGGGATTTGTTTACCTTGGAATAAATGATTTTTTTTTTCAAAGAAAATTTTAAAGTGAGAATAAAGGAAAATATGAATGAATGAAGAGCTGTACCTTGATCTTGATTATGAAATCTAAGTGAAGTCTACAACAGAATATAAATTAAAGACACAATGAGCTGCATTGCAGTGTTTAACAAAGAAGTAGTAAAACTCATCTGGAGTATGAATGGGCAAAAATACAAAAAAAAAAAAAAAAGTTTCAGGGGAGCTAAAATAACCGGACAGCCATCAGTATAATCTATCAGGTTAAAGACAAGAAAAACTGACCAGGGGAATAGACTGCAAAAACAGGTCGAAGTTATTTAAGGACTTTATGTAAAAGGAATAAGTATCCATATGATGCCATAAGGAAGTCACTACTTAACAAACATCCTCTACATGGCGAGACACCAGCATGAATCGGAATTAGCTTATATCCAGATTTTTCACCCCGTCCACTCCAATGCATTTTAAATGGGTCCTCAAAAGCCAGAGAAGGAAATGGAAAAGCAAGCGTGTTTCAACTGTGAGGAGGAGAAACCATTTTGACTATTGATGAAAGAGATAGCAGGGACAGGACCGATGGATCCAAATGTGTTTTTAAAAGCCTTTTGTGCCACCGAATGTAATAAAGCAAACACAAAAATGAAAGCCGCAGAAGAGAGAGAAATGTATGTGGCAAATAAAGCTTTCTATCCAAAATAGCTAAGGAATTGATCTAACTATAAAAGGCCAGTATCCTCTTCCCTTTTTGGTAAATAGTGAAAGGAAGTGAGCAGATAGTTTACACATAAAGCTTTCCTAGAAAAATGCACAGCCCCACTATAAATCTTGAACTTGCAATTTGAGCAACTTAAATTGATTTTCATAACAATATCTAAGTGCCAAAACTTAATGTTCAATTATTCAGATTCCCTGTGAGACTAATTTGGCCAAAACTGCAACACCATTGCTGTCCTTTGATTCCATAATCCTACTCATAAGCAAAAGTCTCAAGAAAATAATGTAAAAGAAAAACAATCCTTTCCACGGAGTCTTCCTTACAGTATTAAATAGAAAAACATTAGAAACCAACCCACTTGCACAGTGACTTTGACATTTTTAAGATTATTTATTTATTTATTTGACAGACAGAGATCACAAGTAGGCAGAGAGGCAGACAGAGAGAGGGGAAGCAGGCTCCCGGTGTGGGGCTCGATCCCAGGACCCTGAGATCATGACCTGAGTTGAAGGCAGAGGCTTTAACCCACTGAGCCACCCAGGCACCCCTGACATCAGTACTTTTCAAAGAAGGTTCCTAGGACCCTCTCATCAGAATTCCCGGGGATGCTTGTAGGAAGACAGATTCTTGGGTCCCACCTCAGACCTAGTAAACCATCCCCTCCTAAGGGGGCCTAGGAATATGCATTTTACCCCCAGGCCAGATGACTCCAAGTTGCACTTGCGTGTGCAAGCCGCCACACTCAGAACAAACACAGAGCAAAGGGGCATTTGGAGGACCACACTGAGTCCGAAGCCACAGACCCTGCACATGCAGAGAAACGAAAAGGGAGTAATGACCACAGAGAGAAGACCCCACTCTGTGGGCAGCAAACGTGTCTGAGATTCCCACAGAGCAGTGGCCACGACAGAACCGAGTAATGAGGTCCTTGGGGGCTCACTATGTTGTATTTTGTTCTGCAGCTTGCTTTTAAACTCCGTTGTGGTAATAGGAGTTTTCAGTTACTTGTCAGACTCCCTGGAGGGTCACTTGAAGAGTGAGAGGAACACCGGATCTTTCGGGTTCCCGCCTCAAGCCATCCCTGTCTGGATGTCACTCACCCCCTGCCCTTTTCCTCCTTTGGGCCCCCAGATCCCAGGGGATAACAGGTCTTTTCTGCCTTGGATTTGATCCAAGGTCTGGCATCCCATAAGCCTCGCCCTGCCCTATCCCTGGTCACGTCTCTTGTTGGGGTTGCTGTGTGGGGTGCACGCATCAAGACATTGTTGCACCGAATTGAGAGCAGGGGAGAGCTTAGCCGGCGGCATGACGGAGAGTGTTAAGTGTTTCCTTCTCAGGAGGAGGAGAGGAGATGGGTCTGACGGCGGTGTGCTGCTAATGTGATTCTGAACTTCTCTGGCTCCCAGAGGGCCTGCTTGCCTGTGGTCTGATCCCTGAGGTGCAGAAATGCCACTGTGGCTCCACTTTCCACAGAAGCCTCTTTCCTGGAACCTACAGATCCATTCTTGCCCGAAGCCTTGGGGCTCCTTGCCAGGATCTGTGGATGTCACAAGATACTACCTTCCTGTCAGGGCTGGCCAGCCTCCCCCACGAAGGCTGGGCAAATGCCCAGGATGCCAGGCCAGTGGGCATCTGGGCAGGAAGAGAGAGTCCACTCTGTACCACAGACTTGCTGGGGGAAAGTGGGGTCGCCAAGCAACAACACACTCAAGATTTCATCCTCGGGGCTCTGCAGGCCTGGGGGAGGGTCTAAACTCTTCCTTTTAAATTAGCCCATCAGCTCACTGGCCCTGAAATGCCACATTTCACCTCTTCCTGGCTGCCTCACAGCTTCTCCCTCCAGGAGGTACCCAGTCTTTAGCAGCCTTGTATGGTTTGGCAGAGGGGGCCCCTTTTCCTTAAGGGAGACCAGGCTGGGGAAAGCGTTCCCTCAGAACACCAGACATGTCACTTCTCCCAGCCTCCATCTGCCACCCCGTAATCTCACTGCCACCTTCAGACCTTGTGTGAGACCTGCCCACAGGGTCAGAAACCAGCACCTGTCAGGAGCAGATTCATCACTTCCTGGGCCTCCTGTGTGGTGACCTACCCTCTGGAGGAAGGGAGAAGAGGAGCAGAAGCAGAGGCAGAGTGGAGAGCAAGGAGAGTCAGTGGGCTGGGAACCTATCGTGACTTGTGGAATAGACCTTTTGCCTCTGATGCAAAAGTTTTTCTTGAGTGCCTACTGTGTGCCAAATGCTGTGCTAGGAAGCTACAACCATGAACAGACAGCCACGACCCTGCCCTCACAGATATTACGGTCCAGGGACCAAGGCAAAAAACAAACAAGCAAAGTCATGGAATGATAGACTCATATTGTACCGAGCGCTCAAAGGAAACAAACAGGTACTGTGATAGAAAATCAACTAGAAATCTGCTTCAGATAAGACGGTCAGGGAAGACCCCTCTGAGTCCAGGTGACAAGAAGCAGTAAACAGGGACTAGCAGGAGGCTGAGGGACTCGCAGGTGCAAAGGCCCTGCCGTGGAAAAGAGCTTGGTGTGTTCTAGAACTACAGGCTCACTGGGCTTGGGGATCAGTGAGCGAAGGCATGACCTATGACTTGAGATGGTGGGAGGGGTGGGCAGGGACCATACCAGTCAGGCCAAGTTTAGGCATTTTGATTTTTGTCTGAGTAGAATGGTGACTCAATAAAGGGCTTAAGCAAGGAGGACTACGTGGCTTACATTTTCAAGCAGCATTGTGGCTCCAGGTCTGGGAACAGGCTTTCAGAGCCAGAGGAAGAGCAGTGAGAGGATGAAAGAGACAGAGAGATGGTGGAGGGGAGAGAGAGAGAGAACGAGAGAGGTGAGAATTTGGAGACATGTTTGGAAGGCTGGACAGAGGACTTGCTGACGGGCTGGGGTGGGGGCTGGGGAGGAGTCAGAGGAGGGTCAGACTTCCAGCTAAAGCACCCCGTGCTGGGTGGGGCCATTTACTGATGTGGGGAAGACTGGTGGGAGCCAGTTGGACAAAGAGCTTGGAGTGAGAAGAGGACAAGGTTTTCAAACTCCAAAGTTAAGGAAGTTATTATCTCCTATTCCTTCCCAGCTGGGCGAGTAAGGCCTGGTAACCCAATTTTCCAGGCTGAGAAAACCAGGTTGAGCCCAGTGAAGTCAATGAGGCAGGGCTGAGAGAGAAAACCAAAGAGTCCGTTTGCCATTTGGGGTCTTCTGCTTCTACTCTAGCACCTTCTTTGCTGGCCCAGCTATGAAACCCCCTCCCAGATATCTCACCAAGGCCACCTTAAGCCATCTTGGCCAAGCACCCAAGACAGGATGCTCTGGCCCCAAGAGATTTTTTTTGTCCCGTCCTTCATCTCCCCTCGAGTTTTTCTGGAGCCATGCCTTAGGTCTCTGCGCCCGCTGGTGTCCTTATCCACAAAGGGGAGATGATAGTCTTGCCCACCTCAAGAGGTTGTTGTTGTGAAACTTGAGTTAGCTTTGTAAACACTAAACAAGAATGTGTTTAGCACAGCGTCAGGAATGGACTCTTGGTCCTATTTTAGCAGCAGTGGCAGGTTTTCCTCAGCAGGTGTGCTTTGGGGGGAAACGTCTCTGCTACACTGACCAGTCACAGACCAGCCCTTCTGCAGGCAGGTGCGGAGCTGCGAGACCCAGCCTGCCAGATCCGAGCCTGGAGATGGACCCAAGGCTTTGTGACCTTTCACAGTCCCCAGACTCCAGGCACGGGAGCAGCCCTCCTCCACAGCCACATTTTCTTCAGTCTTGGGCAATACGGAGAAAACCTATAAGTGACACAGTGGATTTTTCTTAAATCTAACTTAATTCTATTTTTCAATTTTGAGATTTTTGTCTTTTATACTTTTGATGTTAGAATATTCTTTATAAAATGGTAGTGATAGTTGTGGGTGACATGGTTATTTGTGATGATTTTAACTGGTCCATGAAATTCAAAATGTGAAAAACAAACATCACACACATAAACCCACCACACATACACACACTCCACATACAAACATATGACATACACACCAGATCTACACACCAGACACACCACACAAACGCATACTACATACATATACACCACACATGCACACCACACCGTACACATACCACACACACCACACATACACATACACACACCTCAAATACAAACATATAGCACATACTACACGGACCTACATACCATACCACACGTGCCACACACATCACACCACACACATACACACCACACATGCACCATGCACACTCATACCAAACCACAATACACACATACACACAACACACATGCAAACATACACCACACAGACACACACCATACCACACCCACACACCACACATATACACCCACATACAAACACCACACCACAAGCACACTGTGCACATACACACACACCATACCACACCACACATGCCTTACAACACACACCACATACACATACCACATATACACCACATAAACATATACCACACACACTATACCCATACCACACACAACATACTACATGCATGCAACATACATGCACACCCACACCACATATACCGCGCATACCCACATACAACACACATGACACCACATACACCACACATACACACAGCACAGAACATACATACTGCACAATATGCAGACACTGCACATACAACACACACATGCATACACCACACAAACACATGCTACATGCAGATATACCACACATACAACACCACATTCATACATACACACTACACACACACCACACATACACATACTCCACAAACATACCACACATACATACACCACATACATACCACACCACACATATACCACATACCCACCCATACCATTCCATACATACACACTACACATACACACCATACATAAACATATATCACATCAATACATACCACATTACACATACCACACACACTTACCACACCATATATACATACACACAGCACACCATGCACCACACATACACACAACACACACACACACACACATCCCACACTCCTCATTCTACATAGGCCCCTTAAGATCCTGTAGATCCTGTACCCTCACTCAAGCCTTCTCTCAGCATACACCAGCCAGTAGTGTCTTATCCATCCCCCATCCCACCCATCTCCCTTGTTCTTCACGACAACTTTGAGCTACCTCCCCGGCCAAGGTCAACAGAACACACTGTCCCCAGCAGCCTTTCAGCTCTGATTTACTAGCTGAGTAATTATGAGATGCATCTGCATTTTCTTCATTGCATTGGGGATGATCTGCACATATCCAGAGAACTAAAAATAAACAGGAGGTTTGACTTGTTTGAAGCTGGGTCAATGTTTATTTTCTCAAAGACTGAACTTCCTTGATATGGATGTAAAGTTACATGCAATGGGCCTTAGGTGCATAGACTATGGTCTGTGATTTGAATATATAGGTGGGTAGGATTTGCGCTAAACATCTTAGCTGCAAAATCTCCCTCTGGATAAGGCTAGGGCATGGAGACACACCCAGCAGATCTCCCAGTTTGCCCTGTTGCTGCTCTGATTCTGTCACATCCCCTGCCTTGACATACTAAGCAAATGGGCGCCCTTCTCTAGGCCTTACTTTTTCCATTGGCAAATGGACAGATGGAAGAGAAGGCAGGAAAGACAATAGAATATTGATCTTAACTATTGTAGTGTCATTAGTCCCTGACAAAGAGCCTCAGAGCTGGTCTTTCTCTCAAATCCACTTTCCTTCAAGTAGGGGGCCAGTATCCCAGGAATAATAGAGCTACGGGATAAAAATGGAGCATCATCTTCTACTCAAATATTTAGGGGAAAAGTAATATAATAAGGGGTAGAATGCAAAATTTGAGTGAAAAAAAATTTTTTTAAAGATTTTATTTATTTATTTGACAGAGAGAGATCACAAGTAGGCAGAGAGGCAGGCAGAGAGAGAGAGAGAGGGAAGCAGGCTCCCTGCTGAGCAGAGAGCCCGATTCGGGACTCGATCCCAGGACCCTGAGATCACGACCTGAGCCGAAGGCAGGGGCTTAACCCACTGAGCCACCCAGGCGCCCAATGAGTGAAAATTTTTTAAACAAAAGTTAAATTGAAATATTTCACTCTGGCTCCAAAGAAGCAGCTCTGTCCCACCAAGTCCTGCTCAGCAAAATTAGCATGGGCCAGACATATTTGGCAAAGGATAGACATGGTTTCTTCAAGATGACAGCAGATAGATAAAAAGTCATGGGGTGCCTGGGTGGCTCAGTGGGTTAAGCCTCTGCTTTCGGCTCAGGTCATGATCCCAGGGTCCTGGGATCGAGCCCTGCCTTGGGCTCTCTGCTCAGCAGGGAGCCTGCTTCCCTTCCTCTCTCTCTGCCTGCCTCTCTGCCTACTTGTGATCTCTGTCTGTCAAATAAATAAATAAAATCTAAAAAAAAAAAAAAAAAAAAAAAGTCTGTCTCCAAGGCCTTCGTCCCCTTCCTTTCCCATTCCTCCCAGCTAGAGATTAAAATGCCTGGGCACCAGCCTCCACGCCCAAGACCCCTTGCAGGAGCTCAAGTAACCACTGTGTGAGCAGAACCATCTTTCCTATGGGTCCCCTTTACAAAGTGATACCTCCAAGGAAAGGACCACATGTAATCTACTCCCTAACGCTCAGGGCTGACTTCTCCAGCAGACTCAGGACACAAAGTGCCTCCGGTCCCATCATAGTTTACTTCATGTGTCAGCTTGGCTAGCTCACCAAGGGCCCAGATATGTGATTAAACAGTATTCTTCTAGGTGTTTCCGTGAGGGTGCTCCTTTCTTTCTTTCTTTCTTTCTTTCTTTCTTTCTTTCTTTCTTTCTTTCTTCCTTCCTTCCTTCCTTCCTTCCTTCCTTCCTTCCTTCCTTTCAATTTATTTTTATTTTTCTCACCATAGTACATACCCTCCCCAATGTCCATCACCCAGCCACCCCATCTCCCCACCCCTCACCCCCCAGCAACGCTCAGTTTGTTTCCAGAGCTTAAGAGTCTCTTATGGTTTGTCTCTGTGAGGGTGTTTCTGGATGAGATTAACCTTTGAATCAGTAGAGGTGCCTCAGGGGCTCAGATGGTTAAGCATCTGCCTTCAGCTCAGGGTCCTGGGATGGAGTCCCACATGGGGCTCCCTGCTTGGCAGAGAGAGCCTGTTTCTCCCTCTCCCTCTGCTGTTCTCCATGCTTGTGCTCTCTTGCTCTTTCTGTCAATAAAATAACATACAAATAAAATATTAATAAATAAACATTTGAATTGGTAGATGGAGTGGAGCGGATTGCCTTCTCCAGTGTAGGTGGGTCTCGTCCAGTCCTTTGGAGGCCTGAATAGGACAAGAAAGGCGGAATAGGGAGAATTCGCTCTCTCTGCCTGCCTTTGAGCTGGCATGTTGATCTTCTCCTGCCTTTGATCTCAGACTTGGACTGGAGCTTACCCCATTAGCTCTCCTGGTTCTCAGACCACTGGGTGAGGACTAGAGTGATACTATGTATATACACACACTATTGGTTCTATTTCTTCAGAGAATCCAACCACCACAGATTTCAACCCTGAAGGTGGTTCTAGGGGGACAGAATTTTAAGAATGAGTTTTCTGAACTGGTTCTGGGTGTCTGGAATTTGCTTTCTCATCTGATTAGACTTAAAAATGCTAATGACTATATTTCTAGTAGAAAGAGCACTGATAGTCCGTGGAGTAATCCGGCAATAGAGATATGCAAAATTGCTCCATTGGATACTCCTAATCAACCTCTTAGATGCAAGGAGCCAAGTATTTCATACCTTTTCATACATTTGGAAAACTAAGGAATATAATGAGGTTGGCCGCTTGCTCCTAGTATCTCCAGATAAAATGGTGCAAGGAAAGGAGGAGTTCAGGGGTTGGAATTCCCAGCTCAAATGCTGCCAGATGACCTAAAAGCTTCTGTATGTGCCCTGAAGAGAACCTTATCTCCTCAAGGTGCAGGGCTGAGCCTGCTGAAAATCAGGCACAGAATGTTGTCCTGCCCGTAGCTGAATTAACAACACAAGTTTAACTCCTATCCTCACAAGGTGTCTACTGTGAAAGTGAAGGCATTGATTGAGAAAGAACGGGATCCTGTAACTTGTAATGTAATAGGACCTTGATGAACTAGGGACCTTGAGCTCCCACATTCTGAAGAGTCTTCTTTGCCAGAGGAAGCAGCCTCCCCACTTCCAATAGTAGCCTTTCTCTCTCATCTGAGGGGACTAGCCCTGCATGGCCTAAAGAAGCTGTCATGTCCTCCCCTGAGGCATTTCCATGCAAGACAATGCTGATTCTCCTCAGGACCCATTCCCATCACCTCTCTGCTTCTTGACCTACAGCCAGACTCAAGTCCCAGTGGACCCCTAAAGATGAGCTACAAAATGGGACCCATGAGGAGGTGTGCTACACTTCAAAAGAACTATTTGAGTTTTCTAACTTATGCAGACAGAAATCTGGGGAAGGTGTGTGTGAATGAATCCTGGGAGTATAGGATAATGGTGGAAAGAACGTAAAGTTGGATCAGGCCAAATTCATTGACATGGGTTCACTAAGCAGAAATTCTGCATTTAATGTCTCAGCTCAGGAAGTCATAAAGGACTCTAACAGTTTGTCTGAAATATGGACCAAAAGGTGACCCATAGTAAGTGAATTAGAAATGCCTTGCCAGCAATGTCCACAATAGCCAAACTATAGAAAGAACCTAGATGTCCATCAACAGATGAATGGATAAAGAAGATGTGATATATATATATATATATATATATGAATACTATGCAGCCATCAAAAGAAATGAAATCTTGCCATTTGCAATGACGTGGATGGAACTAGAGGGTATTATGCTTAGAGAAATAAGTCTATCAGAGAAAGACAATTATGATCTCCCTGATATGAGGAAGTTGAGAAGCAACATAGGGGGTTTGGGGGGAGGAAAAGAATAAATGAAACAAGATGGGATTGGGAGGGAGACAAACCATAAAAGACTCTTAATCTCACAAAACAAACTGAGGGTTGCTGGGGGGAGGGGGGGAGGGAGAGGGTGGTTGAGTTGGTTATGGACATTGGGGAAGGTATGTGCTATGGTGAGTGCTGTGAAGTGTGTAAACCTGGCAATTCACAGACCTGTACCCCTGGGGCTAATAATACATTATATGTTAATTAAAAATAAAAAATTATAAAAACTTTAAAAAAAAAAAAGAAATGCCTTGCCAACCTGAGTTTAATGTAGAAGAAGAAAGTCAAAGGGTTAGGGAGATTGGAATTTTAGAGTGGATTTGTCATTTAGGATTTACTTGCCCACACAGGGAGAGTCCAGAAGACATACCTTCCACCAATGCTGTGATAAATCAATTTGTGAAGGGAGCCCAGGCATCCTTGAGGAGTTCCGGAATCATTCTTCTCGGTAGGCCAGACCTCATCGTCTTGACTGCAGTCACTGAATCGGGAAAACTAGGTGCAGTGGGAGTAATTGGATCCTGGTATGGTAGGGGTCAAATGTCTGCCTTCAACTGCCAGAGGCCACGCAGGCATGGTTGTGGTAAAGGGCAGCAGAGCCAAATCAGCAGTCAGAGTAGTCTGACTCCCACAGATCCGTGGGGCTGGCCGGGTGATCAAGGTGTTCCTTGAAGTGGAACAGATAAGCAGCATACTAAATTTGCACTCCATCTGTATGAACAGACACATTCTAGGTCAAATGAGCAAAAGTCTAACCCGAATCATAAAAGCAAAATCACGCCCTCAGTCAGTTCCCAGAGGTGAGCCAGTTTAAAAACTTCTGGGTCTCATGAATGAAGGAGAAGCCAGGTTCCCTTAAGGAAGGAGTGCAACACACTGCCCGAATTTATACCAAGACTCTTTCTCCTCGCCTCGTCTTTCCCAAGGGCCCTATGGCCTTTTACTTGACTTAAACTTTTTTTTACTTTTTAAAAAGCTTTAACTTCTTACTTTGACTTCTAACTGTGCATTGGGAAAAAGGAAGTAATTTGACGCTTCAGGGACTACTGGGCATTGACTTTAAAGTGACATTAATTCCAAGAGACTCAAAAGTGCCTGTGGTCTTCCAGGGCAGGGGCTTGTGGAAGTCAGGTGGCAGTGGAATTTCAACTCAGATTCATTTCCCAGTGGGACCAGTGGGTCCCTGTCTTAGTCCATTCAGGCTGCTGGGGCAAAATACCACAGACTACATAAACCAAAATGGGCTGCCTACAATTCTGAAAGCTGCAAGTCCAAGACCAGGGTGCCAGCACTCCTGGGTGAGGGCCTTCTTCTGAGCTGCAGACCTCTCACTGGATCCTCACCTGGTGGAAGGAGCTAGGGAGCCCCGGGAAGTCTTTTTCACAAGAGCACTACTCCTAGTCCCTTCCTATGCACGAGGGCTCTACCCTCATGACTTAGCCCCTTCCAAAGCCCCCACCTAGTCATACTTCCACCCTTAAGGGTTAGGATTTCAACTATGAATTTTGAAGAGACGCAGACATTCAGGCCATTGCAGTCCTCAAGCCCATCCTGTGGTTATCTCCCTAATTCCAAAAATGCATCATTGGAATAGATATACTCAGCAGCTGGTCCAATCCCCACATTGGTTCTCTGACCTGTGAAGTGAGGATTATTATGGTAGGAAAGGCCAACAGAAACCACTAGGACTGCCTCCATCTAGAAAAAAAAAATGGTAAACAAAAGCACTACCACAGACCTGGAAGGATTGCAGAAATTCGTGCCAAATTAACGTACCCCTGATACCTTACACGCAGCCGTTGGTCTGGCAAATGCTTTTTCCTTGACACCTTTTAGTATACATCACCAGGAGCAGCTTCTTTCAGCTGGCGAGGCCAGAAATATATCATCACTCTCTTCCCTCAGAGATAGAGCAGTGCTCCAGCCCTATGTCATAATTCAGTTCACAGGGACCTTGGTCATTTTATACTTCCACAAGATGTCACACTGGTCCATTACGTTAATGACAGCAGCTGACTGACCTTGTGAACGAGAAGTAGCAACCGCTCTAGAGTTATTGGTAAGACATTGCATGTCGGAGGGTGGGAAATAAATCCCATAAAAATCCAGGGGACTTTTCCCTCAGTGAAATTTCTTGGTGTCCCACGGTGTGAACATGTCAAGATATCCCTGGTAAGGGGATGGATAGTTTGCATCTGGCTCCTTCTACAACCAAGAAAGAGACACAATGTTTTGGGGGCCTCTAGGTTTTGGAGGCAACATGCTCCTCATGAGGGTGTTACTCTAGCCCATTTACGAAGGGACCCAAAGTGCTTCTGGTTTTCAGTGGGCTCAGAAAGGAGAAGACTCTGCCACAGGTCTGGGCCGCCGAAAAAGCTCTTCTGCCACTAGAGTCCTACAAGCCAGTGGAGTGAATGGGGCTTGAAGGGTCAGCGGCAGATAGAGATGCTGTTTGGAGTCCTTGGCGGGCTGTTAGGGGTGAATCAGCACTTGGCCCTTAGGACTTTGCAACAAAGCCCGGGGCTATCCTCCCTTTTGAGAAATAGCTCTTTTTCTGCTCCTGGGCCTCAGCAGAGACAAAGCACTTAACCACAGGCCACAAAGCTACCAGGCAACATGAGCTGCCATCGTCAACCAGATGGTATAGGACCCACCAATCCCTGCTGGTGTGCTCCATCATCAAACAGAAATAATATGGACAGGATCCTGCTTGAGCTGACAGATCCTGGCCTGAAGGCAGAAGCAGGTTTTAACACAGAGAACTGACCCGGAAGCTCATAGCCTCCAGCCCGGGTTCCCTGACATCTCTCTCCCAGTCCACACGCATAGCCGCACGGGGAGTTCCCCGCAATCAGTGGACAGAGGAAGAGAAGACACAGGCCTGGTTTCCAGATGGTTCTGCATGATATGCAGTTACCTGGATGTGGTCGGCCATGGCACTGCAGCCCCTCTCTGGGACAGTCCTGGAGGCAGTGGTGAAGGGAAATCCTCCTAGTGGGCAGAACTTGGGCAGCGCCCCTGGGTTTTCACTTTGTTTGGAAGGAGAAATACCAGACATGTGATTAAATATCGATCCATGGTCTGTGGCCAGTGGTTTGGCTGGATGGTCAGGGATTTGGGACAAGCATGATTGGAAAATTGGTGACAAGGAAATTTAAAGCAGAATTATATGGATAAACTTCTCTGAATAGAGGGATGGTGGGAAACGTGAAGATATTTGTGTCCCGTGTGAATTCTCACCGAAGGATGACCTCAGTGGAGGAGAATTTTAATATTCAAATGGATAGGATGACATGTCCTGTGGATACCAGCCAGCCTCTTTCTGCAGCCACCCCACCATCTCCCAACAGGCTCGTGAACAAAGTGGCCATGGTGGCTCTCCAGGGCTCAGTGGCCTGGCTATGGCCACAACTGCTGGCAACAGAGACACACCCCCAGCCCCTGACATGGCAAACCTCCAGGGTGGTCATCCCACTTAGCCGGATGTAGGTTGATGACCTAGAACCCCTTCGGTCATGGAAGAGGCTTTTTAAAAAAAAGCATTTTGTTCTTACTAGAATAGACATTCTGGACTCAGATTTGCCTTGTCTGTCATGCCACACTTCTGCTAACACTGCCATCCATGCACTTACAGAATGCCTGACGCACCACCATGGTATCCCACCCAGCGTTGCTTCTGACCAAGGAACAGCAAAAGAAGGGCAACAATATGTCAGTGCTCATGGAATTCACTAGTCTTACCATGGTCCCCACCACACTGGAGCATGTGGTTTGACAGAACAGTGGAATGATCTTTTGAACACTCGGTTATAATGCCAGTTAGGTGGCAATACCTTGCAGGGCCGGGGTGAAGTTTTCCAGACGGCTCTATACTCTGAATTAGGGTTAATATATGGTACTGTTTCCCCCATAGCTAGGATTCATAGGTCCAGGAATCAAGAGATGGAAATGGGAGAGGCGCCTCTCGTTACCCCTAGTTGCTCACTAGCAAAATTTTTGCTTCCTGTTCCCATGACCTTATGCTCTGCTGGCCTAGAGGTCTTGGTCCCAAAGGGAGGAATGTTTTCACCAGGAGGCACGACAATGATTCCATTGAACTGGAAGTTATGATTACAGCCCAGCCCCTTTGGACCCCTCCTGTCCCCAAATCAACAGGCAGAGAAGAGAGTTACTCTGCCGACTAGGGTGATTGGTCTTCACTAACAAGGGAAAATTGGGCTGCGAATGCACAATGGAGGTAAGGAAGAGTATGTCTGGAAGATAGGAGATCTCGAAGGGAGTCCCTTGGTATTACCATGCCTTGTGAGGAAGGTCAGCGACAAACTACAACTTCTCAATCCAGGCAGAACTGCTGAAGGCCCAGACCCTACAGGAATGAAGGTTTGGGTCACCCCACCGGATGAAGAGCTGTGACTGACTGAAGCGATTGCTGAAAGTAAAAGGAATACAGAAGGGCTAGTGTAAGGAAATCATTGTAAATACCAGCTCTGACCACAAGACCAGTTACAGAAATGAGGACACAAGATGTATTATCTTTATATGATAGTTTTTAAGATTTGTTAATTTTACATCATAGTAATCAAGTTATAGGATATCAGGAAGAAGAGGAAACATCTTTAAAGGCGTTTACCTCCTCTTCTGGGGAAGGAGTTAGTGCATTTTTGGTTGTTTGCAAGATTGTTGTATCATGTTAGGCAGATTTATGGCCTTTTTATTGTCTTTATTTGGAGAATAAGTTTGGTTTAAGGAGATGTACACGGATGCCAAGTTGATGAGGAGTGGACTCGTGATGGTTAATTTTATGGGTCAATATGACTGGGCTGCTGGGTGCCCAGATATTTGGTTGAACATTATCCTGAAAATGTCTGTGAAGATGTTTCTGGATGAAGTGAACTTTTTTTTAAAAAATATTTTATTTATTTATTTGACAGAGATCACAAGTAGGCAGAGAGACAGGCAGAGAGAGAGGAGGAAGCAGGCTCCCCGCTGAGCAGAGAGCCCACTGTGGGACTCGATCCCAGGACCCTGGGATCATGACCAGAGCCGAAGGCAGAGGCTTAACCCACTGAGCCACCCAGGCCCCCAGAGGTGAATTTTTGAATCCATAGATCCGCGTAAAGCAGGTTGTCCTCCCCGATGTGGGTAGGTCACATACAATCTGTTGGAAGCACTAATTGAACAAAAAGGCAGAGTAAGGGAGAATTCGCTCTCTCTGCCTGATTCTTTGAGCTGGCACATTGATTTTCTCCTGCCTTTGATAGCACACTTGGACTGGAACTTAGACCATAGGCTCTCCTGGGTCTTTGCCTTGCTGACTGCAGATTGTGGGGCCTCTCAGCCTCCAATACCACATGAGCCAATTCCTGATAATCTCTTTATGTGTCTATATACCTCCTATTGGTTCTTTTTCTCTGGAGAACCCAGATGAATGCAGTCCCATAATACTTGTAGGGACCCTTGAGAGTGTTTCAATTTTAATTTCTTTTAAAATCAGGAGATGAATATAATAACAATGAATACATACAAAATGAGTCAAGGCCGGATTATGTATTTCTTTATGCCAATGGAGTTATAAAATATAATTTTAAGTGTATTTTTATGGAGGAATGAGCCCACAAAGGCTCAAGTGCCTATGTCCCACGAAAGCCATAATGTGACCCTGCTAACACTCCACGGTGCCCCACGCATGAGGACTGGGAGTCTTTTGGCCTGGAATCCAACGTCTACCCATTGGTTTGGTGGGTTGACCAGGATGGTGTTTCTGTGGCCTTGCACTCACCTTGAAGAAGAGCTGTTGTCCTTGAGCTCTATTTATTAATAGAACTATGTGTGTTTCTAGGGGTGAGGTGGGTCTACCCCTGTAGAAAGCTGAGTAAACCAGAATGGGGCAGAGGAGAGTACTAGCTTCTCCTCTGAAAAAAACATAACTATCAAGGAGCACCTTTCCTGCCCCCACCATCAGTTTTCCTCTGTGTCCTGTCCTGGTTCTTATCTAATTAGGCTGATTTCTCTTCCCCAAAAGATCGGGACAAAATATTTAGTAAGCCCACACTATGTGTCAGATACTCCTCAGGGCAGAGATAAACACCTGGATGCTCACAGCCTTTGCAGGCAAACGGCCTCATAAACAAGCTGTTAGAGCACAGAGCCCAAAGTGCTATGCACAGGTCCATTTTAATTCTACCTGGTTGAACTGGGAAGTCTTCACAGAGGAGGAAGCACTTGAGCGGGGTGTGGAAGGATGAATACCAGTTTGACCACAAATGTAGCCTCAGGGAACAGGGGAAGGTGGGCATGTGTCCTTCTAAGTTCCCAGAGGGAAGAATTTGTTTGGTGGTCCCAAATGTGTAGAACCAAGAAAAATCATATGAAATTAGCTCTGTAAGTTGTGAGCCAAAAAGTACAACAGTTTGTTCTGTGACGGTGTAAAATGATTTCTTCTCGCAAACAAAAACAAAAAAACCTGAAACAAATGTATATTCGGAACACCCTGTCACAGAAGACCTACCACCACCACAAAATATTCTGTGCCCTAAGACCATTTTACTCACTTGCAATCTGACAGGGAAAGAAGGGCCAGAAGAACATTCCAAGCAGATGGCTGGGCGCAGGCAAAGGGAAGAGGGCCAGGTTCTGGGGGTGGCAGGGAGTCCCGTTGTGTCAGAAATGGGATTATAACCATGGCATGGCCCCAATCAAGCCTCTTATCCCAAAGAAGGAAATAGGTACTAAGACAAGGAGTATCCTTGTCTTTTGTGGAAGGAGGGTGGCCTCTTAAGTGATTGTGATAAAATGTGTGTCCAGAGTGTGTTTTCAGGGCTCTAGCTATAAACATCTCAGCTGGTTTATGAACTATATAGCATAATATGGTGTAATGAAAAAATATTTGGGGGGACTTTGTCCAGGGTTTCTGGCACAAAGCTCCTAAAACCTTTGCAATTCATTGGTAGAAACGCCTGTTGCCATTCAGCATGACCCTTCTGAACACACCTGAGTTTATGCCGATGACGTGACTCAGGGCAGAGTCTCCAGCTCACCTCAGGATGGGGGCTGATTCCCGGAAAGACCAAACCATGACTAGAGGGTGGGAATTTTCAGCCCCACCTCCCAAACTTTTAAGAATAGAAGGGGGATTGGAGATTGAGTTATGAAAACTCTGGAATGATGAGATTCTGAGAACTTCCAGGTTGGTAAACACATCAAAGTGTTCAGTGAGTGATGTACCCTGAAAGGGCACAAAAGCTCCACCCCCCACCCCACCCTCATCCTTTGCTCTGTGTATCTCTCCCATTTGGCTGGTCTCAAGTTGTATCATTTATAATGAAATGGTAGTCATAAGTCAAGCACTGTTTTTAATTCAATGAGTCAGTCCAGTAAATTATCGAACTTGTAGGGAGTCATGGAAACCTCTGAATTTATAATTGGTCAGGCAAAAGCAAGGGTCATGGGGACTCCACTTGCAGCAGATATTTAAAGTGGGGACAGTTTATAGGACCAAGTCCTTTACCTTGTGGGATCTGATGCTAACTCCAAGGTAGATAGTGTCGGAATTGAATCGAATTGAATTGAGTTGAATTGAACTGAATTATAGACACATAGGTGGTAACACAGAACTGGAGAATGGATGTGGAAAAACAGCACATATTTGGTGTTGGGAAAAAAAACAGACATGGGAGTCAGAAAAAAGCCATGCATATAGAAATTACCATTCATAAGGAAACATCATCAGCTGGGTTTAAGGAAGACAATTTACAAAGCAGCTCATGGACTTGACTTTGCTTACAACTAATGCATAGTCCTCTTGGTTTTTAGAGCCAAGCTGATGAGAGATACAGTCCCCAAACCAGAACATCCCAGGAAAGACTCAATCTTCTTTTTAAAATTTTTAAAAAATATTTTATTTATTTATTTGACAGAGACCACAAGTAGGCAGATAGGCAGGCAGAGAGAGAGAGAGGTGGAAGCAGACTCCCTGCTGAGCAGAGAGCCCAATGCAGGGCTCGATCCCAGGACCCTGGGATCATGACCTGAGCCGAAGGCAGAGTCTTTAACCCACTGAGCCACCCAGGTGCCCTCAATCTTCTTTTTATTCTGATGGCAATCTGGGAGGCCCAGATAGAGGCATTGTAGTCTCCATCCACTGGACTGGTATCAGAGGATGGCTCCTGGAGCTTCATGGCCTGGAAGCTCACTGGAGGCAGTTCCTTCTGGAAAGACGTGGAAGGAGGAAGAAGGACCCCAGGTGCCAGACTACCTCTCCCACAGATGCCCTCTTTGTCTTTGGGCAAATTTTTCCCATCTTGGTCTTCACATCTGTTTTCTCTTCTGTAAGACAAAGGGTACTGGACTTGATGATTTGTTAAATTTCCCCCAGCAATAAGATTGGGATCCATGGCTCTAACCTATGGAAGATGTCCAGAGATTATAGGAGGACACAGGGAAAGGATAGACATGGGGTTTATCCCATTGAATCTCAATGACTGTTGAATAAAGGAATTCTTCAGAAAAGAAAATAGCCCCAAATTACTCTGACCCCAACCCTGAGCCAGATGCCCTCCATGAAATCAGAGAATCAGATAGGGTGCTGGCCCCAGAGCAGCAGGGGCAGTGAATGGGGTGATTAGAAGGGAGTGCTGTCAAGCATCTTACCCTTTGGGTCCCAGCTTCCCAGTGTAACCTTTCTCAGGAGGAGCAGCACGGTCACCACTCATTACATTTTCAAGGGCCTGCTAGTCTGATGAACCGTTAAGACACTGAAAGCTCATTTGATATGCACATGACACAGAGCAGGGAGGGAGAGCTGCTAGGCTGATGGTAGAGTCAGGATCCAAAAATATG
Source organism: Lontra canadensis (assembly GCF_010015895.1). Lineage (NCBI taxonomy): Eukaryota > Metazoa > Chordata > Mammalia > Carnivora > Mustelidae > Lontra > Lontra canadensis. Next base: position 1,418,429 of record NW_022631049.1, on the reverse strand, counting down.
TCTGCTGACATGCAAGATGGGTTGAAGCTAACAAGATTATGTTTAGCAGGGAGAAATGAGAATCCCAAACTCAGATCTAAAAAGACCAACTAGACCAGGGGTTGATAAACCATGGCCTGTGTGTCAAATCCAAACTGCAGTCATTTTTGTAAGATCAGATTTATTGGAACACAGCCACGTTCATTTATTTATCTACTACCTGTGGCTGCTTTCAACGTTACAATTATGATGTTACAACATTGCATAGTTGCACCGGGATTGTATGGTCCACAGTGTCTAAAATATTGCTGTCAGAAGTCACTTGAATTAGACAAGGAAGTCCGGATGGGGAGATTTGAATTTATAACAGCTCAAGTGAAAAGATTCAAAAAAGAAAGTGTGTAATCATTTAGTCTCCATCAATAGCATTATAATGTGAAGACAGAGATGTATTAGATAACTAGTCTCCTTTAGATGTATGTGACCAAGAGTCATCCAAGAGTAGCTCAGCACGAGAGGAATGTCCTAGAGGGAGGCCGTGGTGGTGTTTCACACAGCAAACAAGAACTTAGAGAAAGCAATGACCATCCAGAGCAGTCTAATCAGGAACTTTCTCCCCATCTCTCCCCTCTCCTCCCTGTGACTGCTTCTCTCAGTACAGACCAGTTTTCGGCACACAGCCAAGAAACATAGTGACAGCAAGTGTCCTCTTCCAAGTTTGACAGTTTTCATCAATCTTGGTTTTGTCTCTTCTCCCTCAGCACATAGAAAGATGACCTCTCCCTCTCCCCTGCAGTTAATTAAGTGACACTTCAGACTGAAACCTGACTGGAGGAGGGGGCAGGGGTGCGGGAGTGATAAGCATCCCTTTCAGGCAGAAGCCATTCAGAGCAGACAGGACTTCTCCAACGTCCCCCATCCCTCTATTCCTTTCATCCTCATCTTTGCAGCTGAAAGTGAAAGACTTTTAAGGATAGAGCTGCAAGACAGAAGGATCTTGGATCCCTGAATCACCACTTGCAGAAGAGCTTCCCAGGAGAAGTACCCAGCCCCCATTAGACTTTGCATGGAAAGGAAATACATTTTCATTGGATTAAGCCACTAACATCTCGGGATTGATTCATTTCTGCGGCATAGACTACTCTGTCCTGATAATGTAGCTGCCGACCTGCTGAATTTTGTATCTCATAGTTTTAGTCGCCAGAGAGGCACTCAGATCCCCAGATCCCAAGAAATGAGTTGATTGGAGCAGCTTAAATATAGCGCCAACCTCTTGGCCAATCAGCTGGCCTTGGGGGCGGAGTCATAGCCGAACATGGCAGGCCCTACCCTGTGAATGGAGTTTTCCCGGGTACTGTTTCCAGAAGAAAGCCTGGGGAGTTGGAGGGCGTGGAGAGAAGAAATGGCAAAGATAAACCATATATAGTGTCTCCGCCTACCAGGCACTGGAGTCTTATGCTCTGAGAATAGTATTTTGAAAGGGATCCCGAGCTGAGATTCCTGGAAAATCTGTTAGGATAGATTGGGAAAAGAGGGAGGAGAGTAGTGAGGGAAAAAGCCTCAAAGAACTCTGACCTAAGAGGTAGAATGAAAGGACATGAGGATGTTTAATCTTGAAAAGAGAAGAGTTAACAGGGACACCAGAACTCTCTGCAAGTTGGTAAAACACTGTCCCATGAGAGGGACCCTGCAGTCCTCCAAAGAAGGATTAGCCCCAGAAGGTAGACATGACAGAAAAGTCACACTGCAGCCCAACTTCAGGAAGAACTTCTGTTTGGGCCAGCCAGGAGGGGCTCAGACTCTCCTAGCCCTAGCTGGAGCCCTAGGTGAGGCTGAAGGGTCATTACGAGGGCACACCAGCCAGCAGGCTCAGAGCTGCTGAAGAGGACGTGATGGCATTCTGTCCTTGCTGCCCATTCCCCTCCAGTACTGAGATTCTCAGAAGTACTTTAAATTGGTCACGAGTGTGACTAAGAAGCCAAGCAAACTTTGATGTAGGGGAACAATCTATCAGCGTGGTCCACACAGTCCAGAAGCCCACCTCCTTCTCGCAGTACCCACTGGACACCCAGGAGACCCTAGAGGGATGCTCTTTCACTACCCCAGCTGCTGATCCTGAAGCCAAGGCTAGTAGGCAGGGTATGGCAGTTGGGGTGGGGGGGCAAGGAGGAGAGATCTGTCCGCAATGGTCCCAGCCACTTGTGGGGTGATGGGCAGAGACGACACACTCTCAGAAACAACTTAGAGCTAAGATAGTGCTACACTGTGTAGAATCAGGGGTCTTCTCCCCTCATTTTACGGATGAGGCCCAAGCGACCATGTGATTTAAGCTGCTGGCAGGGCCAGGATCAGAATTGCACTCTTCAGGTCTCACAGGAAGCAGGGCGGTGAGAACAGACCAGAGCTAGACCCCCTGACTCTGCTACCTACCAGCTCTGTGACCTTGGGCAAGTTAACTTACCTCTCTGTACCCAGTTTCTCAATTATAAGATGTAACTAGAGAGGCGCTTGGGTGGCTCAGTCAGTTAAGCATCTGACTCTTGATCTCAGCTCAGGTGCTGATCTCAGGGTCCTGAGTTCAAGCCCCACACTAGGCTCTGTGCTGGGTGTACTGCCTACTTAAAAACAAACAAACAAATGCATGTAACTAGAGATAGCGTCTACCTCACAGGACTGTTTTGAGGATTGGATTTCCAGGGCTCACAGGTCATATAGACAGGAAGAGGCACATTCAGGGCTTGAACCGAGATCTGCATGATCCTGAAAACAGAGTGTCTCCTGGCCCCTCCCTCAGCCCACAAAAGGAAATCTTTTCAATTATCTCAGGGACATAACTCAGTCAAGCCCATATGTGCTAGAAGCTTGAGAAGTTTCTGTTCTCACACATGGGGAAACTGAGGCACAGACTGTCACAGTGTCATATCACCTTAGGAAGAGGAATGGAGTAGTGAAGCCTGCATCAGATATCTTTTGAGTCCAGTTACCGAGGTGAAAGATAACCACAAGTTGCAGGATAATGGGCCTGGGCATCAGCTTGGCCCTAGGACTCCGTGTCAAAGAGCCTGGATTGGGCCCAGCTGCCCTTTTCCTGGTTTCAGTTGCGCCATGAGCCTGTCTGCCACTGAACAAAGCAAGCCCTTGAGAGATGAAGCAAGAGAGCAGGGGTAGGCAGCACTAGGAAGAGTACCCTGGCAGCCAACTGGTGAGACAGCAAGTCTGCTGGAGGCTCCGAGCCCTGCCGGGAATGTCTCACTTTGGCCTTGCAGGGCCCTGGGACGCTGACTTGCTGAATCCTTACCCACCTTCCCTAGATCTGGCTGACGCCATCCTGCCCATCGGGGTAGTATAAATAGATTTCAACTGCACCTATTTTTTTTTGCCCAAAAGTTGCTGATGGATTTAACTGTTCCTAATCCCGTGCCAGGTTGGGGTGATGTCCCTGTCTCTGCAATGGTGGGTCAGAGGCTCAGTGGTAGGATGGGAAGTCGGGGAGGAGAAGAGGGGCTGCTGAGTCAGCCATGTGCACGGGCACGGCCATCTGCCAGGCCTTGGCTGAGGCTCCCAAGCTGCCAAGGGAGTGCCACAGAAGATGAGCCAGGTATAGAGCTCAGCCGAGAGCAGTGAGGGCATAAGAGAGGCAATAAGGGTGTCTGTCATTACAGATCCCGCCACTTACCCGCTGGCAAACCTTTGGTAAATTCGTGTCGTTAAGCCTCAGTTTGCTTCTCCGCAAAATGGGAAAGAATCATGCCTCTATCTCAGGAGGATCTTTGAAAAGATACCAGATCATCAGATATACCAGCAGCAGAGCAAGGGCCTCAGAGCGACACGAGGTGGGCACAAGATCCTGACTTCCAGGTCAAAGTGTCTGGGTTCAGAGCTTGGCTCTGTCACTTCCTGGCTACTTGGCCTGGGGGTGAGGGGGAGGAGGGCTCTTCGCTCCTCAGTTTTCCCACCTATATAACAGACATAGTCATAGTTAAGTGCTTCATGCAATCATTATGAGGATCAAAATGGCTTAATAGTTGCAAAACCCTGAGAACAGCGGTTGGCACATAATACATGAGAATCTGTTAAGTACCAGATGTCCTTTGGCATCCATGTAAACTCATGCAACTTCACCTGTTGAAATTTCTTTTCAGCATTGGGTAAATAAATCTTCCTTGAAACTGTCATCCCTCCCTCCTACTAAGGCTGGTGTTCTAAATCCTTCTTTCCTTCATGTAACACTAACTGCATCTCATCCTCTGACCTTTCTCTTTCCCAGCCTTCTGGCTCCCTTCTCCTCCACTGTCCCCTCTCTCCTGTTTGCAGCACTGGGCTCAGCAGGGGCTTCCTGAGTGCACAGAAATTCAACTACCTGTCCAATGGGCTCGTGATCCATTCATCAAACACTAATGGGGACACCATCCTAGGCACTGCGCTAGGTCCTGGTGGCAACAGATGAATAGCAGAGATGAGGAGGCCAAAAAGGAAGAAAACAGATTGTTAAAGTAGACTTTGACAAGTTCAACAATGAGGGAAGCCCTGAGTCCCATGGGAATCCAAAGGTGGGCCCTGACCTAGGACTGGAGGGTTGGCAATGGTCTCCTGGAGGAGAGGCATCTCCTACAGGACACCCCGCCCTGGCCCAGGACACCCACTGAGCACGTCCAAGGTTATTCCCTTGCTCCTTACTTCCCAGCCAACCCTCAGTTCCTCCTCCCAGCACATTCCCTGCCACCACTGGGCCTTTCACATGGCATCCCTCTTCCTACAGTAGTCTGTGGCTCCCAGTTAATGACTTTCTTTGTTTAGCTCTTGGTTCAAATGGGATTTCCCCAGGTCGCTTCCACTGACCTCCCTGGCTAGGTCCAATCTCCCCATAAGAGACACCCCTAGAACTTCATACCCTCATTTTATAGTCCTGACTACATTATATGACTATTCAGTTCCCAGCTGCTGCAGATCAAACACAAGGTTAAATGAACAGCTGAATGAGTGCATGAACACATAAGCAATGAGTAAGGCAGGACAGTATGTATGTTAATTCTGAAAGATGATGGAAATTACGACTTCTTTTTATTTATTTTTTTTAATTGTATTTATTTATTTGAGAGAGAGATTGAGATCACAAGTAGGCAGAGAGGCAGGCAGAAAGAGAGGGGGCTCCCCTGCATCTCGGGCCAGATGTGGGGCTCGATCCCAGGACCCTGAGATCATGACCTGAGCTGAAGGCAGAGGCTTAACCCACTGAGCCACCCAGGCGCCCCTGTGACTTCTTTTTAAAGTTAATTATAATAATCACTTCTTTATAATAACTCTCATTTATTATAGTACACATTGCAAAAATTTCACTTGTTTACTCCTAAACTCACAAATATTAATGAAGCACCTGTTTGGGGGCAGACACTGTTCTCAGCACTGGGATGAGAAAGCAGCAAAGAGTTCGCCACGTGCCCTGCCCTCTGGACTTCGTATTTGGGTGGAAAGCAAGTGAAGAGACAAAGGCATGAGGACAGAAATCAGGCTTTGGGTGTGCCTGGATGGCTCAGTTATTAGATGCCTGCCTTCAGCTCAGGTCATGATCCCAGGGTCCTTGGATCAAGCCCCACATCAGGCTGCCTGCTCAGCAGGGGGCTTCCTTCTCCCTCTCCCTCTGCTGTTCCCCCTTTTTATGCTCTCTCTCTGTCAAATAAATAAATCTTTTAAAAAAGAAGGAAGAGGGGCCCCTGGGTGGCTCGTGATCTCGGGGTCCGGGGTTTGAGCCCCGTGTCGGGCTCCCTGCTCAGCGGGGAGCCTGCTTCTCCCTCTCCCACTCCCCCTGCTTGTGTTCCCTCTCTTGCTGTGTCTCTGTCAAATAAACAAAATCTTAAAAAAAAAAAAAAAAAGAAAGAAAGGAATAGAGGGAGGGAAGAAGGGAAGAAGGAAGAAAGGAAGGAAGGAAGGAATCCGGCTTTGGAAAGTGACTCCTTGTCACAACTCCACAGCCCCAGACCTTCATAGCTCATCCTGTCCTCTTGGATATCACAATGAGAAGGATGGCATTGACTCAAGAAATACAGGAAATGGGGTGTCTGGGTGGCTCAGTCGTTGAGCATCTGCCTTCGGCTCAGGTCATGAGCCCCGGGTCCTGGAATCGAGCCCCACATTGGGCCCCTTGCTTGGCGGGAAGCCTGCTTCTCCCTCTCTCACTCCCCCTGCTTGTGTTTCCTCTCTAGCTGTGTCTCTCTCTCTCTGTCAAGTGAATAAATAAAATGTTTTAGAAAGAAAAAAAGAAAAAGAAATACAGGAGAACTCCTTGAGAAAGTCCAGCCTGTGGCCTGGGCTTGAGTCATCTTGAACGGGCTTTCTAGCACAGACCAACCAGCGGAAGGGTCTCTGCTGTCAATGCCAAATGTCCAGGGGGCAGGCTGGCTGGGCTAGGAGATGATGGAGCACCTGAGGCCCCAGCTAGAGGTAGATCAGGGCACAGCTGTTGTCTGGTGCCAGGTGTCCTCCACTGGCCAGAGGGTTTTTGTTGGCTGCTGACACAATGGCCTGACATTCCCCTGCCTCAGCAGCCAGGAGCGGGAAATGAGCTGGCCAGTCCCTTGTGACAGTGAGTCCTGCAGCCCTTGAAACCTGAGGAGATGGGCTGAGGTCAGTGCTTGCCTCTGCTCCCCCAGTGGGGGTAAACTTTAGGCTTTGAATCTTGCCTTCCCTGAACGTGGGACTCATTATAGTAGACCCAGGGATGACAGGAGGGGGACTGCTCTTGGGAGGATGGATATGGGGGTGCAGCACAAGGGGAGGGAGCTGCCTCCTTAGGCCCTGAGGTGACAGAGTGATGTCCGGTTCTCTGCCCTTTAAGGGCTCATGGTAACATTTGCCAATTCCCTTGTACACACCACCGATGTTTATTGAGCTCCTACTATGTGCCAGACCCACACTGTGCTGGGTGCTTGAATGGGATGGGGTCCCCAGCCTCCCTCAGATCATTTGGACAACATTTGTCCTTTCTAAAACACTTGTCAGGACCTCAAGCAATCCTTGTTCCAGTCCTGTGAGTCCCATGAGAGCATCACTGTCCTTCCCTTCTGATGGATGGGCAAGAGAGGCAGAGAGGGTAAATAATTTGCTTAAGGGGAAGCAAGGTAAAAACCAGCAACCAGGTCTTATTTACCCCTTTGCTGAGCCCCACCAAGGAGAGTCAGGGAGTGGTACTTTTTTTTTTTTTTTAATGGTTCACCCTCACCCTTAAGAGTCTGAAAGTAAAACTTGATGAATTAGGAAAGGCTTCGTGGAGCCCCTGACCTTGTTTTCCCTACTCACTATTTCATTTTTAGCACCTTCTTCCTGAACAGAACCAACACCCTTGACGTGCGAGAGGATAGATCAGAGATCTATTTAAAGTTCTTGCTCTTTACCACTGATGTCACACGTTGGTGTCCATCTTGACCGGTTCTGCTTAGAAGACCTCACTGGCCGGACGCAAACCCAGCTTGGTTTGAAGCTGAAACACCTGCTCAGTTACACATACCCACACACTTCAGAGACTCCCATGCTTCTGTATTTATGCTTCTGCCCTTCCTCCAAGCACAAAAGAGCACCCTGTTCCCCACACAGGCACTCAATCAACCCTAATTGATTAGTTGATTGGGAACAACAAGTACATAGTGGAAGTGCCTGGAAATACAATCTCCCAAAGGCTGCCAGCCAGCCAGGGGCTCGGGGGACAGGTGTTTTGAGATCCTAGTGCTTGTTCATCCCCAAGGCAAAGTTTAAAGTGAGTGACTATGCATTATTTTAGAGCAGCGTAAAACTGGAAACATGCAAATACTCAGTGACAGGGGGATAGCTAAGCTATCTGTGGTATATTACGATTCTGGAAGACTCTATAGTTTTGAAAAGTGATGATATGGTATCCCACAGAGAAATGTATACCAGGTACCAAAGCAAAGAAGACAGAATATGAAAAGAATGGAGAAATATACATGCATACCTTTAGAAAGATGAGAAGAAAACTTGACCCCTTGGTGGGCCCTTTGTGTTGGAGGGGCTGGTTAAAGTTCATTAAGGAAAGAGAAGAGTAGTAGGGTCGAGTCTGTCACACTGTGTCGTGTAATGGGGAGAGTCTCTAGGACTCAGACGACATAGGGATCCTCATGCTGTCAACTATGGATGATATGATCTTTTTGTTTTGTAAGGTTTTATTTATTTATTTGACACACACAGAGAGAGAACACAAGCAGAGGGAGTGGCAGGGAGAGGGAGAAGCAGGCTCTCCGTTGAGCAGGGAGCCTGATGCAGGGCTGGATCCCAGGACCCCGGGATCATGACCTGAGCCAAAGGCAGACACTTAACAACTGAACCACTCAGGCATCCCTGAACAATGTGATTTGAACAGTTCACTATTCCTGATCTTCCGTTTGTTATCTATCCAGTGGGAATTTTATACTTGCCCTGTCTCATGAAGTAAGGCCCAGAAGCTACAAAATATACAGCATATAAATGTTTCTATTTTTCTGAAATCCAAAAAGCTTTGCCAAATCCCATGGGTTTTGAATAAGGAATCATGGACCTGTACCAAGCACGTTAAACATATTATTTTATTTAACTTAACCTTCACAACAATTCTACAGAATAAGTTTTATCATTCCTATTTTACAGATGAGAAAACTTGTGTGTCTAGAGATGAAGGAATTTGCCTCCCTTTAGAAATAAGTGGGCCAGTTCAGATCAAAAACATTCAAAGCCCATGATTTTGGCCACTATGACTGTATCAGCAGAAGTCCAGAAATGCTTGCTGGAGTGACATCTGCTTGCTTTTGACTTATGAGATAACAAAGGAGAATATTTCTTCTAATATTGGACACTGAGTGCATGCCAAAACTTGTAAAACATTGTCTTATCTGATCTCCACAATCGTGGGAGGTTTGGACTAGTATTAGCCCCCTTTTTAGATGAAGAAACTGAGGCTTAGGTTACGTAACATGCCCACATAAGCCAGGGACCTGGGATTTGAAATCAGGTCTGATGATTTCAAAGCCTGTGATGTTGCATCTTTCATCAGACAATCAGGAAGTTATCAGGGCAACACAGAGTGTAGAAGACAAAGGGACTGGTGGCAAAATAGAGTTATGAACATAGAGCTCCTTCCATTTCCTGTCTTCCCCCTTCCCTTTCTCTCCCTTCCCCTCGCCTTCTTCCTTCTGTGCAACAAGTTCAGCTGTCATCTCAAGGACATGAAACATAAGCTAGGATTGAATGCGAAGTGCCTTTAACAGAGTCACAGAAAGGAAGAATATACGAAAAATATATCTGATGCACAGATATGTCCATCAGAGGAAGAAAATAAGTTGTTTCTTAGGATGTTCAGGGCCTACACAAAGGTGGAAATGAAAAGATATTCCTGCAAAAGGCGCCATCTGGTCCTGCTGGTCAGCAGGCCTAAGACTCTGGGGTGAAAGACAGCAAAATCACACCTCATGTCATTGCGTTTTAATTTCTAAAGCAATCCAAGGAAGAGGCTTGCTTTTTTGGTGTCAAAGAGGTCCAGACAAGGTTCTACCCCCCTGCTTTGATCCTTGGCTGGGAGAGACTGTCTCAGGGAGCTGCCTGTGGACAAGCCGAGGAGGAAGTATGCACTAGATGTCCTTGACTGTCCACCCAGAGGTGATTGGCAGACGGCCTACCTTTAAAGCACTCCCAAGGACCCTACTGCAGAAAAGGACAGCTCCTAAATCAGATTAATCCCATTTGGATTAGAACTGAATCCCGGGGTATCTACAAAATGTGGGAGGTCATGATCTGCACTTCTGGGTGCTTTGGAGTTTATGAGAGAAGGGCTTAGGTTGGGGTGCTCCCAGGTCAGAGCTTCCTCCAGGGCTCAGCAGTCAACCTCAGACTCAAAAACAGGTGCAGGGCTGCCAAGCCAAGACCATAAGAGGCAAGGTCTCCTAGAGGTGGGGCGGGAACAAGACAGGGGGTATTAGTTCAAGAGCAGGATCTCGTGAAGGTTAGGAAGGGGGAGGTGACAGTCAGATGTTTAAAAGAATTCAGGTGTGTAGCAGGAATCGGATTGTCCACCTGCAGAAGATTCTCACTCCTATGCAGAGTGTAGGGGAGGAGCTGGTTACAAGCAATGGAATCATCTGACTAACATAAATGGAAAAGGACTTCACAGGAACACTGGGAAAAACATCTCAAGGGGTTGAAGGGAAGGCCAAAAACATGCTGAGAAAACAAAAGAAACCCAAATGGTGGGAGGTTTTAAACTCCTACCAGCTAGGCTTACCAGCTGGCCCCAATATGCACCAGCCTTTCCCAGTTTGGGCACAGAAAGTCCCATATAGGTAACCCCTTAGTCCCAGACAAGCCAGGATGGCTGGTCACCCTACGACCAGCAGCGTAGTGGGCCAGAGTTGACCCGTGAAAAATCCCCTAGGGGCAATGCCCAGAAATCTTTTTTTATTATTTATTTTTAAAGATTTATATATTTATTTTAGGGAGAGACAGCATCCGTAAACTGGGGAGAGGCAGAGGGAGAGAGAGAATCCCAAGAAGACTCCCCAGTAAGCCTGCCGTGGGGCTCTGTCTCCTACCCTGAGATCATGACGTGAACCGAAATCAAGAGTCAGATGCTCCAATGACCAAGCCACCCAGGCGCCCACCCACCGCTCACCACAAAACTTTTAATAACAGTGATGCCTAATACTCCATATAAAATGTTTGCCACCCTGGGCAGGAATCTAACGCCTTCTCTGGTCACTCCAAGCCTTCAACGTGCTTGCTTGTACACTCAGAGGGGAGGCTGGGACGCACTCCCAGTGAATTAAACTAAACTGTCTAAATTTGAACTACATCCACTGAGCTGGATCCCAGAGGGGCTCAGCTTCTCCTCAGAAGTCCTACAGATCTTAAGTGGCAGAGCCACAGTTCGACTTAAGTCTGTCTGATTCTCACCTGTGTGGGTTCCCCACCATTGCCCTACTCAGGGGTGTCCTGATACTGCCAGAGCCTGGAGACTCCAAGGTCTGCAGGAAGGATGGTGGCCTGAGCTTCCAGGTACTTTCCAGGAGGGCCTCTAGGTCAGAGATGGCAAGGCAAGGTGAGGGTATGGTGAGGAGAGAGAGCGTAGTTTAGTTTGTAGAGCCCGGCAGGACCTGGCCTTGTGCACTGTTGCACAAGGCCAGAAGGCTTATGTAACAGGTAGAGAGAAGGGTTGGCAGAAACCAAATAGACCCACCTTTCAGTTAATCCTTTTACTTAATCCATGCCCCAGCCTCTAGGAGGACAGGACTCATGCTAAGGATATGAGGGACCCCAGGCTCTGCCTGCAGTCCTCCCCTGCCTGGTCCTGTCCCTCATGAGGGGTTCCCAGGAGGGGACTAGGCCAGGTCCCACAATTCTCCATCCTTAAGAACTCTCTCCACGTCTCTTCCCCATCCCCTCCCCAGTGACAAGGCCTCCAGGGGCCTCCACGCTCTGACCCCGTCCCTGTCCTGTACTCCTTACCCCTTCCTCACCAAGCCCCAGACACAGTGGCCTTTTATCTGTTCCTCAGACTATCTGAACTCATTCCCACTTTGGCCCTTTAGACCAGTGTTCTCCTCCACATGACGTCTTCCCGTTCTCCACAGGCTGACCCTCCTCATCATCCAGATTTCAGGCCAGGTGTCCTCTCTTCCCTGAGACCTCTCAGGCCTCCCAGTCTAAAGGAGCTGCCTGTTCATTTGCCTACCCCTCTGTTTCAGTGTATTACAACATTATTTTCTTGTCCATCATCTGTCTCTCCCTGCCTTGGTTCACAAGACATTTCACGATCCCAGCCTGGCTTCCCGTGGACTCCATCGTCCCCCCACCCCGACCCCAGGGAGCTAACACACACCCTCAGGGACCCTGCCCTCTCTGCGTTCCCAGCCTCAAGCTGGCTTCCTTTCTCCCTGGAGGCCGCTCTTCACCCCACCTCCTGCTACATCAGACACAGAAACAGCTGCGGGCCCCTAACTCCAGTTCATTCCTTCTCCCCTCCGCCAGCCCATCAGGGTTCTCGGTGCCCTGTAACGCAGGGGAAGGCATCACGCGGGGAGGGCAGAGATGAGTCTGCCTTGTTCGCTGCTGCGCGGGGGGCCTAGCACAGGACCTGGCGCCCAGTAGGGTGGATGGACACGTGAAATCCGCCGCATCCACGGCCGCGGGCAGGCTGTCACACGGAGAGTTTCCAGGGAGACCGCTCCCACCCAGAGCTGGCCGGACTGAAGCCCAGAGAGCTGCGGTGGATGGAGGGCGTGCTGGCGGCCGCGAGAGCGGTGGGAGGGCTCCAGCGAGAGCGGCACCCGGCAGGAGCAGGGGCTGCTGCGGGGAAATGACACGCTGTTCTCTCCAGATTGCGCAGGACTGAGGGGGAGGTGAGGAATGAGGCCAAACCACAGAGGGTTGTATAAGTCTGGAGGAGGCAGAGAGCTGGATACTAAAGATAATGGCAGATCATTGAAGAGTCTGGAGTAGGGAGGCAAATGGTCAGATCTGCGTCGGAACTGAAAAACCACAGCAGCTGGATGTGTTCTGGGATGACGAGCTCCGTCCTCCATCTAAATCCTTGCGTTCTCCCCCAGATTACCCCGCACTATCCTCCTTCTTGCTCTTAATCGGTATAGGAGGCTAGGGCTTCTGTGGACATCTCCCCCCTTAATCCCTATAGTAGGCTGAATGGTGCCCCTCCCACCCACCCCCCAAAAGATTTAATCACATTCAAACCCCTGGAACCATGAACCATGTGAACGTGCCCTTATTTGGAAAAAGGGTCTTTGAGGATGTAATTGAGCTAAGGGGTTTGAGACGAGATCACCCTCGATTACTGAGATGGGCACGAAAGCTGGTGAGAAGTGTCTGTAGAAGAGGCAGAAAAGAAGACCCAGACAGGAGAGGAGCAGCCCCTTTGGCCGGGAGCTGGCGTGAGGCCACCACAAAGCTGGGAAGCCAAGATGCACGAACAGTGCCCAAAGCTAAGTGGAGAGAAAGACACTGGAGGAGGAGAAGAAAGATTCTCCCCTAGACTCTCCAGAGGGAAAGCCCTGTTAACACCTCAATTTTAGATTTCTGACTTCTGAACCGTGAGAGAACACATATGTGTTGTTTGAAGCCCCCCAGTGTATGGCAATCTGTTACAGCAGCCCTAGGAAATTAATACAACTCCATCCTCCAACTAAGAAGATTCAGCCTCAGGACCCTTCCCGACGGGTGGACCCTCATAAATCAGAAGACTTCCTTTCTGATCTGGAAGGTACGATTGTGACAGAAGCATGGAGCCAGACCAGCCTTTCAGTGGACCCTTGTCTGTAGCACTTAGCCCTGAAAGGACATCTTAGCCACACCAAGAAATGAATCACCAGAATGAAGCAGTGGACGAGTCAGTGGAGTTGGGTCAACTCCACTTGGCGCTGCCAAGCGCCAAAGACCCTGAGAAAGAAGCTGGCAGTGCTCTGTGGAGACTTAAGGGTTTGGCAAAAGGGGGTAGGACAGTGAGTTGCTCAATGGGGGGTGAGCACAGATATGGCAGGAAGGGTCATTGTTCAAATAGGATTTGTAGCTTCAAGTTTCCCAAAGGGGTCTGTGGGGCTCTGGAATGGTCAATCTGGTCTTTAGGGTGGGCTTCATGGGGCCAACGCTTCATTCGTTAAGCGTTCTTAAACATACCCACCATGTGCTGGCCTTCTTCTGCACTGTATCCATCGAGGCACAGTCAACGTCTGCATTTCCAGACATAAGCAGCAGCCAGCCCACCTCTGAAAACACCAGTACTTGACCTGAAGGTCTGCACTGTGCGCACACGTGCGTGTGTGCATGCATGCGTGTGTGTGTGTGTGTGTGTGTGTGTGTCCTCCCTTCCTCCCTGGGGAATCACACCTATCCCTGTAGAAGAGCCAGCTTCCTCTGTTATAAGTTTCTCTTCTGGAGGGCTAAGCAACACTGCAATAACGTCACCATCTCTATGAGTGCCCATTCAGTGTCTTTCTCTCCACTTAGCTATAAACACCCCCCATGACTACCCCTGGCTTACTGTAGGTGTCCCGTAAGAATCTGAATGAAGGGCGCCTGGTTGGCTCAGTTGGTTAAGCAACTGCCTTCGGCTCAGGTCATGACCCTGGAGTCTCGGAATTGAATCCCACACTGGGATCCCTGCTCAACGGGGAGTCTACTTCTCATGCTCGCTCTCTCTCTCAAATAAATAAATTAAAATCTTAAAAAAAAAAGAATCTGAATGAAACAGGCCAATTCTCAGGGGCCCCTGAGTTTTCAGAAGGAGAAAGATTTCATCTGGTCATTTCAAACCCTCTGAGAGTGCCAACAGCTCAGGGTTCAGGCTTCATCTTAAGAGAAAGAAATAGAATCAAAGGGAAAAGGTCAAGGGCAAAAATAAAGCCATATGTGGGAGGGGAAGAAGACGTCAGTCCTAAACCCAGGGCTGCCAGAGGCCAAAATTTTGCAACCCTTCCTCCGTAAGAGGGATCCTTGCCAATTTTTCTTAGGTCTTGGTTAAGATGGCACCCTATACCTCCTTCCTTGTAACCCCAACTCCTCCCCACAACTCTCTTCCTCCTGAAGCTTAATTTCTTTCTGAATAGCATTCAGATGGGCTGGACTCTAATGATGTCCAGAATCCCATCAAAGTAGAAAGAGACACCTGGCTCTTCACAAATCCCCCCTGCAAAGGGTCACCTTCTTACATGAAAACAAAAAAGCAATTTGGAGAGCAATGTGGTAAATCCATGTTGCGGACTGGTTGCCACCAGATTTCCTCTTCTGAAAAGGTGAAAAACAGTACTCATCTCAAGTGGGAGAACATTTGAGATCGTGTGTATGCACTCAGTGCCATGCCCAGTTGCAGTCCCAGTAGTCAGTACCACAGCTGTTGTTAAAATTATTGGGACCAGTCCCTCTAACTTGGAGTGTCATCAATCAGTTGCTCTCTTTCCCTGTACCTGCTTCCCTGATAACCATACACAGGCTGTCCAGCCATCCTCAGTAGCACCACGGTTGTGGACCAAGCTACCCTTCTGAGATGGGCACCCCAGAAGGAAAGGCAAGGTTATGGTCATTCACTCATTGTTATTAATTAAATATTAGGCCCTTGTGAAGGCTGGGCAAATGTCACAAGATGCGGCCCAGGTCCTTGGCATTAGCTCTCTTGGGGCACTTGCCTCAAGGCACTGTCTTCAGAAGGTCCCTTTGGAATGAATGAAGGTGGAGCAGAGGAGGTGAAGGAAAATATCAAGAAAGGAAAGCATCCTTTGAGTAGAGTACAGAAGTCATTGGCCAGTTAAGAAAGGTTTTGGGTCCCCTCAGACTTCTTGTTCTGAGCCCTATCTCTTGCCTTTTCTCTGGAGCTTCATAAGGTAGACCCTGTTTCATGATGCTTGCCTTTTTCTCTAAAAACCTGCTCTAAGGCAATAGCCTTATATATTTGTTTATACTAACATGTAAATTGTTGTCGGGTCTTTATGCTTGTTTGTTTTTATAAGGGGAAAAGGATTCAGTGAAAGAAATGAATACATTCAAGTGAGTGGGGGAAGGAAGAGGCCCTTCCTAATGACTCAGAAAGCACACTACCTGCTCCATCCAGAAAGCCAGTGGCTGTGGCAGTGGGGACCAAGCCATTTGGGTTGAGTTGAACTGACCAAACAATTTCTGAGCTCTACGTTCTCTTGCTGGAAGTAGGAAAGTAGGCAGGAGCATGGTGGGGGTTGAGGAAGACAAGGGACAGTAGACAGAGCAGAGGTACACAAAGTAGGGAGGGATTATTCCCCCCAAAAGCACCTCTCTGGGAACGTTGCCAGGGAGGAGTGCAGAGCTCTGTTTCTTCAAAGCATCACTTTTGATGTAATGAAAAGTAAGGGGCTCTGGTGGCTCAGCTCTCTGGAGTACGCTCAGCCTCCTTCCTTGGCCCCTCCTGACTCGTGAGAACCCCACCCAGGTCGTGGCTGGTCTGTTTCTCGAGGAGCTCATCTCCTGAGCCAATGTAGCCAACTTGAATAACTGCCCAGGCCTCCCCATCTGCTTTGTAGCCTAGGACGAAAGCAAAATTATGGACCAGATCATGTTATTGGTGAGAAGTGGGAGGTTAGGGGGAGAATTCTCGTTACTCAGGAGGGTCAGGGCAGAGATGGTGAAAAGGACTGTCAGGGAGTCCCACTTGCCCTCCCCACGAGGTGGCTCCCCCCAGCAGTCCTCTTGGTTTAGGACAGCAGCACGACACAGTGTGAAGGGCTTGGCCTCCAGCTGCCCTAGGAAAGGGGCTCCAAAATAGAAGAAACAGAGACGAATCAGAGCCAGTCCTGGAACACAAACACCAGTATATTTGATGTGCACAAATGTGAAAAGGAAGAGACAGAGAGACTGATGGAGACAGAGCAGGCAATGGGCGCACAAACCAGTCACGTGTCCTGAGGGGCTGCAGTTGGGAGACAGTCCTACCCACTTTGAAGTGGGAGAGCTGGGACCTGTAGCTCCTCCGGGTCTGGGGAGGTCTCAGGGTGGAAGGTACCCTCACTGCCTTAGCCATAGCTTGGGGGCCGGGCATCTCTCCTCTCTCCATCCCCCATGATGACGTCTGCACGGCCCAGAGCTTCATAAATGCAGGTTCTCAGGAACTGACCCACTCAGCACTGCCTCCCCAAGGAGGAGACCCATGCAGAGAGTGAGGGACTAGGACAAGAGGATTTCATGGGCACTCCCTATATATTATTGCTGTAGATAAGCATAGGCCATTGTGACTTACTGGCAACAGAGGGGACAGGGCACAAGGGACCGGGTGCCTAGCAGACCTCAGAAGCGGTTCAACCATGCAGGGCAGCTCTAAGGCAATAGCCTTATATATGACAATCTGAAGTAACTCAGAAATGCTGCCATGTCCAGTGGAGAGAGACCCAGGACACCAGAGGGTCACAAAGAGTCAGCAGACTCTTCCTGACAGCACCCCCACTGCTTGGCAGAGCTGGGGTGCCCGGGCACTAAGGGATGAGGGCCCTGAAGATACCCAAGAAAGCAGAGTTGAAGTCTGGGCTACCCCGGGTGAATTCTGAACCTACCGACCCTGAGCTTAAGCCCTGGATTGTTGCCTCTCTTTGCTGGGGACTCTATGGCCTATGAGGGACAGCAAGAGCCATGAGGCACCTGGATGAAGCAGAAAAACAGCGCTCTGCACATACCAGGCGGGTTTACCGCAGGACCTCCTATCCCTGGGAATCTGTAGGGCCCAGAGAAAAGATGGTGCCAGGAAATGTCCATGGGGCAGCATCTGGAGTGGCCACACCTGATGGGCCATACAGGGGCTTGCTGTGGCTGAGAATCACTGAGACCCTGTGCCGGCAGACATCAAGAAACCAACCCCCGATTTGGTCATGGGAGGGGAGGTCAAAGGCGGATGGTGCGGTCTAGGGGCCCACCTGAGGGGCCTGAAAGGGTATTGGGAAATAATTCTGCAGACGGGACAGGGAATCCAGGTGATGCTTTTCTTCTGGAAACCCTTCCACCGGTAGTTGGAAACCTGAATCCCTGGGTGCTCCAGAGCTCTGGAATTGGGGCCACAGTAAAATCGAAGGTAGGTCTGGCCCCTGGAGAATGATCACCGCTGGATTTGAGGAGCCTGGCCAGGACACAGAGGCTGAGAGATGCCCTTCATCCTGTCCTGGACAGGGTCAACCGCACAAAACAACCCTATCAAAGGCAGAGTCTCCCAGCCTTTCTCCCAATCCTACCCAGTCCCCCAGCCCCCCAGCCCCGGCTCACACCCTGGCTGGGGCTGTACGCACAGTCTCGGTGGAGCAGCAGATCAAGGAAGAGGAGATTCTCTCCACAGGTGGTATTGTCATTTTTTAATGATCCGTAAAAAGGGAAAGGCTAATTTCTATCTAAGAGTCCTCATGTGGTCAAGACAAGACCATGTACCATGGCATAGGCTGCGTTCTGATGGGCCTCTCCCCTCAGGGAGTGGGGGCAGAGCCAGAAGTGGGCTGGAGTGAGGATTTCACCTGTCCACTGCCAGCAATGGACCCGTCACAGAGGAAGGGGGGCAACCAAGATGACAATGCCTGTGAGCATGGCAAGGTCAATACTGCTTAAGGGGTAAGCTCAAAGGGTTGGTCTTGCCTGGGAGGGGTGGGACGGGGTGGCCCTGAGGAGGTTTTGCTGCAGGGCTGGTGCCATGGCGGGACCAGCTGATCCCTTCCCACTAAGGATGCTCTGAAGACCCTCCCAAAGCGCAAAGGCTGTTTCCTTTTTCTCTCTCAGTCACCCTGCATGGGTCTCCAACCCTGGATGCCTGCTCCGCCATCCCCTAGAGAGCTCTATCAACTCTGACTTGAAAAGAGAAATGCCTTCTCCCCTACCCCCCA
This sequence comes from Lontra canadensis, assembly GCF_010015895.1. Classification (NCBI taxonomy): domain Eukaryota; kingdom Metazoa; phylum Chordata; class Mammalia; order Carnivora; family Mustelidae; genus Lontra; species Lontra canadensis. The sequence continues at coordinate 1,400,094 of NW_022631049.1, read as the reverse complement.
ACTCCCCTAAACTGATTTGTCTCTAGGTCCCCATTGTGGATCTGGGGGGCGGGGTGCATCTTGGCCTGACTGTGTGTTGGGGAGGGCATCATTCCATTTCAGCTGGGCCTCTGTGGGGAGGGGGCGCTGCCACAGCCCATCAGACAGGTGGGGAGGTGTAAAAGGATGACTTCCCAGTCTTCAGGCAGCGGACACAATGGAAGGAAGGTCGCTCTCAGGGCTCTGTGTCTGGCAGCTGCTGTGCTGGCCAGGGAGTTGGGGAAGGGGGTGGGTGTGGTGACTGACATGGATAAAGGGGCCGCTAGTAGTAAAGGCCTAGAAAATAAGAGCGAAAAGGGGGAAACACCACCGAACACACAGGGATTGAAACCTCCAAGAGCCCAAGGTTGGTGGGAATCCAGCACCAGGGGGCCCCCAGAAGGCCAAGGGAGGGGTGGAGCCCTGGGGGAGGGGAGAGGAGCCAAGGGAAGGCCTCCAGCCCTTGCACACCGGCACTGCTGCTAAGCAGCCTCCTGGCCGCCCAGTCTCTTGTCAGGCCGCAGCTCAGCAGGCCCCCAGGGAGGTATTGGTTGCAAGCAAGCACCTGAATATTGCCAAATGGAACCAGCCAAAGCCCACCTAAACCAGGTGAGAGGGAGGAGGCCTGGCAGTAGCCCAACGCCTCCTCAGGCCTTGCCTCCCACCTTCTGCCCCGTTCTCAGAGCCCCTTAGCCAGGACAGGGCCTGCTGCTTCCAAAGTCACCCCGGGGGGGTTCCAGCCGCTGCTTAGCCACAGGCCTCCTGCCGCCAGCCTCTGAGCTGAGCGCAGAGACCCAGACCCTTCCCAGAGTCCCTCCGCTCCCTCCACACCAGCCCCTCACACCTCACCCGGCCCCCAGCGGAGGGTGCTGGAGGGAGGCCACTGTCGTGTGTGCCCTAGGGGGCTGAGGCAGGCCCCCAGCCAGGGCTTGTGCTGTTCAGAAGATGTAACCCCACCAGCTTGGTACCTCTGTCCCCCGCGTCCGTGAGAGCGCCCCGGGCCCCGCCCACCAGCCCCATTCAGTCCGTCTTGACGTGGCCGTTGGCCAGGGCCAGGGGGCCCCCGGGCTCCCCGGGCTCGGCGTCCTTGTCAAACCGGAGGCGGAGGGTGTTGCGGATGATGAACTGCTCCATGATGAGGGCCCCGCAGAACCAGGGCACGGCGTACTCCAGGGTGATGAGGCCCATGAAGTCAAAGTCGAACTGGGAATAGTCCCAGGGGCAGGCGTTGAACTGGCGCAGGATGAGGCCGGTGGTGAACTCCCACAGGTAGGTCCAGAGCGTGTAGATGAGGCAGCGCAGCAGCAGCGGGCAGCGGCCCCGCAGGCGCAGGTACATGCGCTCCACGATGAGGATGGACGTGCCGTAGATGAAGAGCGCCCACACGCTCGTGACCCCCGGGAACTTCCAGTTGAAGTTCACCACGAACTCCCAGGCGGCCGTGAACATCACCTCGCAGAAGTAGCCGTGGATGGCGTACAGGTACCAGCGGGACAGCGCGGTCAGCGGCTCGGCCGACGCCATGGCGCCCAGTGGGGCTGGCTGCTGCGACACAGAGGAGACAGGTGAGGGCGGGAGGGGGCCCCTCCTCCTGGCCACCCACGCCCAGCCCGAGTCTCCGCTGTGACCAGGCTCCAGGCGGTTCCACACCCGCTGCTACTGTTCTCTTTGGTTACCTTCCCACTCCGGACCCTACTTCCTGGTCGTTACTTTACGCCCTATTCCTGATCTTGGCCAGGTGGGCATGAGAAAGGAAGGCAAGAAACTTAAAATCCCACTGGCTTCCTCTGACCAACTCTACTCAAATGCTACTTGGAGGTGTCTCCTACACAACCTAGACTTTTTTTTTTTTTTTTTTAATTATCTGTGATCAGATGGAAGAACTGGCTGTCCTGACCCACCAGTCACCTCCATTTCTAGGCTACCAGCTGATTTCTCATCAGGCCCACCCACTGGGGTCACCATCTCCTCCTCCACTTCTCAAACAACTCCACCTCACTCATATTTCTGAGATCTTTCTAAGCAACCTATCACATATGTCCTTGGGTATGTGTGTGTGTGTTAACATATACTAACATTTACCATGTTAGCCATTTTTAAGTGTATAGTTCAGTGGCATTGAGTACCTTCCCACTATTGTGCAACTGTCTCCACTGTCCATCTCCAAAACTTCATCATCCCAAACTGAAATTCCGTACCCATGGAACACTAACTCCCCACCTCCTCCCCAGCCCCTGGCAACCACCCTTCTACCTTCTGTCTGTATGAATGTGACTACTCCAGTTACCTCTTTCAAGGGGAATCATATGGAACTTGTCCCTTCATGACTGGCTTATTTCACTGAGCATAGTGTCGGCAAGGTTCATCCACGTAGTAGCGTGTGTCAGAATATCCTTCACTTTTCAAAGCTGAATAATATTCATTCTTTGTGATCGATCGATCGATCACATTTGATTTATCCATCTGTCCATTAATGGTTTGTTTCTACCTTTTGGCTATTGTGAACATTGCTGCTATGAACATAGGTATACAAATATCTGTTCGAGTCTCTGATTTCCATTCTTTTGGATTTATATGCAGGAGAATTGCCAGATCACATGGTGATTCCATATTAATTTTCTGAGGAATACCCTTGCTGTTTTCCACGGCACCTGCACCATTTTACATTCCCGCCAGCAATGCACAAGGCTTCCAATTTCCCCACACCCTTGCCAGCACGTGTTATTTTCTGGTTTTTTGAGGACGGCCATCCTAATGGGTGTAAAGTGGCAGCTCGTTGTGGTCACATTTGTCTTTAACTGCTCCATTAAGCGGGTTTGGGTGTTTAGTTTCAATGTGGAGAGGAAACCAGTGGGCTGACAGAGGAGAGAATCTTCCTTTCTACTTCTTCCCTTTTCCTCCTCTCTTCTAGCCCCACTGGGCTTTAAGGCCCCAGACTGCTTCCCTGAAGGCTGGCCTCGCCCACAGGCCTCTCTAGTTTTCCTTGTCCTTTATCCAATGCTACCCCGTTTCCTGTTAGAAGGCATGGGCCCTCTCAATCCACCTTGCTAGCCCGAGTCCTCCCCGAAAGAGAAGTGCCTCTTTTGCACTCCTCTGTTCTGTTCACAGGTCTCTCTGGGGCAGACCCTCTCTACATGATGCAGGTTTATGGGGAGAGTTCAGGGCAGCGTCAGGAAGGGGAAGGCAGGGCATGAAAACACAAATTCCAGCTCTGCCAGCGGCCCATGGACCCCAGGCTTGACCCTTCTGTCAAGGTGGGTGAGGGGACAGAGGTGAACAGGCTGCACCTGCCGTTGCCTCCCTGTCTGGGAATCGCAGCCTCGCCTTCCGGCTAACGCAGGCCTCGTCACAAGATTACCCGCCCTGTTGTATCGCTTTGAGCCCTTCCAGACCCTTCCGTTCCCATTTTTTGTCACTGGTAATTACAAAATTAAGATTCATGCGAAGAAAGGCAGGTAGTTTCACTCCCATTTTTTCCGAGACACAGTCGGGGCTCAGAGAAAAGTGGGTTTGCCCCATACCCCAGGGCCTGTGAATGGATAGGCCGAGACCAGAACCCATATTTCCCGATTTCTACTTCAGCACTCATCCCACTGCACACTACTGCCCAGCTCCTAGACATGACTGCCTAGTGCAGTTCCCCTCCTCAAAAGCATTCAGTTCCCACCCACCCCCCACCCTCCATCCCTGGTCCTAATGAAACGCCACAGCTTCCTTGGCCTGATATTCAAGACTCTCTAGGATCTCACTCCAGCCACTTTTTCAGCCTTCTTCTCACTGGCTGGCTCTCCTGGTTTTCCCTCCTGCCTCTGCAGATCCTGTCTGTATGTTTCTTGTGCCTTTCCTCTCACCGTCCACAAGTACAAATCCAGCTTCCACATGACCTTCAGAATAAAATCATCTTCATCCCCACAGCCCTCTCTTCCTCCCCTGAATTGCCAGAGCACTTCCTCTGTCTCACTTTGGTCCAGATGACTTCCCGTTTTATTATGGTGATAACTCCCAGTCCCCATCTAGACATCTCTCCTGTGTCCTACACCTACATATCCCACTCCTACCTCAACCCCTCCACCTAAGCGTCCTATAGACACCTCAAACTCAGTATCTTTTCCCTAAAGCTCATCTTCCTTCTGTGACCTCACCCTGCACCCAGTTGGCAGCAGGAGGCCCTGAGTTCATTCTAGCTTCCTCTGCTGCATCCCCCCACCAACATGAGCTCCCTGAGAATAAGGACCTTGTCTGTCTGGTTCAGTGCTGCATTACCCAGTGCCTAGAACAGTGCCTGGCACACAGCATTCAACTAAAGAAGACATTTCTTAATCAGTTCATGCTTCATAACAAAGCATTCTAAAACTCAGTGACGTAAATCAGCTCTCATTTATTATTACAGCTTGTGTGTGGGTTGGCAGATCTTGGCTGGCCTTGATCATGAAATGGCTGCTTGTCTGGGGCTCTGTCCTATTCTCGGCTGGGTGGCTCTGGTCTACCTGTCTCTCGTCCCCATCATGCTTTCTCATGCAGGGGCAGAGGCACATGGACAAGCAGACCCTCCTGCACCACACTTTTCAAGACTCTGCTTACGTCATGCCCAGGAACATCTTACTGGCCAAAGCAAGTCACATGGCAGAGCCACCAAGTCGGCCATTACCTCCTGTCCTTTCTACCACTTAACTATGTTTGAAATCATCTCTTCCCCTTGACCATCCTTTCTCATTGCTGTTGCTCTGCTCCAAGCTGTCACCGCCATTCACCTGGATGCCCTCAGTCATCTGCCAGCTGGTCTCCCCGCTTGCCTTTTCCTTTCCAATTCACTCACCCAGCTAGGAAAGTGCGTATAGAAACAACGGTCTTTCTAAAACACAAATCCAATGCTTCTCCCCACATAAGGCCAACTAGTGTGTCCTTACCATCCACATGGGAAGGCTTGAACCCCTAGGGATGGCTGGCAAAGCCCTTCGTGAGATACCGTGGCCTCAGATCTTGTCCTCTGGATCTCTTCATGACTGCTCTTGCTACCTGGGGTGCCCTTCCCAACTGCTACTGCCGCCACCACCCCTAACCCATGGCTCATGACCCATAATCCTCCTCAGCTGCCCTGTTTGTCCACCTCTGCATCCAGTTCACTTCTGTGACAACAGTTTGCACTATGCTTTGCACTAGTGGCCGCTTGGTGACTGATTAATATAATGGTGAGAGAGAAAAAAAGGCAGGATTCAAAACTGAGTAATTAATATGATTTTGATTTTGCAAAAGCATACATACACACAAATGTACAAAAAAGGGGCACCTGGGTGGCTTAGTGGGTTAAGCCTCTGCCTTCAGCTCAGGTCATGATCTCAGGGTCCTGGGATCAAGCCCCGCATTGGGCTTTCTGCTCAGCAGAGAGCCTGCTTCTCCCCTCTCTCTCTGCCTGCTTCTCTGCTTACTTGTGATCTCTGTCAAATAAATAAAATCTTGGAAAAAAAAAACAAATGTACAAAAAAATTAGCCATAATCATCTCTGGAAGGTGACATCACAAGTGATTTTTGTTTCCTTGTTTAAACTTCTCTGTATAACCTAAAATGTTTTTCTAACAAGTATGTCTAAGCTTGCATTTAAAAATTTTATCTTAAAAACATTTGCTGTAGCACTATGCATGAGTCATTTTTGTGCCTTGTATACAGAAGATGCTCAACAAATTCGCCACAAATCTAAGGAAACCTGATGTCCCATACAGTTCATACAGGTCCTTCCCTCCTGAACCATCACCAACCACAAACCATGATTCTCGGGTTTGAATAGCATGAAATGGTTAAGCCCAGGGGCTGCGGATCCAAACTTCCTGGCCTCCCCACCTTGCCTTTTCCTTTCCAGTTTCCTTGTACCCTTCCCCTATGGGATGTGGGGCATGTTACCTGACTTTTCTGTGCCTCGGTTTTCCTACAGGTGAAGTGAGAATAATAAGGGTAACTACTTCTGGGGGTTACTGTAAGGGTGACTGAGGGGACAGACACTACTAAGATGACAGCAAATGATCAGAGAGGGTGGCTCCATTTCTGGCACAGAGCCAGGCTTCCTGGTCAGCTTCTGCTTCCAGCACGCCCTCCTCCCTGAGGCAGGGTCATTCTGCCCCTGCTCTCGCTCGTGGTTGGGCAGCCTTCCTTACCGGGCAAGTCAGGTCTTCACGTCCATCCAGAGCACAACCCAGGAGCCAAGCAACCCTCCTTAACTAATAACCGCATGTAGAGACCAGAGGAGAACAAAGACGGAGCTGAGGAGAGGCAAGGCGAGCTTCCAGCTTTTGTGTAGCTCGGGAGGTTTCATGAAGGGCGAGGGGTCTCAGAACTAGCCCTCTGAAGTGTAGAACGAAAGGGCCAGTGTTCCTGGCAGAGCTTCCCACACCCTTCTTTTATCCTGAAACCCCAATAGGTTGTTAGCCCCCCACAGAGTGGGAGAGAACAGACCCAGGCTGAGAATGAGGAGGTGCCCATGACCAAAGGTGGTGGAGGGTGCTGCGGTGGCCCGGAGACCACTCTGCCTCCCGCCCAACTCTGGCTCCTCTGAACTTAGATCTGTCCACCCGACCTGCACTCATACCTCTGGCCCCTCTGGCCCACAGGATCCAGGGAAAAGGACTCCCTGTTCATCTTACGCAGTGGCCTGACAGAACTAGTGGACCCCTCAGGTCAGCCCCACCTTAATGCTGACTTTAAAACCCTGCTCTCCTTGCCTCATGGTCTCATCTTTAGACATGGCTGAGGATGGTTGCCCAGGCAACTGGAGTTCCCAACAACCCAGGGGCTCCAGTCATCCCTGGAGCAGGTGACTTGGAAGAGCTGGACTTCCAAACCATATGAACAGAAGCAGGATAGAAGGAGCCACTGTTAAAGGGTGAAGGAGGGCAAGCTGCTAAATAGAAGAGAAGATGGGGGAGAAAGAACAAGGTGAGCCCAAGAATAGGATCCCATTTCTGGAATCTTCCATACTGGAAGAACAGGGGTAAGCAGAGGGGAAGCATACCTAGGCAAGTCAGGCCACGTCCTAGGGGTTGTGCCAGAAGAACACACCAACTCTGCATGAGACAAATGGAAAAGCTGGAAGTCCTGACTGGGGCCAGGAGATGGGGGCAAAGACAGAGAAGGAGGGACATGAGACAGTGTCATCAGCTGGGACAGCTACAGACACTAACATGAGAGGCCACATTGGCTTGGCTGGATTTTCAAAAATCCACTCCCTGAACCCATTGCTAACATTCACGGGAGGGCTTAAACTCTTAAGTTGGGACAAGCTCCCCCACCCTTTCCTGGCCCCGGCCATGCTTTCCCGCACCTGAACGGGGGACTCTGCCCCAGACTCTCCCAGTACCTCCTTGCTCCGCACTGGATCAAAGCCCTGTGAAGTCCTGCATCAGGAAGAACCAGCAGCTCACTGGAAGTCAGTCTCTTTCTCCTGGTGACAAACACAACTGTCCTGAGGACCATGACACAGAGGACAGTCAGGGAAAGAAAACTCAAGGCGAAGAAAAGAGGAGAGCATGGGCAAGGATGAAAATGAGAGAAAGGAATTTGGAGAGCTGGGGACGGTTTCACAAGCAGGATACTGCGGAACACACTCAAGTAAAGAGCCCTCATGCTTGTTGATAAAAGGGCCTGTGAACACGGAGTGCCAGCAAAGGTGACTTGTCAGAGCAGGGCACTACCCTTCCAAGGGCACAGGTGATAGGTGATTAGGGGGAGGGGTACCGAGTCTTGCTCCCTAAGAGTATCTCACTGAGTCCTGGAACCCACTGAGCTATTCCTTAGAGAGCAGAGCAAGCGGAGAAGGATGAAAAGAACGCCATAAAAGTCCAAGACAGGCTGCAGGCAAAAGCAAATGAGATGATTGCCCTTGGTTTTACCCCCAAGATCCCATCTTGTCCCAGGAAGCTAAGGTGCCACAACAAAAAGACTCTGGGAATTTCTGTGCAGAGAATCATCTTGCTAGAAAACTGGGACTCCCCTTCCATGCAGCCAGACTAGGCAGGCCTTCCTCCTTCTTTTACCTCATTTACTTCCTCATTCCTAGGCACCAAAATTGTTTCAGTTTTTGGAGGCTTCAGGGGCTCCCGAGGGCAAGGCAGTGGCAGAGACCCTCAGTCCAGACCCTTGGCAGGCTCTGTGCTGGAGTGCAATCAAAGGGCGGGGGGGGGCAGTTGTCCTAACATCTGGGTGAAAGGTGCAAGGTCTGAAGCCGTCCTGAGCTTTCTCTGTGGTTGTCAGATTGTAGGTGGGGTAGGGGTGGGGGGAACCCATGCACTTGCTCCAGGGCCAGAAGGGAAGCAAGTAGAGCTAAATAATACTTGGGGTAACTGGGTAACCCCGATGCCACAGAGTTCCACCCTTTCTTGCTATGGGCATCCCCTAGGAAAGTCCCCAAAGTTAGTCCTCCCTCCACCTCTCAAGTAACAGGAATAATCAGGCCCTCTTCCCAGCACCTACCATGTACTACCTCAGATAATACTCAAGCTTATTTTACAGCTAGGGCAACTGAGGAAGAGAGAGGCTAAGTAATTCCAGCTGTAAAAGGCAGAGCTGGGATTCAAAGCCAACGAGTCTGGCTCCAGAGCCTTCTCAGCACACTGCCCTTGAAGCTGACTACAGCCTCCTCTGCGGGCACCACCAGTTTCTGAGTTTCTGCTTTGGGAAAGCCAGGATGGTGTATGGAGAGACAACAGGAAGCAAGGAGGACACACGAGCTTCTAGAAAGATCATCAGTGAAGCTCGGGACTGGTGTCAGAGCTGTTGAAGGCTCTCAGCCTATTCTGAGAAGCCAAGTTCTGTTCTAAGCCCAAGTTCCGGCAAGACCCATGGGATGGTCCTCCAGGGTCATAGTTGACCTCAGAGGACCACAGTGGCCACCACTACGGAGGGCCTCAAGGCAGGTGCCATTCAAAGACCTTTCACCAGGACACACATTCCCCAGAGTGTCCTTGACTGCGAGCCTGTCCCAACATGGCTGGGAATCTCAGATGGCCCAGCTCTGCCATGCAAATGCCAGCCAAGAGCAGTGACCAGCATCATACTCTCCATCCAAGCCTGGCGCCTGGAGCAGCAGCAGACCACTCCACACAAAGCAGCAAGCTGGAGAGGATTTTAGAAGGCCTCTGATGCTAACCAAATCCCAGCTGGCAGGCACAGGGGGTCAGGTGGGCCCTGGGAACAGAGTCAGCTTGGCACAGAAAGTCAGCAGGGCTCAGGCAGGGAAGGGTACCCGGCGGGCGGGGCCCTCAGGCTGAGCATCCTATGTGTTGCCCCCGCCTCCCCCCCCAACAAGGCTCTTCCCAGACCTCACTGGCTGCCTCCCTATTGTTATTCAGATTTCGACTCAACCAGTCACCCCTGAGACCTTCTCCAAGTCTCCAATCCAAAATAGCCTCCCTGTGACTGACATCATCCTGTTTCAGTCCTCACAGCACTTTCGCTTTCTGGTATTTTACTACTTGTTTGCTGTCTATCTCCCCCAACTAGAATGAACGCTCCAGGAGGACAGGGGCTCTGCCTTGTTCAGTGCTGGGTGCCCAGTGCCTAGACCAGTGCCTGGCAATGAGACCTACTAACACCCGGGGCTGGTGAATGAATGAATGAATGAATGGGAGGGTGAATGGGCCCACACATGGCAAGTATAAACAACTAGCTTTCCTCAGCATTTCTCTCTTCTCTTTCTTGGGAAATACGGTCTTTTTAAAATTTCAGTTCTAACATTTTTAAAGATCTTTATTATTTTTCCTGATTATAAAAGTAACATGTGCTCACACCTAAAATTTAAACATCACTAAAAGGATCGACCTGGAGAGCAAAAGCCCCCCATCACCCCACACCGTAGAGAAAGTCACTGTTAATGTGTGTCGTATATTCATCTTGATTACATTCAGTTTCACAAAAGCAAATCCATGCATCATGGAAAGCAAGGGCTCAGCCATTAAGCAGCTGCCTTTGGCTCAAGTCATGATCCCAGGGTCCTGGGTTCAAGTCCCGCATCGGGCTCCCTGCTCAGCTGGAAGCCTGCTTCTCCCTCTCTCACTCCCCTTGCTTTGTTCCCTCTCTCACTGTGTCTCTCTCTGTCAAATAAATAAATAAATAAAATCTTTAAAAAAAAAAAAAAAAAGAAAGAAAGAAAGAAAGAAAAGGAATTCCTAGTCCACCAAACTAGCAGCCACCATCATGTCTCCCTGGCCATCTTTCTCATGTATTTATTTTATAAGTTACCTTAATCCTTAATGTACTTCTCCTGTAACCTGACATTTTCACTTAGCACATCATAATCATTTTTCAAAGTTGTTATATTGCCTGTGTCCTCGTTATTACAATGGCAGTATGCTATTCCACCAGGTGGAAAACTTTAACTTCCTTAACCTACATGTTCAACAGAGAACAATTGTTTCCCATTTCCACTATTACCACAACACCATAAGAAACATCCTTTTTATGCTTCTAAAAAAGAATTCAGCCCCTTTCTTCTCTGGGGTTATTTCCTAAGGAAAGATTTCTTTCTTTTTTTTTTTTTTAAAGATTTTATTTATTTATTAGTCAGAGAGAGAGAGGGAGAGTGAGCACAGGCAGACAGAGTGGCAGGCAGAGGCAGAGAGAGAAGCAGGCTCCCTGCTGAGCAAGGAGCCCGATGTGGGACTCGATCTCAGGACGCTGGGATCATGACCTGAGGCAAAGGCAGCCGCTTAACCAACTGAGCCACCTAGGCGTCCCTAAGGAAAGATTTCTTAATGAATAATTCTGGAGTGGGATCACCGACCAGAGGGTACAACAGTCCCAAGGCCGCTGGTGGAGACTGCCCTGGGTGGGGAATCCTGCGTGATGTGGGGAGTAGGTCTCTGATCTGAGTCACCGGGTTGCCGCCGTGGCCTCCACGGTCATCTCTGCACCCCCACCTCACCCCCGCAGTTTAGGTGCACACCTCCCTGGCTACAGATTGCCCCAGCGACCCATTTCCTGAAAAGTCCTACAACCACAAACTGGTTTTGCAAGCCCAGGCTGAGGAAAACATAGATGCCAGCCCTGAGTTTTCAATTGTCAACTGGCAAGTTCTGGCTAAAGCTGAGAATTACCTAGTTGCCCTTCTCCTTCCCCGCAAGCTCCTGTGTGGAATCTAAGGCTCCGGGTCCCCGGGGGCCAGTCCAGCAGCTCCCAAACAGCTTGTCTTGTCGGGGGTGCTCTCCCTGCCGTGTCTTCCAGGCGAGTTCTCTGCTGGCTGACCCAGAGGGGGAATGTCTGCCCTACACAGACAATGGCCTTCAGGCTAGACAGACCTCTGGGGCTTGGGAAAGCAGCCAATCACCATTTTTTAAAGCACCATCAAGGAAAAGCCAGAGACCAAGTCTGGAAAGAAAGGCCATACGAGGACAGGTGAAGCTCCACGGTCAGGGGTCCCACGCTCTACATGCAGCATGTCTGGCCTTAGGAGGAGACCCTTCACAGGCCAAAAGCAGCAGAAGTCTTGCTCCTCTTGACCCCCTGGTGGCCACCTCTGTAGCAGCTCAGGCACCAGAAATCCCACTCCTCCCAGGGCCCTGGATGCTCTCCCCAAGGCCACGTGAACCGCTCATGGGCTCTGGACAAAGTCTGCAATCCCAGATGAAGTACAGTTCTCATGGCACAGAGGTGAAGCCCAAGGCCCAAAGCGTCCAGGAGCCTAGAGATAAGAAAGGGAGTGTGGGAGGATGTCATCTCCCATGTGCTAGGTATCTGACCTCACTCACTCAGCCCATCTGGGTGGGGCACATATTTCAGAGGCCACATGGCTCTAAGACGGCTCCAGCCCATGGCATGACCTGAAGGGGCCTGGCTCTCCCCGCCTATCCTGGAACTACGGCCCCATGACGGGCCCTCGGACACAACACAGGCTCCCAACTGGAACCTCCAGACCGGCGTCGGTGCCCTTGAGGCAGGGAGGGTCCGGGATCCCTGGGGAGCCTGTCACATTACTCACTTATCAGACCTCTGAGTGCACGGCTCAGAACTGACATCAGGGTCACTGTCCAGGAGTGTCCCGGATTAACCTTTGTCCTGGTGCCTGGGTGGGCCTCGGTGCCATTCTCAGCAGGGCCGGCAAGCATCAGCCCCAGGGCTCAGCTGATCCTTGGCTGGTAGGCAGGAGGCTTCCATGTGTCCCTGCGAATAAAAGAGGAGGCGTTCATTACCTTCCACTGCCCCCTGGGCCAGGAGGAAAGGCAGCCTCAAGGCAAACACTACAATTTCCCAGGCTCCCGGCTCAGCACCAGGCAGTCATCCCACCAGGGCCACTGGGCCCCTCTCTTAGAAATTACTCCCTCCTCTGTACTGTCCTGTTTGCTCAGGTCTGGTTAGTCCAGCAATGACAGCTTGGGGTGAGTCCCAGGCCATTTACATGTGGGGCTGGGACTTAGGGCTTCTTACTCCGCAAGTAAATGTGTGCATATTTGTAAATCTGAGAGGGGGTATAATTTTAGACTCCAGTGCCTTTCTCATTTAGCTTCAAATTACACTCTCACCTTCGCCCTGCAGTGGCCACATCTGCTCTCAAGGGCGGTCAGGAACCTCCCAGAAGGCCGATAACGAGGACATTTGTCATAGCATTTGGGGAGTCGAGCACAGCCACACAGAAAAACAAGCACACCAACAAAAGGTGTGCCAGACCCCTCTCCCCACAATTCCACCACCCCAATATTTATTTCACCCTATTTTATCACTATTCTTATTAAAGCCCTTCCTGTTAACATCAATAACCGAGTACAAACTGATATAAATCTGACTTTCTGATGCCCCTGGCCACAGACACATTTTTAATATATCCCTGAGATTTGACCATTTGATCAAGATTCTGACTTTAATGTGAAGGTCCTGCAGCTTCTCAGAAAAACCCCTTGGATGCGGCACCATGTGCACGAGCCCAAGGATGGACGGAGCTCAGGTCCCTGTAGCAGGTCCTGGCCAGAAACTGGCACCCTCCCTTGCCCCACCCCCTGGACAGCCAAGCAGAGTTATCGGAGGGGGCACCACCCGAGCTGGTGCATACAGCTAGCTTCCTCCCTCCCCCTCCCTCCCCGCACCTCCCAGGTGAGCTGGGGTCACTGGGCCTCTGCTCCCCAGAAGCAGCAGGGGAGCGGAGGAGAAGTGAAGGGGTGGGGATAGGAATCGGAAATTCACTGGACGCACTTGTGCTTGTGACCCTGGAGGGTGGACCCCCCCCCCAGAGCACACCCCCCCCTCCGCCCCCGCACTGAGACCAGAGAAGGATGAGAGCGAAGTGCAACAGGGCAGCTGAGCCCAGTTCTCCCCAGGTCCTCCCTGGCTCCTCCCCAAACAGGAGCCTCAACCTGCCCCACCGGTCCATCCTCCCCGCTTCTCCCAGACTGCCTGGCACATACCCATTACCTCAAGGAAGGGGCTTTAATGGGGCATGTCCAACACCACCTCTATCCCCAGCACCACCAGGACCTGTGCCTGGGGAGTTCAATCCCACCCACCGGCACTTCCCTTTCCCCAGGGCCCGAAGCGGGCCACAGGAGCAAGCACCAGACAAAAGAGAAAGAGAAACCAAAGCCCACATCCTGGCAGCAGGGCCTGCTGGTCGCTGCAGTCAGCCCTGGGAACCCGCGGCTGGCTGGTGAGGCTGCGGAGGTCAGAACGGGCTCCCTTCCTTGGCCGGCCTGGCCTGGACACCTCCTGCTTCCTGGTCTACAGGCTCTTCCGCCAGGGAGTCGGTGGGGGCTGGACAAGGAGGCGATGGTCTAACAGGAGTCCCACCTCTGTTGCTAAGTGCACAAGCTGTCCCTGGCCCCCGCTGGCGCTCCCTGGCCCCTGAGAGCAGGTCCCTGGTGCAGATGGTGTGAGGCTCCTTTGTGGACTGCAGTGCCTGAGCTCGAAGTTTCTGGAGCACAGGAATGTGTGAAGAGCCCTTATAGCAATTAACGTGGGCAGAATTTACACTTTTTCATGCAGATCATCCCTCACAATTCTCCCAAGGCTCCTGCAGGGAGGGCAGGAATCACCATCCCACCCCCTACCCCCCACTTTAGAGATGAAAACTCTGACTCTCAGGACATTAAGAGATTAGGCCAAATCTACACCTCTGACTCAAACCCTGGTCCTCGGGCTCCAGAGTCCCCCCCCCCCCCGCTCCCCACACAGTGTGTCTTCAAGCTGCTTCCCATGTGTCTGCCTGTGTACACCTGTCTTTCATTCCCCAGCATCTACTTAGTCCGTTCTGTAAGCTGCTTATTTGTAAACATACAGCCTGAGTCCGTCCATGTCCATCCAGCTTCATCAACGCACCCGGGGGCTCCTCTGAGACCCTGCTCCCTCCTCGTTCCTTTGTGATGCCGTCCTCCTAAGCCTCCAGCTAGTCCATCACTGATGTTCCCGCAGGACTTTGAACATCCTTGCCCTGAAACATCCTGTCCCATCTCAAAGTTACTATTGTCTGTTTGTCCCTCCACATGGTAAATTCAAGACCAGGGAATTTCTTTTGGATGGATGGACAAATCAGCTTGAGAAGGGCCCAGCTAAATTCCTGGGTGATGGCACTATCCAGTGTTATTAACTAAACGAGGATATCTCACATTCTTCCCTAATTTTTAGGCAACCGTCATGAAAGGGCTGTCTCCCACGAAGGACCATAAATGCTGGCTTCCAGGAACAGGGCGATCTCTGCAAATGAGGGAAGAAAGGGGGACGCTTGCTCTCTTTCTCCCACCTCCAAGAGCCATCACCTGGACAGCGAGGTGAAGCTAGATGAGTGGGTGCCTTGGGTCTGCACACTACAGAAGACCTGTCGCCCGAGGAAGCATTCCAGGTGTCCCCCCAGAAAGTGCAGGCTCCTACGAGCAGCTCCTACGTGGCAAGCCGCCAGGCTCGGCCTCAGGTCAGAGAAAAACAATGCCTATTCTGTTATTTCTACAAGTGCTGGTACTCTCAAAAGGCACATTCAGTTTTCATGCACATAGCATTCATTTCCCAAAGAGGTTTAACCAGCAGCTGCTGGAAGGAAATTCCCTCTGCATCGTTCTCTCCCCTCCCCTATAACTATTTAGGGTAAGCTGGGCTTTTGGGATTGAAGCTCTACTTCTCTGACCAGAACCCATAAATCAAACCTACCCCCAATCTCCGTGCAATCTCCACGGCTCGGAACCTAAGACTGGGGCCAGGAAGTGGCCCGCAAACACCATCCCTTCTTCCCTCTCTCTCCCCTCTTCCCCAAATCTCCCCTACCCCAGGTCCCATGAAATAAAGAAAAAATGCCCCCAGGACCCACTGGGGAGTTCTCCAATTATTCAAAGTGCCCTGGTTCTTTCCACGAGACCTCGAACCACTGCTCTTTCTTGTCCTGTAGTAAGACCAGCCCTGAACACAACTGGATTTGGCAACTTCCCAAGTTGAGAGACCATGCTAAGGCATGAGTGCAAAGGGAATTCCAAATCCCCCCAGGGGAAAGGCGGCATCTGCTCAGCTCCCCTTCGGAAGCAGGGACACCCGGGCCCTTGGCCCGGATTGGCAGAGGGAAGGTCAGGGTGGAGACAGAACAGACTGCCCACACACTCCATTTGACCCCGTCCATCCACGCTCCCTCATTTATCCGTTTTCTTGAAATCTGGGTTTCTCTGCCACCCAGACAATTCACCCCTCTGTCTTCTGTCTCACCTGTGTAGCCTGTCAGCCTCCTCTCCTCCCTTCCTCCTCCCATCCAGCCCCTCCAATCTTATGCACCTTTCTCAATGTCCCCTTCTGAACAAACCCAGACCATCCATCTCCTACACCTTGGAGGGTGGTCTCTGGCCCCATGCCCCTTCCTTTCCCTCCCATCCTACCCCTCAGCACTGGGTAGCTGCTGCTTGCTGCCTGGAAGGCTGGACAGCTGCTGGGCTCTCTAATGAGCTTCCTGGCTGCCGTCCCAGAGCAAGGCCCATGTTACAGTAAAGAGCTGCCCCCCCTCCCCTGAATAATCCCCTCGGCAGATCCCATCAGGCAGCAGCTGAGGGGCCCTGAAATCCCGGTCACATGAAACCAGGAAGGCTCCTCCCGGCAGCTGGGAAGGCACAGACAGCGGCCTCACAGCCTCACCGACTCAGTGACCAGGAATTTATTTATCCGGGCTCTCCCTCTTACCGCCCACATCCTTCGGGTGTTGCACAGGTGACCTTTGGAGCAATGCAGACACTGCCCCTTTGTTGCCTTACCAGCGGGGGCAGAAAAAACCCCAGCGGCTCTTTTGGAGGATAAACCTGGGCTCCCTGAACAGCACGACACCCAGTGCCCTGCTTTTCACAAATCTCTATAGTCAAGCCACCCCAGAGATTTCTAAACAACAGAGCCCTCGTCCAGGATATCCTGCAGAGTTTGTTTATTCAAGGTGTTGTGTTTCAGTGGTCAGCGAACAACGTTGATGGAACACCTGCTGAAGGCCAGGCACCGACCTGAGTGTGAACAAGGCAGCCTTCCTGCCCCTGGGAGCCCACCGCCCTCGGGTGGACAGACAATAAAGCATACTGGAATGTCTGACAGCAGGCCACAAAAAAGGGAAAAGGCCCGGTGGGGACAGAGACACTGAACGCTAGAGTGCAAGTCTTACACTTCTCTAAGGAGGTAGCATTTCGGCATAGATCAGAAAGATGCAAAGACGCCTTTCAAAGAGCTTTGGGAAAAGCATTCCAGGCAGAGGGAACAAAGACCCCAAAAAACAAGTTTGAGGGGTGCCTGGGTGGCTCAGTCGGTTAGGTGTCTGACTCTTGATCTCAGCTCAGGAGTTGACTCAAGGCTCGAGAGTTCAAGCCCCACACTGGGCTCCGTGTTGGGTATGGAGCATACTTTATAAAAGAACCAAAAAAAACAAGTTTGAGAAATAACAAGGGCATAGCAGCTAAAGTTAATGTAATTAAGGGGTCAAACGTTCCCTGCCCCTGATTGCAAAAGTCATCTGGTTGTCCCTAAGGTGCCAGCTGGGCCAGGGCAAAGTCCAGCTGCCAAGGAAACACGCCCCGACAACTGGAGGCTCCCCCTGTGGGCAGAGCTGGAAACTGCAGGTCCAGTCAGTTGTTAGGCACTGCACTTAGGAACAAAGAAAAGGAAAGTGAAAAATCTTTTGACCTGTGGCCTGGAATTTCTGTCGGTATCTCATCAAAAGAACTGAAGTGACTTCACTAGGCCTTCTCTAGGCGGTCTCACTTTAACAAGAAAGTCAGTGTTCCTTTTTAACTCCAGCTAGCTTAAGTCTCCTGTCATTTGGAATGAAGAAAATCTTAGCTAACACAGGTGATCCCCCACCCCCCGCCCCCGCATCTGGACCTTACCTCTTTGGCATGAGAATCACATCAATGAGCACCACCTGCCCACCTTTGCCACCATGCAAACCAGTGGCTCTGCCCTTGCAGACAGTGAGGGGCAGAAGAAGAAAGGTCACAGGCCTAGCAAGGTGTGTCCGTCTCGGCAGGATGTCTATAGCTTTGGAGGCTCCAAATCTCCTTTCTGGGTCCTGCCCAGACTTTGTTATTTCTCCTTGATTCAGTGACCCTTGCCAGCCGCCTAGCACATTCTGACTACCTTCTAGAAAGAGGACCTGAGAAAACTAGAAGCTGGAAGGGGAGGCCTCAGCCAAGAACAAGTAATACACAACTAGACTGTTTTTCTACAAGCCCCAGAACAGCACTGTCCAATTTGATAGACACTAGCTACATGTAGCTATTTAAATTTTAATTTTAGGGGCGCCTGGTGGCTCCATTGGTTAAGTGTCCAACTCTTGGTCTCAGCTCAGGTCTTGATCTCAGGGTTATATGTTCAGACCCCGCATTTGGCTCCATGCTGGATGTGGAGCCCACTTAAAAATTTTTTAGAATAAATTTTAATTTATGAAAAATGAATAAAATTAAAAATTCTATCCCTCGGTTGCACTAGCCACATTTCGAGTTTCTTCTGAAGGAACACCCCTGCCCTCCCTCTCTTTCTCAGGCTCAGACTTAGTTAACCATTGTGAGATGGAGGGGGCAGAGGGACTGTGAACCCTTGTTCCATGAAAGTCTCTGCTGTCTGAACAGCGACTTACAGGACTGACATCCAAGAGCCAGGAGAGGGCTCTTGGTGAATGAGGCCAGCCCCTGTGTCTCTGTCTATAACTCTGTTTGAAGTTTTAAAAGTCCAGACCATTTATTAGGCACCTCCTGTGTGCCAGGCAGCTTCCGAACAGACCATCCCATCGATTCCCCTCACAGGTCTGTGAGGCACACATTAACTCAGATTTACTCAGGAGGCAAGGAAAACTCAAAGAAGTTAAACAACAGCTAAAAAATGGGAGGGCCAAGGTTTTTACTAGCACTTTTTCTCTTATGCCACTCACGAGAGATGGGAATGTGCAGACAAGAATTAGGGGACTTCATTTACCCACAGCAGCAGGCCACCCACAGTTGACAGCGGGTCCTCATGGTGGACAGTCTCACGTGAGCTGCCCCTCCCAGTCTGCTCAAGTCCACCCAGGGCCTTGGGAGAGCTGCCGCCAAGGGTCTGCCGATGAAGGCCCAGTTCCTAAAAGCCATCACATCAAAACCACAGGAAGGCCACACTACAGAGGACAAATCTGAGAAGGGGGTAGGAGTAGGAACCCAGACATGTGGCATTTCTCCTGGGCAAAGAAGGAAGGAGCATGATAAAATATTATTATGGAAAGCTACACAAACCTTGAGCTCCTTATCTTTGCATCCCCATGTCCTGGATAAAACATACAGTAGGGACTCGATATCCAAGTGCTGAATGGGGGAAAAGGCAAGGCGCAGGTCCTCCATGAGTGAGGAGGCCTGGCCAAGAGGAGCCTATAGGACAGAGACGCTGGGGAGAAAGATGGGAATGAGGTGTTCTGAAGGAGCTGTGACGGTCTCTGTCTGCGCTATATGTGATCCAGTCCGAATATCCCTTTCGTTTAAGTGATGGCTTGGAAGGAAGGCCCCCAGACACCAGGCTGGGGACCCGTGGCAGCAGCCAGGCACCTCCACCATGAGCGTAAGCCCAGCAGCCCGGACCCCTGACTCAGCCTCTCGCTGGACAGCTCCATCTACAGCAAAAGCACTGAGGCTTGCAACATGTTCAAAACAGGGCTCCAAATAGCACTTAGGCAAGAGTAATTAAAGGGATGTTATCACAGTCAGTCTCTCATTAGCCACGTAATTAGACTGCTGAAAATAATTAACATTCCTTTTGACAAAAGAAACAGAGGACCCATTACATTCATTAGGACAGCCTCAAACCAGCCTGAGGAAGGCTGAGAAGAGAAGCCATCCCCTCCCAGTCCTGCCCAGGACAGAGTCAGCATCTGGTAACCCAGACCTGGTGGTGAGTCCTGCCCTGGCCCGGATGTCCCCAGATGTGTATTACAGACAATAATAACACACTCACACATACTCAGAGAAAAAGCCCTTGAAGGAAATGCCTATGTCTCCCTCCCCTAAGGCCCCAGAACATGACTGAAGAGACATTTCTCTAGGAAGAATAAATCCATTACAGCACCAGAAAACAAGAAGGAATGATATGGGTTCCCTGAAGATGGTAAGATGGTAAGATAAAAGGAAATCAACTGATGGAGAAACCACAACCCCCCAAAATAAAACCATGAAAACAAGTAATCACAATAATAAACCTAGTAACAGGCACCCATCCAGGGCATATCTATGACAGACACTAGTCTAAGAACCTTGCATGCATGATCTTATGTAACCCTCACAAAAGCCTTTGACATACAGATCATCATCCTCACGTTATAAATAAGACCCAGAGTTACCTAGCTTTCCCAAAGTCAGAGTACTGATAAGTGCTAGGTTAGGATTTGAACCCAAACAGGTGTGGCTGAGGGTTCTGTGCTCAGTCAGGGGAGCGGGCTGTGAGGGCTTCAAGTTTGGAGCCAGGTCACCGGCAGGGGTGGAGAACACCAGATGAGTGGCTGGTGATTGGATCTGGAGTAACTGGGCAAGTGGGCCCCTCCCACCCTCCCACCAGCTCTGTGTCCTGGACACGGGGGCAGGGAAGCAAAGGGAACACCTAGACAACAGTCCCTAGCAGGCACATCCCACCCTCCTGCCCACAACCAGTGACTGGCCCAGAAGTGGGGTTTGCACTGAAAAACCTCACAATATCAAGAGAGGAACACACAACCATAACTCACTAAACATTTGACCAAACCAAAACTGCCAAAGAAGCACCAAATTTGACAACAGATGTTACAGGTAGAAAACAAAATAAAGTCAACAGAAGGAAACATTTTTAAAGGTACAATTCATATTCCCTGAGGGATAAGAAGGGCTCCTGAATCCATGAACCAAAACAAGTCTGATACCAAAAGAATGTTAAAGACCTTACAAGTGAAGGAAATACACCATGGTTGACCAGTTATCTTTGGATGAAAGAACAATCTCATTAAATTTTTTTCTTTATATAGGTCTGCTTTTCTTTTTTTTTTTTTTTTAATTTACTTATTTGACAGAGGTCACAAGTAGGCAGAGAGGCAGGCAGAGAGAGAGGAGGAAGCAGGTTTCCTGCTGAGCAGAGAGCCTGATGTGGGACTCGATCCCAGGACCCTGGGATCATGACCCGAGCCGAAGGCAGAGGCTTTAACCCACTGAGCCACCCAGGCGCCCTATATAGGTCTGCTTTTCTGAACTTCCTTTATCAAATGCATATTACTTTGAGAACTGGAAAAGTTATTTTTAAAATGTCTGGCACAAGATAGGTGCTCAGTAAGATTCGTTCGCACAGTCAATCCTGCCCACTGTGCCAACATTTGGCCCTATCCAGGCCAGCCCATAATTTACTGCTCCCCAGTCACACCATCCACGCTCCCATCTCCCTGCCTCTGAGCACACAGCCCCCCTCCTGGAGTGCCCTTATCTCTCCTCTCTGTTTACCTGTATTTGCCTCTTTTTCAGTGCCCACTCAGAGATTACCCTCTTTGAAGAAAGGTCCCTGCATCCCCCCCTAACCCACTCATCCCTCTTCCCCAAATTCCTAAGGGCACCTAATTCTCCAGGAACATGGGACAGGTCTGGTTGAGCTGCCCATTGGGGTCATAGTGCTGAGAACAAGTTATCTGCCCTTTACCTTTCAGTGAGTCCAAGTCTCGTCTTCCTACTTTACTGTAGGCTTCTTAAAGACAATGAGAGGGCACGAGCCTTCTTTTTATGCTCTGCTGTGCCCAAGTAAAGGTGAGAAGATTTTGCAAGAACATGCTTACATGTCAGTTGAGTAAATGACAAATGAGCTGCTCTCCCTAGTGGGAGTAGAAGAGGAAATTATTCTGGAAATTACTCGACAGGGCTGGGCCCACACAGCACCTGGGTGAAGCTCCTGAAATGGTCCGCCTGGTTTGGTCCCAGACAGCTTTGAACTCCTACCCCTGGCCTAGGATCCAGAAATACCTGTAAATCCAGAGGGTATGATTGGTAAATCTAGGGACAAATGTTGATGAGCAGGATATTTATATGGTCTTCAGGTGTCTCCCTACAGATTGCTTCTTAGTAGCGAGGGAAAATTAGTAAACACACAGTGAAGGAATTAGACAATACCTTGACCAAGAGATCAAACTTAACATCACACATAAGGGGCAGACATCCAGCCAGTGCCCCTGGACGTGAAACACTGAAAATGTCACTCATGATAACCCCCTCGGGAGTCTGAATAAGGCAACATAAGGCAACCCCAGAACAATCCAAAGAGAAAAACATTCTATTTTTTTTTAAGGGGGAGGACAAGGCTATATTCTTCGAAAATGTCAATGTCCTGAAAGACAAAGACAGGCTCGGGAATGGTTCTAGAGGCAAGGGGACATGACAACTAAATGCAGTATGGGGCTGCAGACTGGACCTCGCACTGGAGAGGGAGAAAAGCCATAAAGGACGATATTGAGTCAGTTGACAAAACTGGAATACTGCCAGCAGATCACATAAAGTATCATATCAATATCACATAAAATATCATATCCTACTCTTCAGTTTGCTGAAGGTTATATAAAATGGCATTCTTATGCTTAGAAAGTTCGCACTGAAGGGTTTACAAAGAAAGGGCCATGATGTAGGCAACCTTCTCTTAAGTAGTCCAGAAAAAACTTGAGAGAGAAAAGGAACATAAATGATAAAGCAAAGGAGGTCAAAGGTCAAAAAGACTGAATCTGGTTAGAGTATATGGGTGTTTTGTACTATGCTGACAGCTTTTCTCTAAGTTTGAAATGACTTCCAGGGCACCTGGGTGGCTCAGTGGGTTGAGCCTCTGCCTTCAGCTCGGGTCATGATCTCAGGGTCCTAGGATCGAGTCCCGCATCAGGCTCTCTGCTCAGTGGTGAGCCTGCTTCCCCCTCTCTCTCTGCCTGCCTCTCTGCCTGCTTGTGATTTCTCTCTCTGTGTGTCAAATAAATAAAATCTTAAAAAAGAAAGAAAGAAAGAAAGAAATGACTTCCAAATAAAAAGTTTTGGAGAAAAACCACACCAAAGGGCCCCTTCCACCAGACAGGGTGTGGGCAGGGGTGGGGCACACAGAGAGGGGGAATCCAGGGAGGACACAAAAACTCCAGCTCCGCCAAAATGTCACGCATGGACATATTTCCTCTCCCAGTTTCGACCTCCCCTTGTCTTACTTCTCCATCCACTTACTCCTTCCCCTCCCCAAGATCCCCCATCTTCCAGGAGGCCTCCCTACTAATACCAGAGGATAGGACTGATTCAACTTTTGGGTCCATTCTTATCACATGAAGCTAATATCTTCTGGAGATGTTTTGGCATCTTTTTCATCCACAAGCCCACGATAACGAGTCTGGTTATATTTGTTAAGCCACAGCCTTCTAGGTATTATATGACATTTCTTCTTCCCCACCCCTCAAATCCTGTGGCTCGTCCTATTCATATGGCTTGACTTTAGGCCTTTATAGGCCCTATTCCTCCCTTGGGAGATCTCACACAGAATTTTCTAGGGTGCATGCCCCATTTCCCACAGCCCACCGCCATCACCACCACCTGACTCTACAGTAAATCTCCCCCCCCACCACCACCACACACACACACACACACACACACACGCAGGTGTCCTGTCTGCCACAGCTGGGTATGGTCATAACGCACAGGTGCCGCAGTCTCTAGAAGCAGCTTTCCTGCAGGCTAAGGGGAATCAAGCAAACCATCACACTGTACAAATTCACTTATTAATTCAGAAGGCCTTATACACATCTTTCATGTGCAGACTACTCAGGGCTAAGGAGGCTGGAATATGAAAACCGAAGCACAAGAGTGCGGCTCATTGTTTTCAAAACACTGGAACTATAAAATCTTGGAAATTCCACTATCAAACACCAGAAAACAAATGGTAACAGTTACTTTCACTCTCACAGTGTTCTTCACTTAAATGAGCCCTTTTAGGGCGCCTGGGTGGCGCAGTGGTTGAGCCTCTGCCTTCAGCTCAGGTCATGATCTCAGGGTCCTGGGATCAAGGCCCAAGACGGGCTCTCTGCTCAGCGGGGAGCCTGCTTCCCCCTCTCTCTCTGCCTGCCTCCTGGTCTACTTGTGATCTCTCTCTGTCAAATAAATAAATAAAATCTTTAAAAAAATAAAAAATAAATGAGCCCTTTCAAGTTCATCTCATGATTCAGGCATTCATTCACACATTCAATGAACAATTACTCAGACCTGTGTTGTGCCACCAGGGACACACAAAGGCCACAGAGGTGAAGGCCCCACTTGGGCCACAGGAAGCCACTGTTCTACGTGGCTCTGGATGGCCCGACTGGCCTGGACATATGTGCTCATGGTGCCAGCCACAATGGGGCACCAACAAAAATTATTTAAAAGGAGAAAAAATAAGAGAGCATCAGAAAGAAGCTGTTGTGGCTTCAGTGTGCCAATAAATATTGCCATTTCTGGAAACATGACTCTATCTTATAACTTAGAATTATATTAATTTATGTTTAATTATTTATGGGACCATAAGTGCATCTGTGCTGACCACCTCGAAAGATCCTGATCTAGCCTGAACAGTAAGCAGAGTCTGCAGTCCTAAATGCTGACAAGAGTCAAGCAGCCAACTCAAATCAGTGAAGATGGAAGAGCTCTTCTATTAAGAAAGTAGAACTGAAGGCACCTGGGGGACTCAGTCAGTGAAACTCTAGATTTCAACTCAGGTCCTGAGCTCAGGGTCCTGAGATCAAGCCCCACGTTGGGCTCCTTGCTGAGCACGAAGACTGCTTAAGATTCTCTCTCCTTCCCCCTCTGCCCCTCCACTCCACCTCGCACTCTGGCTCTCCTAAAAAATAAAATAAAGCACCCAGGACTGACAGGACTTGGCAGGGATTTCTGCGTGGGGAGGGGGCGGCGGTCAAGGGTGATACTCAGACTTTTGACTTGGGCAAGAGCGGCATTATTCTCTGAAAGAAGAGGACACAGGGAGAGGCGAAGAGATAACCCACTATGCACTGCCTTTCAGAGGCTCCAGTCTGAATGGCCCATGGACTCTGGCTGCAGCGAGTCTGGGCCCTCAGCAGATGAAGCAACACAGAGCGAGCCTGCTGGGGAGGAGGGGAGAGGAGTGATATCCGGGCTGGCCAAGGACGGGGCTCTGTGAAGGGGCCTGAGCAAGGGCCAACGAAGGAGGACGACTTCCAGGAAAGGACCCCGTGAGGGAGGCAGGGGTGGGGACTGTCGGGGACCATGGTCAGCTGCAGAGACAAGTCAGACAAGGGCTGGAGAGATTTAGCCGCACCGAGGTCCTGGGGGCCATTCAGTAAGGAAGAGTGCCCACACAAGCAGGTGACAGAGACAGTGTGTACTGATGATTCTGGAGGATAACGCTTTTGAGAAGTTTGCTTGTGAAGGGATGGAGACAGAAAAGCTGCTGGAGAAGCAGAGATGGGGGGGTGTCCTTTCTCCCTTCCTCCTTCCTTCTTTCCTAGATCACAGAGACTTAAGGAGGTTGAAATGTTAAGGAAAAAAACAGAAAGGGAATGCTTGTCGACAGGAAATGTATTGTGGGGTGCACAGGGATGCTCTGGCCGTGGAGGGGAACACAGTGAGCCTCAATCCCAAATGTCAGCAGGACACACGCGTCATCATAACCCCCTTCACAGAGAGAAGAGCCAGGCAGCCGGAGTTAAGGTCATGCAAGTCCTGAGGTGCTAGAGCCTGGGACCTGGAACACAGGTCTCCAGGTCCTGGTCCTGGTCCTTCTTCCAGACTTCTAGACTGGTAGCTCTCCATGAGGCTGCCCCGGGGTTGGAGGGAGCATCTGTCAGCGCCATGGTGGATGGGGGTGCTTCCAGGTGCTTAGCAGTGGGAACCTGGAATTCCCACAGCAGTCCACAAACAAACTCTCCCACAGGACTTGAGAACATCCCACTTGGATATTCACGGAAGTGAAAAGCCCATTTATAATCATCTGCATCTAGAACCAAACTCCCTTTCTGAAATAAATACAGAGGATTTTTGCATGGATTTAACAGATACTGAATTGCCTGGGAATGTCATCACAATGCTATTCGAGGGGATACTGTACCTCCTATTCGTTGGAACTTTACCAAGAGTGGTTGACCATCTGGGAAAATCACATCAACCTCAGCGGCACCTCTCCTGGTATCTGAGTCGCCCACACAACACACCTGTATCTGTGGGTATTTGTGGCTGTTATGTTCGCAGTGAGTCTATGTACAGGTTCAGGCATCTGACTTCTTCCTTCTGTTTTCCGTGTAGTCGTGCCCAAGCAATTACCTACTAGAATACATGATACTGTATTACAACTAACTCTTTTCCCTTATTTCTCTTTGATGTTACAGTTAGGGTATTATATTGATTTTTTTAAAACATGTATATAGGTAGGTCCTATTATTAGGAAATTTATTTATTACAAACATTTGCTAGATAAAAAGGGGCCACCATTCCACATCATGTGTCCCTAGAATCAAGGGAAACTGCAGTGCCAGGAGGAATCAAGGGGTGAACAGAATTATGGACGCTTCAAAAGGTCATGCCATGTTAGAAATTTAATGGTCTGTTAACGGATATCGCCGTGAGGCTTCTGAATGATGGGTGTACAGACGATGTGGTCAACCTATGGGGCATAAAAAGATTATTCAACTGGGCATCTTGGAAAATTTCATCTCCATGATTAATTTAAATTATACTATATCTTAGCATCTTCTAGCCTGAGGACAATAGGTGAAAGACCACAAGGCATCCATAGGGGCCAGGGAAATGATACATGGTTCAACGTCTGGAGGCAAAGATGTGTTTAGAAGAAGTCAAAGAAACTAGTGCCAGGCTTGGTCTGGGGAATGTCTTCTTAATGGATGAGAAAATGAGTAAACAGTATGTAAGAGGGTGCTTATGGATATTTATGGAAAATGCTATATCGTGAGGAATCACAGACAGGAATAGGGATAGAGAAGTGATCTCAGAGGACCTCCACTAGGTTAAAAGGCAAGCCAGAAATACTTCGGGCTCAGATTCTGAGAGGAATGGTTATTTAATGGTGGGAGAATGACGGCCTGAATTCCCATAAGCATACCCATCACTGCCAAATAGGGACTAAGGACTGAAAAAAAAAAATGTGTCTTTCAATCAAGAGGGACTAGCTAACTGATTCATGAGTCTTGCCCACCATCTGAGGACACCAGGGTCTGGGAAGAGAAGAAGGGAGTAGACTTTCAGCTTGGAGTGCCCATGGAAGTTCCAGAAACAAGATGTCTGAGCCTGGCTCTTCTACAGACATTTGCAACACTATCACCACCTCTCAGTTTCTTCACCAAAAAGATAAATAAAACACAATAGAGGGGTGCCTGGATGGCTCCGTTGGTAGAGCACATGTCCCCTGCTCTCAGGGTCATGAGTTCAAGCCCCACATCAGGTATAGAGATTATTTAAAAAAAAAAAAACACACAACGGAACACTTTAGATTCCAACATTGTACAATTTTCTATTTCACAGGAGTATCTGTGGGCACATATATATTTTTAAAATTAATTTATTTCTTTAAACATCAGGTCACATCATATCCTAGGAGGAAGTAGAGGAACCATGCTCACTTGGGCTCCAAGCAAACATCCAGATGTAGGAAGTGTCTCCAGGAACCAATTTACAAGTGTCTCTGCAGACCTGATTCATCCAAGGAGCCAACAGGACCCCACAGAACCAACTGAGCTGCAAATACCCAGCAGGCGGCTCCCACTCTCAGGACACACCAGTTCATCCCAGAAATAGGGATGTGGGAAGAGGAAAGACTAAGGTTCAGAAGTCATGCAGGGCTAGGATTAGGTTAAGTGGGTAAGGCAAGAGAGGCACAAACTTTAAGAAGGCCCCCAAAACAAATCAAGACATATGATCTCGTAATGCAATATTTTTTTTTAATTTTTTTTTAAAGATTTTATTTATTTGTCAGAGAGAGCGAGAGTGAGCACAGGCAGATAGAGTGGCAGGCAGAGGCAGAGGGAGAAGCAGGCTCCCTGCTGAGCAAGGAGCCCGATGTGGGACTCGATCCCAGGACTCTGGGATCATGACCTGAGCCGAAGGACCCAGGCGTCCCTCGTAATGCAATATTTTTAAAAAATCAAATTGGTGGGATGCCTGAGTGGCTCAGTCGGTTAAGCCGCTGCCTTCGGCTCAGGTCATGATCCTAGGGTCCTGGGATCGAGTCCTGCATTGGGCTCCTTGCTCGGTGGGGAGCCTGCTTATCTCTCTGCCTCTGCCTGCCACTCTGCCTGCTTGTGCATGCTCTCTCTCTCTGACAAATAAATAAATAAAATCTTTTTTAAAAAATCGAATTGGTAAACTAAGGCATGAGCTGTTGTGTTTCAATCAGGGCTGGGATTAGGTCAAGGTCGAGCTGGCAAGGGCAAAGTGAGACACATTGTTAGAGATGTTAGACACGTCCTGAACCTCTGTGGACAAACACCTCCCAGAACTTCCATCACTTTCCCAAGTTCGGAATTCGGAATTTTTTAGATTTCTTTTTTTTTTTTAGGAGGTGATGTAGAACACAACCCGTGGATTACGTAATCCCAGCAGGGTCTAGGCCGAGCACTTCAACACACTAACGTTTCTGCAGTCAGACCTGCAAATAGTCACACCCCGCACAGCAGACACGGCTACAACAGGTATGGCCACTGCGTGAGTTAAAGAAAGTTTTTTGGTTTTAGAATGTTTTGGATTTTGACGCTGCCCATCAAGGCATGTGGGCCTTAAGGCATTACATTAGGTCTCTCAAAGAGAAAAGGCAGCAGGTTGGACCTAAACCTTATGCAGAAAAGAAAACTGCCAAGTCCTTGTTGGCAATCACCCAGAAGAAGGTGAATTATAGAAGTTGGTCAAGCTTAGGGCAGACCTAGAGCAGCATTTCCCACCAGTCAGCCGACTAATAGTCCATTTTGTGCATAAAACCTTGTGCAGAGTCATGGGAGGTAGAAGACAGTCAAGACACACAGTTCGACCTCTCAAGAGCTTAGAGGTTCGAGGGGACAAGAAGGTAAACATAAATCACGGCATACTGAAGACTGAAGGCAGCTTATCCACACTCACACTTCACAAATGTTGAGACCATTACTGGAGGGGAGGATGAGGGTGGTGATGAGGATTAAGGAGGGCACTCCTATGAGCACTGGGAGTCCTACATGAGTGATGAATCACTAAATTCTATACCTGTAACTATTATACACTGCGTTCACTAACTGAAATTTAAATAAAATCTGGAGGAAAAAAAATGTTGAAAGCAAAGTTCGGCGAGGTCTCAGGTCTTGCATAAGTTAGCAACAGGCAGTTAACTGCACAGAATCAGAATCTGGGTTTGCTAACCACCCTTCACAGCTCTTTGCAGAAAAGCCCATAATCATTGTCAATATAGTAATGAAATTCCAGGAGAAGTAAAAGATCCCAGCTGAAGTGCTTTTGGTTACATACAACTTTGCAGCAAAGATGGGTCTGACTTAAAGGACTTTGATTTGGGGAGGCAGAAAAGCAGAGGAGGACTCTCTGGGTAGGGCAGGGCATGTGCCTGGCAGGGGTGGCAGGCAAGGGGCTGAGGCTCCTGCAAAGGGCACCGAAGGAGCTGCCAGAAAGGCAATGTGTGGAGAGCTTGAAAGCCAGAGTGAAGAACCTATACTTAGGTCCCTGAGGTAGCATTTGCCAACCGTTTGCTTTCTACCTCATGACTTATGGCTGCCCACCGCCCTTGTAGGCAGAGACAGCGTGCAGTGGGCTAAAGGAGCACACTCAGGGCTCAGATCCTTCCCATCTGAATCCAGGTTCTGATGCCAATGGCGTGACCTTGGACAAGCTGCTTGAACTCTCTTTGCTCTCTTTGTAGAATGGAAAAAAACAAAAGCATTTCCCCCATGGGGGTTAAGTGGAAGAGCATGTTTCTGGGACTGCAGACAGTGCCTGGCATCGTGAGCATTCAATTAACTGTTAGCCATTGTTAACCTTTTTATTTAAGTTAAATTTTTAAATAGGTACTGCAGCCTTATCCTGAGTGATCGTATCTGTGACGTCATGAACTTCTTGTAAGAGTTATTGTTTTGATACACAGATAGCTAGAGGTTAAATCAAAAGTCCTAATTAGGGCACTGAGGATAACAGGTCTGACACTCCCAGACCCACGAGAGGGGCTTCAACAGGACAGCTCGGGAAACTTGATGTCTGACCCTGCAACTGGGAGGACAATGGACTGGCGTCTGACCACCACCTGAGGCACCCTAGGTCCCCAGGTGAGAGACACATGCTGGCCATTGGCTGTCAGAGGAGCTAAGGTGGACGGCTGAGCTGGTGGGGAGTTGGGGGGGTCGTCCTCCCGTATTCCCAGGTTCACTGCACCAAAGGATGCATGACCGTGTCCTCTGGCTAATGGGGCCATGTGCAAGAGAAGGCTGGGTTGAGACCCAAGCAGGTCTCGTCCAAGAGGGCCACCCAGACAGATTGCAGGACCTTAGCTGGAAGAGACTGGAGGTAAATCACTGGGTTTTAGGGGCTGATGAAAGAACAATGATCTAGAATAGAGGATAATTTGCTCTTTTCAAGACAATCGGAAGTGAATATCCCAGCAGCTGGCGGGGAGGTGTCTCTGAAGAAGCCATGAACACGGCCACAAGAAAGATTCAGCATCAAATACCTGCTAGGCCCAGGAAGCCGGAAGCCGGAAGCCACCAGACGCTGGTGTTGACCGAGAGAGCCGTTTCCTGTCCCTCCCAGCCCAGTCACAAAGGACTAGACAGATTAAGTATTGAATTGAGGCTATATTTTGTGACTCAAAGTGACCATAGGACCTTCTACTGCCTAAGAATGACCCAAACCGTTATAGGGCCTGACTGAGTTTTCATCCCAGGGCAGGGAAAGAGCGAATCCCACTGAATAAGCATAAAGGGACAGTGGAAGACAAAATGAAGTCACTTTCTGAGTACAACCCAATGAGTCTTGTTTCTTTATACTCATTAACTCATTAGAAAGCTAGCTATTTAAATGAAATGTTTTATCCCTGTACCAACAAAGAGCATCTCTCACATTCACAGTGGTACGGTAACCACCCCTGGGAATAATGGAATTAAGGGCAGTAAGGAACTAAGAGAAAAAGGAAGGCAGGTGTGGACAGAAAAGATTGGTTTGGTGGGTTCAGTGGGAATTCACTAGCTCCTCAACCCTGAATATGATGAAATGAAAATCGACCATGTACCAATGGACAGCAGAATCCAAGGGTCCTTGGACAAATGGCTTTGTTCAAAGGGAAATTGAGAAGACCCAAATCTAGGAACAGAAGAGCTGTGACTCCATGAGCTCCTAGGCTGAGCTTCCAGGGGAAGTGAGGGAAGCCAGAGAGACATGTTGTTACTAACACCGAGTCACCCAGAAAGCATCAGTCGAAGCACCCAGGTCCTGGAGCCTCGTGGTGGGGTAGGGGGAGGGTATCCTGGGTTGAACCACGCCGTAGAGTCTGCCGAATCCAAGTGCAGAATGTGAAACATACACCAATACACAACTCCCCTGCTGCCTTCAGTTGGGGACAGTCTGAGATGGGGGGGGTGTGAAGTTGAGGTTTCAAGACAAGAGACAGGCATGCCCCTCACCATTTATGAGCTGGTGAATGCAGGGTAAACATGCGGCCTCCCAGCTGCCCCACTTCAGCAGTCGAAGGAGGAATGACCTAACCCAGGTCCCCTTCACAAGAAGGGACTTGCTCCTTCTCTGATTTTGTCCCTTAATTTGGCTTCTTTCTCCTTCAACCCCACCTCTGTTCTCCCAGCTCTAACTTCCTCCAATTCTAGACCTCAGCTGAATTATTCCCTGAGAAAGGACCAAATTGTCCAGACTCTGTTGGATCAGCCAGCACTATTGCTGGAGAATATTCCAGAATATTCCAGAATCTCTTTTTCAGCATTCTCATTTTACATATAAGGAAATGAAAGGCCAAAACACCCATGTCATGTGGCCAGAGTCCCTGAGCCAAGAGAACCCAAATCCCCCTGCCCTCCAGAATGAGGCTCCATTACACACCATCACACTAACTCTGAGTGGGGTCCGCTTACCTCCCCAGGCCACCACCTTCACCTCCATTCCTCTTCCACAAACACCTCAAAGTGGTAGAAGAGCCTTAACATTAACTTGCCTGGAACAAATAAGGACGAAAATGATGAGAATCACCTCAGTGAACCAGCCGGTCATTTTGAAGGGAGTACTCGGTGGCCACAAAGACTTTCTCAGAAGAACAGGACAGTCTGATGCTTTCTACCTTTCCAGAGTGTATCTGGGACCCCAGAGTCAGAATCA
Organism: Lontra canadensis; assembly: GCF_010015895.1. NCBI lineage: Eukaryota > Metazoa > Chordata > Mammalia > Carnivora > Mustelidae > Lontra > Lontra canadensis. The sequence goes on along the minus strand of NW_022631049.1, from coordinate 1,368,322 downwards.
GGTCTCCACAGCTGGACTCTTAATGGTGAGCAGGGGAAGGCCCAGAAACTGGGTTAGAGGATGAGGTCTGGAGTTAAGGATCGGCAAAGATAAGCCATTATGACTCGTGGCAGTAGGGTGACAGAAAGAAAAATGCTGCCCTGAGTCTGCTCAGCGAGAGACAAATTTTGGCATAAAAATGAAATGGGGTTTATGAGACATATTCCTATGCCAAGCAGAGAGTCTGGTTCCCCTTATAGTAACTCCCAGGCCATCTGGTCTCCTTCCTCAGTGCAGGGTACCAACCTCTCTCTCCTTCCCGAACATTCACTGGGATGTTGTTTTTCAAATAAGAATCTGTACTTCCATCTCCTTTTAACTAGCTCCACACCTTTTAACAGTCCACATCAGCTCTTCTATCTTACTAACACTATCACCACGTTTAACTTCTCCTCAACACTTATTTCATCCCCTGATCCAAGGTTATAGAACATAAAAGAATCAGACAGATCCCAGTTCAAATCCCAGTTTGGACACTTGCTAGTCATGTGCCATGTGCCTTCATTTTATCTTTCAGGGCCTCAGTTTTTCTAGCTACGAGATGGGGATAATTAATAGTAGCTACCTCAACATTGCTGTGAGAGAAAGAGAACATATGTCAAGTGATTAGTCCAATGCCTGGCATACAGTAAGTCTTTAATAAATGGTGGCTGTCACTACTATCATTGTTATGATCACTGAAACCAGCCGAAGCTCCATTTGTGAAATTAAGGCTCCGAGGGCTGAAATCGGTTGCCCAAGGTCACACAGGTCAGTAAGGGAGGGATCCAAGATTTCCTGATTCTGGAAGTCTTTGCCAACTGTCGGCTCCTGCACAAACGGCGTCATTGCCCAATGACTTAAAAATCTGAATATCTGGTCACATCCAGGTACCACACCTGATGATTTAACCAGCAATCACCACGTGCTAGAAACTGCAGGTTCTATGGAAGCTTTAAGTCTCCTAAGGTCCGTGTAAGAAAGTCATCCCCTTGTTTATAGCAGGCAAAAACACAGTTACAAAACAAAAATCTGGAGCTTTTAAAATCTTAAAAAAAAAAACAAAAACTGGAGCTTCTCCTTGTGTTACCCAGTGCTGACCATACTTCTCGTCCTTATTTGTTTTAGAAGGAGCTAAAAGTAAGACCAGTACCCTGGCTGCCTTGCTCCCGGCTTTCAAAAGGCTTTTGGGATTGGGAATGAGAGGGAGGGGGAACCTACAAATTGGAATGGGATGTGGCCAAGGATGGCTATAAAAAAGAAGGTAGGGTTTGGCAGTAGGCTAAAAATAGGTCCCCGCCACCACTCCAAAGCACATCGATTATTGTCCCTAAGGTGGGCTTCTTGCTGCCCCCGGGGCCCGGCCCTCCACCGCCCATGCAGGCACTGAAGCCATGGAGCCCAGGAAGCACATTTTATCTCGGAGCATGAATCACCCTTCACAAGTCCAGAAAAGAATCCTCTCTTTGTGGCTCTTCAGTCTCCTTCTTGGCTGGCATCCCTACATCCTCAGGGCTAGTATCAAGGCCTTAATGAAAACTCCGGGTGAGTGACACTTCTGATGGAAACGGACCATTCCAGAAACTCATGTGATGGGGTGCGTCTTAAGTACTGAAAGGAAACAGTGAATGAATGAACCGGCTAGAAAGTATTCATCACTCAAGCTCAACTGCGGAAGCAGTCAGAAATGGCTAATCCAGTGTGTTCTGAAGGCGGGGCTTCCGAAGCAGAAAGGAATGGCCAAAAAATGCTCTTAGATTATGCACTCCCCCCCACCACATCTATTAGATCTCCCTACATGAGGTTAGGATTTGACAGTGCAAGTCTTTCTTTTTTAACTGTTATGCTTCTAAAGGATGGAGCAGCAGGAAGGAGCAACCTGAGACCCAAGTCTTATTCGTGTAGACTGTTGGCCCTAACTTCTACAGTACCAGTCACACTGGGGCCAAGAGCCCTGAAAGGATATCAAGCTCTCTGCTGGGGAGCCAGCACAGTAGAGGATAATGGGCAGCTGGACATTCAGAAACAGAAATTGGCTATGACTTTGGTTACTCTTCACATTGCCAACAGGACTGTGACCAACCCCAAAGATAGAAGCACCAACATCAGAGGAGGGTAGAAAGTTACCTTTCAGAACCTTCCTTTGAAGGAGCAGGGGATCAATACCACTCTGTGACCTCCACCCCACTAAATTTATATATAGGGGGATTGATGTTAAAATGAACACTGAGGACAGCCTTGGGTGGAGGAGAGTGGGGGCCCACACCTGCCGGATGGATGTGAGCCCAGACGAGGGAGCAGGCCCTCCTTTTTATCTGGGCATGAGACCTGACTGATTCAGCTACAGCTCTAAGGATGTGAATTGCAGGGGGGCAAACCACTTCCTTTTCCTAAAATCACAGCAGCCTGGACTATCCCACAGTGCAGAGTCTGAGACACAGGGGCATAGGACACCAAACACACGGGTTCCTAGACTCCATTGGTGCATCCGCGCCTTCTTAGGGACTTTTCTAGTACTTGTCTCAAACACGGTGAAGTCACAGGAAAGGAATACTTGCCCCCCACAGACATTTACGCATGCCACTGCCACTGGCCTAACTCTCAGTGTGGCTCAGTTTCCCTGGAGGGAACCCACAGCCAAAGTGCTGTCTCCTAGCCCTTCCCCAGAAATCCGTTTACACCTCACTTTCCAAATTCAAAGCCTCTGACTTCCGAGGGGGATTGGTAGATCAAGCAGAAGACCTGGCCAGAAGGGCCGTATTTCTTCCCGACATCTTCTGACATTCCCTCCTTAGCCAGGGTATTGCCACAAAGGAAGCTGAGAGTTCGCCAAGTCAGAAATTACCCACACCTTAAAAGCAATGTTCCTGCAATAAAAGAAGAAAAGAAAAAAAGAGAATAAAAAAAAACAAAACCCAAACCACCTTGTCTATAAATTGGGGGTGAGGGGAGGAGGTAGAAGGGAAAGTAAAGGGATAAAAAGTTGAAAATGGCCAGGCTGTGCCAGGAGGAGGGGAGTTAGGTTTCCCTTCCCTCAAGGACAGCCAGATCTGATACGGCCTCTGATAAGACCAAATGGCTTCGCTTTACCGCCCAGGTCTCAACTTGTAACATCAGAGTCCCCGACATCAACAGAGACCCTTCTCAGAGCTTGGAAAGTGACTGTTGCTGGTGTCCAGGCTGGACTCTTGTCTATGGGGGAAAATCTTCCTCGGAAGGAGCCCTAGGATGTTGGGAGTACAGAGGCAGACAGAAAAACCCTTGCAGCCTGTGTGCCGCAGCAAGTGTCTTCCAATTAAAAACCACACTTCGAAAACTAGCGCTGAGCCTTCCCTCTCACAAAAGCTGTAATTTAGCCCTTTCCTGCAAAATGACACCTTTCCCTTTAGAAACAATATATAAATCTGATACAAGTGAAATAAACACAGTGTAAGTTTCCCTAACTCCTTTAACATTTTTCAAGGACCCAAGGCTCTTAAATCACTTTACAAAGGTAAAACTTTATGCCTTGTTGCTTTAAGAGAGGGAGTCGGGGGAGTATGGTTTTCCCATCTTACTGTACATCTGAGGAACAGCCCTGCTCTCACCACCAGGGGTGGGGAGGTCAGGCCTCCATATCCTTACTCTCAGTTCTGAGTAAACAGCTTGTGATTAACCCAGTGGGGGGCTAAGCAGAAAATCAACCCCACCTATTTAGAAAGGAAAGGTCCCTACGAGGGGGCTGGGGGTGATCTCTGGCCCAGCACCTGCCCCTGACTTCAGTCACAAGTTCCAGAGCCACACATGTAGGTCTTAGGGGACTTCATTTTCTCCTGCCACCCCTTATTGGTCCTGGAATCTCCCTTAATCCAGTGCCTTTGAGTGGCCAAAGTCAACATTACATCAGCTTGTCACCTGGCCTCCAAGGACCTGTTGTCTCCCAGCTACCCCTCTCTGTCACCAAATACAAAGCCTTGGAGTGGAAGGCCAAACCTCATCCCAGCCCACCCCACCATGTCTCCAGAGCAACATGGCCTACCCCTGGCCCAACCACTCGTATCATTAGCCCATTCACAGCACCAGGCAAGAGAGGCACCCAGCAGTCCAGCTCCCTGCCATCCTAAGTGGCTTCTGTCTCCCCAAGGCGAGCAGATGTAGTTCTGCTCTGCAACCAGGGGAAAATCCAACTCTCAAGGGGCTGTCCTTTGTAAGAGGAAGAAAGGCAATGGGCAGTCCCGCCACAGAATGGAAGCCGGTGGTCACATGCGAGTGGGCTTCGGGCGGGAGACACCAGCCACCTGAATCCCAGCCCATTTGTTCTCTAGACAGAAAGACAGTACACCAGCCCCATGGCAAGCCATTCATCCCTAATCTTTCCTCTTCTTCCTGGTTAGAGCCAAAAGAGACAACCAGGTGGTCCGAAGTGTAAAGGCCAGAGTCACAGCTCCTTTGTTATTCCGTGCTGAAAGCACAGGAGAATTGGTGAGCAGAGCCCCCAAGGTTACGCTGGCACAGCTCCCTGGGGTTGCGATCCCTTTCTCCAGGGAGGGTTCGAAGTGGCATGAGAACAACCCAGCACCCTAAGCTCAGTACCTGAGGCAACCAAACATACCCCGGAGAAAACCCTGGAGAAAGTCCCAGGAAGGAAGAAAAGGGGGTCAGCTTCTGACTGGCGCTGAAAGAGGGAAAAGAAGACACCTGGGAAAGAGGCCAATGTCTCCCTGTCCTTGCCATGAACAGGGCTCTAACGGTCCCCGTCTCAACCCTGCCTCTCCCACCGAGAACCTCGAAACAGAGAGGGCAAATGGAGAGCTGACGACCAGGCGGCTGAGCAGGGCCCCAAGGCACTGACTCGGAGAAGGGAGGACACCCAGGTGTTCAGTCCACCATCACCCAGTTTTCCCATGCACCCTGGGGAGAAGGCAGCAGGGTCATCTTGGCAGGGTTCCATCCCCTACAGGAAAGTGTTCAGCCTCAAACTCAGAAGGGTCGGTGTTCCTCACTCCCAGGCCCTGGTTCCCTAGCTCCCACTGGAACTGGCGCCCCCCCTCGGCGCTCCCAAGGCGGCCTCAGAGGTGCTCTCCGCCCGGAGGAAGTGGGGGATGTCAACCTTCTGGGCCGGAGATCCCCGCTGGCCCCTTCCCACCCCGCCGCACCTCCCCGACACCCCTTTGTTTCAAGCGGGGAAAGTTGCCAACGTGCACCCCTTCCCCAACACGCCCCCTTGTGCGCCCATCCCCCGCAGGGAAGCCAAGCCCGGGCGCACCTTCTAATCTGCGGCTCCGGCTCCAGCCCGGTCAGCCGCTTCGAAACCGAAAGCAAAGAGGAAGAGGGATCGGGCAGCACCCCCAGCCCGGCAGCCCGGTCTTCCCCATCACCGCACCATGCCCGGGCCCCCCGCACTCGGCGCTGCCCGCCCCGCGCGGCCACCTCCACGAGCGGCGAAAAGGCCTCTCCGCCGGCATCAGGGGCACCTACCGGTGCGGAGCCGAGGCAGCGGGCAAGGGCAGGGCCGCGCCGACCGCCCGCCGGGTGCAGGTGCGGCCAGGAGCGCCGTCTCCCCGGCTGGCTCCCGCTCCTCCTCCCGCGCCGGGACTCGGGGCGCTCTCCTGCGCCTCCTGCTCCCCGCCCCCACGCCCGGAGCTCCGGCTCCCCCCGCGTCGAGTTGCCTGCCGTGCCTCCCCCACGCCGCCGGCCCTCCCGCGCCGCGCCTAGTCCCGCATTGTGTGTCGGCGCCCGCCGCGGCGGTGCGGGGTCCGGGGGGCTGCAGCCGCCGCTGCCCGGGCCGAGCCGAGCCCCCCGCGGCGGCGGCGGCGGCGGCGGCACTCACCCATAGTACGGATGCTGTGCAAACTGCACATGCTCGCGTCTGACAGGCGCGCTGCCTCCAGCCCCGCTTAACTCCTTGCTCGCCCGCTCGCCCGCTTCGTCCGCTGCCCCGCCGACCCCGCCGCCTTCCGCCTCCGGGAGTCGGCCGTACCCGGGCGCCTGGGAGCGCGTCCTCGGCCCAGGCCGTGGCGCAGGTGGCTGCAGTGCAGAGCTGCTCCGCCCTCCCTGCCCTTGCCTCCCTGCCTGCCACGGAGGTGTCCGCAGGAGCCCCGGGGGAGAGGACCGGCCCGAGCCCCTCACCTCCCAGCTTGTAGGAGTTGTGGGGGACTTCGTGAACAATGCCGGCTGTAGCATCCTGCAGGTCTCGCCCACCTGAGGACCATGGACCACGTGGTATTGCAGACCCACTACGTGTCGGCATTGTGTTCCGGGCGGTCTATTCATTGAATCAGTCCTGCAAGGTCGTTTTTATTGTTCCCATTTTCAAGATGAATAAACTGAGGCCTATGGAAATTAAGGAATTGGCCTAAAGCAGGGTCTGAAGCTGGAAGGCCCACATTTGGTTTATACCGAAAAGATTAAACACAGGTTGTTCTTAGTTCAGTCTAGATCTCTTCTCTTAGCAGGTGGAAAAATAATGGATGTCATCTGAAAAACCTGGAGATTCAGTAATATGGATCTTGGGAAATGGGTGAGAGGGACCTGATGTCAGACAGGTGGGTCAGACAGGTCCTAGGATCCTGTAGAGTGACTGAGCAGGGAGTGGGAATGTAATCCAACTCCTGTCCCCAGCCCAAGCCTCAATTCTGGCACTGGGTATGGCAGCCAAGAGGAAAAGACTTTTTGGTTTGTTTAATTTATAGGTAATGACCCCTGGGGTTGTCTTTTTGTAAACAGTCCATTCTGAAGGGGCAGATGTCCTTTTCTAATTCACACACAGACACCTTAGGAGTGCCTAGGCCTCATATCTCTTAGCCCTCTAACCTGTTTTTCCCACATGCCACAATGACAAAGAGTTCTCACAAGTCCAGAGCAGTGCCAAATGTTTAAATTTCCTTCAAAGAAAAGAAATTTTCTTCAAAGAAAAGGAACATGAGGATCCAGCTGGTTTCCCCAAGTCTGGGGGAGACGCTGGACTGCTTTCCAACTACCTGAACCTAATCTGATCCTATGTCTTCTGATTGCTTGATGGGGCCGTGGGTCCTTCATCAACCTCCTGTCCCTAGCCAGGATATTCAAAGATCAACCAAGGTGTTTCCAACTAGGGATAGGCAATGTGGACAGAGATCTAAGGCCATCCCATCCACACCTAGTTCTTAGGCTGGCTGATCCATTCTTTCCAGAAAGAAAGCACTGGGGTTCCATGAGGGCAGAAGGAGTTAGGTTGGATTTCTCAAACCAGTGTAGGAGGTACACAGCCATGTGGTGCCAGTAGCACGAGCTCTTGGCTCCCCTGAGTTAGTTTCCTCTTTCATAAAAATGTTGTGATGTGGGAATGCAAGCTGGTGCAGCCACTCTGGAAAACAGTATGGAGGTTCCTCAAAAAGTTGAAAATAGAGCTGCCCCACGACCCAGTAATTGCACTACTGGGTATTTACCCCAAAGATACAAATGTAGCAGGATGCCTGGGTGGCTCAGTCATTAAGCATCTGCCTTCAGCTCAGGTCATGATCCCAGCATCCTGGGATCCAGCGCACATCGGGCTCCCTGTTCTGCAGGAAGCCTGCTTCTCCCTCTCCCACTCCACCTGCTGTGTTCCCTCTCTCACTGTGAATCTCTCAAATAAATAAATGGAATCTACAAATGTAGTGATCTGAAGGGACACCTGCACCCAATGTTTATAGCAGTAATGTCCACAATAGCCAAACTATGGAAAGAGCCCAGATGCCCATCGACAGATGAATGGATAAAGAAGATGTGGTATAGGGGTGCCTGGGTGGCTCAGTCCCCTGCCTTCGGCCCAGGTCATGATTCCAGCGTCCTGGGATCGAGTTTCTCATCAAGCTCCCTGCTCAGCGGGAAGCCTGCTTCTCCTTCTCCCACTCCCCCTGTTTGTGTTTCCTTTCTCACTATGTCTCTCCATCAAATAAATAAATAAAATCTGAAAAAAAAAAGATGTGAGATATATATATATATATATTATAGAATATTACACAGCCATCAAAAACATGAAATCTTGACATTTGCAACCGTGTAGATGGAACTAGAGGGTATTATGCTAAGCAAAATGAGTCAATCAGAGAAAGACAATTATCATATGATCTCTCTGGTATGAGGAATTTGAGAAACAAGACAGAGGATCATAGGGGAAGAGAGGAAAAAATGAAACAAGATGAAACCAGAGAGGGGAAAAAAACCATAAGGGATTCTTAATCTTAGGAAACAAACCAAGGGCTGCTGGAGGGGAAGGAGGAGAGGGGATGGGGTAAATGGGTGATGGACACTGGAGAGGGCACATGGTGTAATGGCCACTGGGTGTTATATGCAACTGATGAATCACTGACCTCGACCTCTGCAACTGATAATACATTATATGTTAATTTAAAAAATAAGTCCGTTGTGATCATCCAATGATATAATCCATGTACAGTCCCCAGTACACAGTGGGCCTTCGATAACAGGAGAATATTTTCTGCTGGAAGTAAGGCAGGGAGTAGGCAGAAGGGATCAGGGCTACAGTGAGGCTCATGGGCTGTCCCTGGGACACTATCAGAGAGACAGGAGACAGCCCCCTCCCAGAGTTGTCTTAGCAAAAAGGGGCTTCAGTTAGTCTGGCAGCAAAGCCCACCTACTGAAGAGGGACCTCCCTTGTGCCCTCTTGTCTCCAAGGCCCAGTTCTCCCACACTGCTTCTCAGTCTGTAGCTGGGAGCTGACTGGGCTCCGTCCCTGGCTCTGGGAGGCAGCATTGCACAGAAGAACACAGAATGGGCTATGGAGGCAGAAGATCTGAATTCCAGGGGACTTACCCTAATAGACAGCATGTGCAGTGCTTTGTGCCCATAATATTTTAGGGCCCACAAAAATGTTTAAATTTCCTTCAAAACCAGAGACAAAAAAATAAACTTTGAGATCATAGAAAATGTTTTCATATATAATATTAATATTTTCATCTTTAGTGTAGAAGCCAAGTCACCAGTTACAGAATCAAGAAGAAGGAAGGGTAAGGAACCAAGACACAAGGCTTGGCATCAGCCGGTCTCTACGGTATCCAGCTCTCCCGTGGACTTAACTGCACGATCTGGGTTTTCCTTGTTTCTAAATTAGGAATCATTGCTTCCTAACAAAAATTCATAAAGTGTCTTACAATTAACATATCTTTTTCTCTTTGGGTAAGACAGCTATTTTAACCCTCGTGTTATAAATGAAGAAATCAAGTCTTAGAGAGATTGCATGGTTTGTTCAAGGTTATACTGCTAGTAAAGACAGAAGGCAGGCCAAACTCAGGTCTTCCCACATTCCACCCCTGGTCCTTCAGAGCTGTCTGCACCCAACAAATTTCCAATAAGATTAGGTATGTACAGGGGAAAGCAGTCAGTTCCAGAAGCAGACCTAAAAATAGCATCTGTGGCAATGGTGGATCCCCTGGCTTTTCACCAATTGTGTTGTGGGAGTGGGTGGGGAGAGTGACCCCACGTGAAGGAAGGCACAGTTACAGTAATTCTAGTGATTCAAGTACAGATTCAAGGTGAAAGGCATGGGACAGACCAAGCTCTGCTGCACTAGACACACACCAAAGACACCAGGCCCTCCTTTGTCTTTCTGACTTATCAAAGCAAGGGAGATTTGAGTCCAGACTCCACATCCTAGTCAGATGTCTTAAGGCTATTTATTTAAATTAAACCTTCTGAGGCTATATCCTCATCTACAGAACAGAATGGCAATAATCCCCAGCCCCCCTGGCTGTCATAAGCATAAATAAGATAATTTTAGGTATCTAGCATATTGTCAAGCACATATACATAGTGACAAGTCCCTGCCATAATAGGGCAGTTAGTAGTAATTCTCACCACATCTCTCTTCTACCATCAGGTAGGGGAAAAGCGAGTCTTTCAAGTGTCTCTGTAGTCTCTCAAGTGCCTTGAATAGCTTAGGTTCTCAACCGTATTTTCCGAAAGACAACGAACTCTTCTGCCCTTCTACTAAGCAAACCATCCATAAAGGGGTTGCTCTCATCCACCGCAAGTAATTTTCTTGGTGACTTTCAAGAGAAATAGAAAGACTTCTATATGCTTGTTAGAGAGAATTGGTTCCCTGGGGGTTGCCCTCTGACCACAAGTCAGGAGAGATGTGGCTCAAGAGAGTGATTTCAGTGGGGGCCCACAGCCAGATCAGGAAGGACCTGGGAAGGAGACTGAGCATGGAAATTGGAGGCCAAGAGAGAATTGTCTCTTGCATGGTATGTATATTTGCATAGTTCATCCCAAATGCTGGGGCAAGAAAGCGATAAGTGGGATAGGCACAGAGGAAGCATTGAAGGCAAAGGCAATCTCAAGATTGGAATGACATGGACCAGTTTTGCAGGAAAACCAGCTGGGTGAGGGACAACAGCAGAAACCTCAGGCCACTGATCCTGACAAGCATACAGAAGTCTTTCTGTTTCTCTTGTAAGTCATCAAGAAAATTGCTTGAGGTGGACAAGAGCAACCCCTTTACGGATGGTTTGCTTAGTGGAAGGGCAGAAGAGTTCTTGTCTTTCAGAAAACATGAACATGGTTTTAGCAGTATAAGAGGAGGTCAGACAACCATCCGGAGTTTGAAAATGAGGGAGTGTCTTTGTAACAGTCCCTCCTGGAAATAGGAAGGAAAGGATCATAGAGAGACTAAAGAGTGAACTGGCATTATTTAGGATTCTCTGGTTGCAAGGAACAGAAACCGACTTCAGTTATCTTAAGTCTGAAAGGAATTTCTTGGAAGGATATGATCAGATGGCTCACATGTTTGAAGGGAATGATGGCAAAGCAGACTCAAAAAGGCTAGAACCAGAACAGCTTTGGGAGCCCGGGTAGTAGGAAATAGTTGACAGTCTTCTCAGGACTCTGCTGTTGAACAACTGGACTTCCATCTCTTTTGCCTTTTTTTAAGATTTTAGGTATTATGTGAGAGAGACACACACAGAGCTAGCAAGAGAGAGCATGAGCAGGAAGGAGAGGGAGAAGCAGGCTCCCCATTGAGCAAGGAGCCCGATGCAGGACTCGGTCCCAGGATGCTGGGCCCATGACCTGAGCCAAAGGCAAACGCTTAAGAGACTGAGCCACCCAGGTTCCCAGGACCTCAGCCTTTTTTATCGCTTTTGCTCCTGTTAGAGTGAAACTTACCTAAGTTGGATCAGGCATCCACCTCTTGGCCAGGGAAGGATCCTCTGACACAGGCTCTCCCAGCACCCCCATCACGAGCGAGAAGTATGCAGTGAGAGAGAAATCAAAGAGTGGTTCCCAAAGAAGGCCAAGGCTGCTACACAGCCTCATACAGCAAATGTCCATGCCACGGGGTGGGGGGTGGGGGGAGATAGCGTGGGGAATTCACACCTGATTCAGTGCCCCGGTAGAGCGCTTAGCTCTGAAAGAAGGTGAAGGGAGAGAAAGACATAAGCCTGAAAAAGCAGCAGGAAGCTCCGAAAAGTACCAGGACAGGAAGGCCAAGGTTGCTGCATACAATTACTGCCAGTGCTGGAGTTGGTATGGAGCTAGGAACAGGCAGATGTTTCATGGATTTTTCCAGTTCTGAGCTGTGCTTGGCAATGGGTGAATTGGGATAAGGGGAGGCGAGCTGCAAAAAGTTGTTACGAATGTCCTCAAATGTTTATAAAATGCCTCTGAAAGGGGAAGTGGGGTACCAGTAGCGGGGAAGAGGCGTTAAACCCCAGGGAACAGGGTTAAACCCCTGTTGACTGCAAATTTATCAGAAGTTTTGCTCGCCTTATGTCTGTGTGGGAAAGGGATAGGAACTTAAACAGAGCTCTCAAAATAATGTGTGTGTTGCTTCTTTGGGGATATTTAAAAGTCGTGTCCTCTCTCTTTATTTATTCGTCAAAAAGAATGCAACAGATAAGGACCATGCAGTATTCATGAACACCTCGAGCCCCAAAATGAAGAACTCACCAATCTGTGATAATGTGAATCTATCCATAAAGCATTAAGACATTAACGTGTGTGCACTAAGACAGTCCTGGAAATGAGTGCCGTTTCATGAGATTAGCAGTAAATTGGGGGGGAAAGGCTAATGCTAAAAGAAAGGAGAGTGAAAATACGAAAATTATACTTTGAGATGACGCTGCCTCATACTTCTAAGTGTTGGATTTAATAGTGAAGGTTGTAAATTTGGTGGTGGGGGGTCAGATAGAGTTTATTATAAAACGTGGGAATCATGGAGAGAGCCACCCCCACTCCCCAGCTGCTCTCATTTCCAACTTAGCAGTCAGCCCAGGTGCTGGGCAAATTGGAAAGAATTTCTGCCCTGGAGATTAGAAACCAAACTCCAGGCTGGTCACCTCCCCTCCGTGCCTCCCTTTGCCAGGATACAAGGAGCTTAGTCGCCTGAGGAGGGACAAAGGGATATTGTTAAGGCGAGCCCGCTTATGAGAAGACTTTGCAACTAAAAGCTTTTATGCTGCTATTTAAGCCATTCTGCCTGGGGGGACACTGTGTGCCTGTCCCGACTTCACTGTATCAGTTCAAAGAGAACCTTGGGCCAGACAAGGCGATTGCAGCAGGGTATCTTGGGACTTGGCAACACTAATAGGCTAAGAATTTCTATCACAACATCTCATCCAAGTCCCAGTTCGGGGCCCCTCTTGGCCCTGGGATGGGTGAGAGTGAGAAGATCTTTCTTCTTGTAGATCTGAGGGGAAAGGTCTCTCCTTTAGGAGCTGGCTCTGTGGCAGCCCAGACTGGAGGGGGGGTGGGAGTGGGAGTGGGGTGTGCAGATCGCGTCACCAAGGGTAGGAGAAATCCCGTTTTGATTCTTTTTACCATCCTTGTGTTGGCCCTTCTAGGAGAACTCTGCCATCTTCAGGAAAGGCTGCATAAGCCTGATAGGTTAACGATCCCAGGGACTCTGAGTTGTCTAGGGAATTAGTTCAATTAGGTGTCCTATTAGTCTCAGATGCTAATTAATAAGTGTGTATTTAGTGTCTTCTCTCCCCAAGCAATGTGCTGTTGTGAGGGCTGACCTGACTTCAAGAACTTGTTATTCAGTTCAACAACCTTTAATGTACCATGCACTGTGCTAAGGTCCAGGGTCACACAAGTAAAGAGATCAAGACTTATGCACGTCGATAGGAGAGCCATATACAATGGTCTATAATGACAAAGCATTACCCCCATGCTCCTAGCTTTAAATTCTGTACCTCCCATGTTGTGGAAGGTCTGTGATCATTTGCATTCTATGACACAGAGCTGTTTCCATGACCTGGCTTTCTCTCTACCACACTCTGTAAAGAAATCTCTCCACCATGGCTCAAGATTAACGCATACATGCAAATATATACACCTTTTTCTGAAAAAAGAATCTGCCCCTCTTTCTTGCCCACAGCTTAGGTCAAGGTTTGCTTTCTTTTATGTCTTTCAGCAAGGTACATACCTAGGAAGGGAGCAATGTCATCTTTGGTGGATTTTCTTTCCTATCTGTGGGTTATTATGTTGAGTATATAAAGCTGTGACCTCCTTCAGGGAAGACAATAGAACGGTCTGGGGACAGGGAGGGAAGAAGAGTGGGGTTTCTGATGACACAAAAAGGAACGCGGCACTGCTGAGTGCTTTGTCAGAAACTGCATGTCTGTGTTCAGAGTGCATAGGCTGAGAAGGGAACCAGTTGCTTGGGGCCTCCTCTTGACCCAGTAAGTGCCCTTTGGAGTGTTTGTATAATGGGAAATTACTGCAGTAGCCTATCTCTGAGCTTTCATTATTTAAATCCAAATTCTCGTTCTAGGAAGACACTGGGCTCAGTGGGTCCCACCCCTGTCCTGCCACTTGACAAGCAGGTTGAATGGAGTAGGATGATGTCCCAGAAACCCAAGAACATCAAGGGAAGGGTGTGAGGGTCTCCAGTACTACTGTTAAGGAGTGTCGATGAACATGGGTGAGTGCAGAGAAGTGAGAACTGGTGGAGGGAAGGAAGACAGACTCTGGACTTTCTCCTTGAAATCATTCACCATACTGCTCCCGCCAAGAGCCCCATGAAGTCAGTCCTCTGGATTCCATCCAACTAGCCACATGTTCCTTCTTCCCTCAAGTGGAGAACATGGCTGAATACATCATTTCCCTTGCAGGATGTAAGTGAGCTTGGATTAGAACTGGGCCCAAGTTAACTCTGAACCCAGACTTGTGTCTGTGTCTTCAAGACCGGGACAACTGCCAGACCACATGAACACGGTGCAGAACAGGAACCCAGTAATGCTATTGTGGTCATAGCTTAACTGCTCTGAAGAGGTAGCAGGGATCCGAGCAACATCAAAAACATGTGAGTACCCTCTGATCTCAACACTGACCCCCAGTTCTCTCGGGTGTCTGTTTGCAATATCCCTCCCCAGGACCTTTATCAGTTCAAGCTGTGACTCAAAGGGGTTGGCATTAAACTTGAGGGATGGGAAGAGATGAGGGCAAATTCTGGCTCTTTGACTGGCAGACTGTGGCTATATTGAGTTAGTTGTCAACTTCCCTGAATCTCAGCTTTCTACATTACTGATGAGATCAATACTTGAAAAACATTTTAATAGCTTTATTAGAAAAATGATTCATACTCTGTTAAAACATTAAAATCATATAGAAAAGAACAAAGCAGGAACTAAAAGCATTACCAAATTTCTACACCCAAAGATAATCACTGCTAATATTTTTGGGGGGGGAATCTTCCACTCATATTTATGTACATGGATATATACGTAGTTCTGCATACCTACAGTGTTACATAAAATAATTTGTATTAAATACACTTTTCTAGAAATTGTTTCACTTCACATTTAGAAATGAATACCTTTTGGGGCACCTGCGTGGCTCAGTCGGTTAAGCCTCCGACTCTTGATTTCGGCTCAGGTCATGATCTCAGGATTGTGAGTGAGATTGATCCTGCCTCAGGCTCCGTGCTAGGTGTGGCGTCTGCTCAAGATTCTCTTTCCTGGGGCGCCTGGGTGGCTCAGTGGGTTAAAGCCTCTGCCTTCCGCTCAGGTCATGATCCCAGGATTCTGGGATGGAGCCTTGCATCAGGCTCTCTGCTCAGCAGGGAGCCTACTTCTCCCACTCTCTCTGCCTGCCTCTCTGACTGCTTGTCTTCTCTCTCTGTCAAATAAATAAATAAAACCTTTAAAAAAAAAAAAGATTCTCTCTCCCTTTCCATCTGCACCTCCCCACTCTCCTTCTCTAAAAAAGAAAAAAAAATCATAAACTATGTCAGGGAAAGCAGGGATTTGGAGTAGAGGAAAAGATCCTAGAAAAATTTTAGTGCTCCTTACCTATTAGCTTCCAATCTTATGTGTACTACTACATATGGACATTATCTTCCAGTGGTTTGAACGGTGAAGATATTTAGGGAAATTTCTTATTCTGAATATTCTAATGGATTTATTTCAACATAAATTTGCTTCCCAAAGAGCCATGCTCTTCCCAAGAGCATTTTCTCCTGAGAGATCCTGAGTCCTCGTAAGAATAATCCCCTATACCCTGTAGGGAAATTCCTGCTTTCAAGATCAGACCATTCCAGAGCCATCTGAGAGTCTCCCCAGTGGCCAGTGGAGCAACATGTAGTGTTTGGAAGGAACAACAGTCATGTGCTACCCCTAGAGCAATGCCCATTGCTTCTGATCCTAGGAATCTGTGTGCTCTGCTCTATCACCAACCTCCCTTCTTAGGTATGAGACCTGTTGGCTCCACCTCATTCCTTCGGGTGGCCCCCACACTGTAATTGGCAAGAGACCCTCTTTTGGACCTGAACCAGGAAATTCAGAACCTGGAAATGCGGAAATTGCATTTTGGGAAGGTGCATTGTCCATACCAACTCTCTGAACTCTCCAAAGCTTATTTTGTAATTTTTAAAAAAAATTTTTTAATAAACATATGATGTATTTTTATCCCCAGGGGTACAGGTCTGTGAATCCCCAGGTTTGCACACTTCACAGCACTCATCATAACACATACCCTCCCCAATGTCCATAACCCCACCACCCTCTCCCGACCCTCCTCCCCCCAGCAACCCTCAGTTTGTTTTGTGAGATTAAGAGTCTCTTATGGTTTGTCTCCCTCCCGATCCCATCTTGTTTCATTTCTTCTTTTCCTACTCCCCAAACCGCCCACGTTGCATCTCCACTTTCTCATATCAGGGAGATCATATGATAGTCGTCCTTCTCTGATATACTTATTTCGCTAAGCATAATACCCTCTAGTTCCATCTACTTCATCGCAAATGGCAAGATTTCATTTCTTTTGATGACTGCATAGTATTCCATTGTATATATATATATATACCACATCTTCTTTATCCTAGAATGCATTAGGTTCTTTCCATAGTTTGACTATTGTGGACATTTTCCAAAGCTCACTTTTACGTAAGCGCATCTCCCAATCTGTGGATTCCCTCGGTACTCTGAGTTGAGCAGTCTGGTTCTAGCTCCACGTCTCATCACTTTACCTGTGTCAGAGCGAAGATGAGCCTTAACCAGCAGCAGAGACTTCCTGTTCCTGCTCTTGTGTCATGACTAGGTGAGAGATTCCTGGAAGAAGTGCCAAGCTATGGTCTGTGAACTGCTGAAGCCCAGTGTTCAGAGCTAGGAAAGGGAGAATGTTCTTTACATCTTTCTCTACTTTACCTTCATCCTTTAGTACCGCGAAGTTTTCCAATCCCCTTCCGTGAAACCATGCAACACTGAACAGGAACAAAGTATGTGGTTTAAGGTTTAAAGTCTCCACTTTAGGGACGCCTGGGTGGCTCAGTTGGTTGAGCGGCTGCCTTCGGCTCAGGTCATGATCCCAGCATCCTGGGATCGAGTCCCGCATCGGGCTCCTTGCTCGGCGGGGAGCCTGCTTCTCCCTCTGCCTCCGCCTGCCTCTCTGTCTGCCTGTGCTCGCTCACTCTCTCTCCCTCTGTCTCTGACAAATAAATAAATAAATAAAATCTTTAAAGTCTCCACTTTAGACAGAAGTAAAAGCCCTCCATTTACCACCTCCTTTCAAGATGACCAAAGCATGCACTGGTCAGATCAGAAGTAAAGAGATGGAGCCTTAGGTGTAGCTGGGAGTAGGAAAGCTGGAGCTTGGGTTCTTTAAGAAAACATAAGCCAGGGGCGCCTGGGTGGCTCAGTGGGTTAAAACCTCTGCCTTCGGCTCGGGTCGTGATCCCAGAGTCCTGGGATGGAGCCTCGCATCGCATCGGGGGGGGTCTCTGCTCAGCAGGGAGCCTGCCTCCCTTCCTCTCTCTCTGCCTGCCTCTCTGCCTACCTGTGATCTCTGTCTGTCAGATAAATAAATAAAATCTTTAAAAAAAAAAGTTCTTTAATTAAAA
This sequence comes from Lontra canadensis, assembly GCF_010015895.1. NCBI lineage: Eukaryota > Metazoa > Chordata > Mammalia > Carnivora > Mustelidae > Lontra > Lontra canadensis. The sequence continues at coordinate 1,351,008 of NW_022631049.1, read as the reverse complement.
AAAAAAAAGAAAGAAAGAAAAAGAAAACACAAGCCATCCTGGGGCGCCTGGGTAGAGCTGGGGTTGAGCCACTGACTCTTGGTGTCAGCTCAGGTGGTGATCTCAGGGTTGTGTGATCTGTCCCCACATCAGGTTCCATGCTCCGTGCAGAGTCTGTATGAGATTCTCTTTCCCCCTCCCGCTCTGTCTCCTCAGATAAATAAATTTTAAAAAAAGAAAGAAAAAAAACACTAGATGGCGCTGAGAGACAGCCTCCCCTGTCCTGGCTAGCTGCTGGTGGCATTGGGGACTTTGAGAAGGAAGACAGATTATGTTGCCTGGATTAAACCCCCTTCTTAAAAAGGAGCTGGCAAAGATGGCCTCCCATAAGATCTAAGACCTGACATCGGTAAAGCCGCTGAGTCTGAGCACAGCGATTGTAAGCATGACAGATGACGGTTTGATTGACCAAAGCAGATAATTGACCGATCAGTTTCATAACTAAACCCCTGGGGGAAGGAGGGAGGAAGAGCTGCAAAGGTTAGGTTTTCTCATTCTTTCCAGGTGTTTCACATCCTGCCATCCCTGTGAATTCAGGGGCATTTGTCGGCTTGCTCTGACAGGAACCACTCAGCCTGGAACATGCCCTGCAAGGGAGCTCCCCTGTCCCTGAAGCAAAGGACTCCTGTTCATCGCCCTGCATGTAGATCTCCGCCTGGTCCAGTGAAGCAGCCACTCAGAGGAGGGGAGACTGAGGGGCACAAAGAGGCCCTCCACAGTCCAGTTTGCCCAGGACTGAGCCACATGTTCCTTGCTGCTCTCCCTCCCTTCCTCCCCAGTCCACAGTGGACACTCACCAAACACGTACTCAATATATGAAAGCAGAACCCCAGCCCACCAGACCTCTCCCATGATCTGTCGTCAGCTGAAGAAGTAATAATAAAGGCCAGTGTCTACTCAGCACTTGCTATCTGCCAGGATTGAGCTAAGTGGCAGAGCTGGGATTTGAACTCTGGAAGTAGAAGCCCAGGGGCGACACACTGTAGCCTTAAGAACTCACATATCTGAAGCTGCCACACACTGAGAGGCAGAAAAGGGGCTGAGGAGCCACGACCAGCTCCCTGACTAGCCTGAGTTCCCTTTGCTTCTTAGAACCCCAAAGTCTCTTCCCTCATAGGCCCCTATGCTGCTGGAGAACCTGCCACTGACTTGAAGCGGGTCCCTCCTGCCCCATGATGGGAGCCACGATTGTTTTCAACTGTGATGAAAGCAGATGGAGAAATAAGACAGTTGGTTTAAAGCTTGATGTTCTTTAACATCGCCTGGGTGGCTCAATGGGTTAAAGCCTCTGCTTTGGCTCAGGTCATGATCTCAGGGTCCTGGGGAATCAGGCTGTCTGCTCTGTGGGGAGCCTGCTTCCCTCTCACTCCCTGCTTGCCTCTCTGCCTATTTGTGATCCTTCTCTCTGTGTCGAATAAATAAATAAATAAAATATTTAAAAAAAAAAAAAAAAGCTTAATGTTCTAAGTTCTACAATGACTTAAAAAAAAAAAATCCCACTTTGATGACTGGATTTACCCAGTTCTCATTCCCTGAGCTCTATCAGCTCCCCTCTCAGTTTCTCTTCCTATCTACCATCCCCTCTTCCCCCTCCCAACCCCCAACCCACTGAGCCCTCCTCTGCCTGGCTCTCTCTTGCTTGGGGAGCTTGCAGCTGCACTGGACAGATCATTTTGCATTGATACATTTTGTAATTGCATCAGTTCTGCCCCGTGCTCCCCTCTGGAGCTGTTGTTCCTCTCTGAGAAGATGATGGCATGCTGGAATATGACACATGACAAACCAGTAAATACCAGGCACCCTGTTGGTCTAAGAATCATGAAAATACAGACCCTGGGCCTGCTGATCTCAATCCATATTTTTAATCAGTGGCCCCGGTGTTTTATGATATAAGGTTGGATGGGGAATCACTGCTTTCCCTCTCATTGGGGTCCTTTGTGACTAGTCCTTCCTTCCACCCATTGCTCTTTGTTAGCTTCCAAGTCTCTAGTCTTTGGGCTCCTTGCTAGTCCTTTATACTTCCATTTAGTAACACTTAGTAGGTGCATATGATATGCCGGACACTGGGGCAGACCCTTTATTTCCATCTTTACATTTTCTGTCCATTCCTGTTTTACAAATGAAAAATCTCTCCCTTCCCTCTCTGCCTGACTCTGTCTGGCTCTGGACAGCTGGACCCACAGCTGGACTGGATAGGTCATTCGCCATGCTCCCCGCCTGGAAGACCCAGGATTCAATGGCAGGCACGTCTGGTTTTGAAGTCTCTGTCCTGAGTTCCTTGGTCACACTTGCCACACTTTGTTTCCTCACACAGTGCCTAGAAAATGATAACTACTCCATAATATTTGTTCCTAAATAACTGAATGAATAAATGAAAGAAGAGTCCGTGCCCAAGAGACCTCCCCCCCCCCCATCCGATACACACATCCACAGAATTCTGCCTCTGGACCATTTCATTTCCTTCCTACCCTGCATCTCTCTACATGTCTGATCACTGCCTTCCAGGATCCCCTGAACTGGACAACGACTCTGAGCTTCTCTGCCCCAGCCCCTGGTTACCCTGGCTGCTCCTAGAGATTCAGCAGTAGAAATAGTCTCCCAAATTCTCTGTAACCCAAGAGCTGCCAGACTCTGTCCCTGGCTCCTGAGATAGAAGGCTGCACCAGGACTGGCCCCTGGGCTCCTGGGATTCTGAGGCCCCTTCTCCGTCTCTTCTTCCTCCCTTTTCCTCTTTAGTCTCCTTCCAACAACAACTGAGAACCAGGCCCTGGGAGCAGAAGAAGGGGTGCTTGATTTGGGAGGGTTTCAGTGAAGCAGAAGGGCTTTCTTTGGAATGTCCTACTCAGAGAATACAAGTGGTGTTGGGAATTGGGTTTCCTAGAATGCCCAGGACATGGGAAGATGAATTGTCCAACATTTCACCAGTTCTCCTAGAGCTATTACTATCTCTCAAGACATCTTTCTTATCTATTGCAATCTTGCAACAGAGAGAGCTTCTTGAGACCACCTCTTGACCTTGTGCAAGATACTAGGGACCTGGGAGAGTATCTGATAAACATTAGACCTCCAGCAAATATTTGTCCAAAAAATGAATAACAAAGGTTACCATCTATACAGCACTTGGTACCTGCCAGACACAACACTTTCTCGTTTAATCCTTTCTAAAACCATCAGAGGCAAGCTTTATTATCTTCATTTGACAAATGAGGAATTAATTAAGCACCTGCTCCAAGGTTACATTAGCACAGACATGGTAGAGATGGAATGGGAACTGATGTTTCCCGGTTCTGTGGCCCCCATTCTTCCCCACAGTACTGCCCAGGAAACCAAGCACAGACTAGGATGCTGTTGTAGCGACTCTGTAGGGATTTATTTTTTAACCATTTCAGTCTCAAACACATGCTGTGTGTATATAACACTCAGAGAGGTCAGTTGTCATCTGTAGTATTCTAATCAGGAACCAACACTCTAGAGGGGGGTTTCATAAGCACTTAAATGGCATCAAAGCCTACACCAGCGGCCTCAATGTGCTGGAGGTGTGCTAGAGGTTTTAGAAAGGAGTTAGCCGGGACGCCTGGGTGGCTCAGTTGGTTGGACGACTGCCTTCGGCTCAGGTCATGACCCCGGAGTCCCGGGATCGAGTCCCGCATCGGGCTCCCAGCTCCACGGGGAGTCTGCTTCTCTCTCTGACCTTCTCCTCGCTCATGCTCTCTCTCACTGTGTCTCTCTCAAATAAATAAATAAAATATTTAAAAAAAAAAAAAAAAAAAAAAAAAAAAGAAAGGAGTTAGCCGGAAAGACCATCCAGGCCCTCGCATGAATAATGTGTAGGGACCAGACCAGGCCAACACCCTGATTCCCCTTGAAGCATGTCGTAGGAATATTTGTGCCTGCTTGCTAATAAATGTGTAGCTGGCAGAATTTTGGCCATTCTTACTATCCCACCTGTAGGAGGTTATGGAGGAGGAGAAGAATGGTCTACACTCTCCTCTCATCTCCACAGGCCTTGGGTTTAGGAACCTGATAAGCGCCAAAGGACCAAATTGGTTCAGACCTGTTCACAGTGAGTGGCCACCAAGGCCTCTCGGAAAAGTAAAAGGAGACTCTCAGCTTCAGTGACCCAACTGAGCCTTGGACTCTGAGCACACAGTGGCTTTCTTCTCTGTCTGCTCTGAGGCCACTGTAATAGTAAGTGAACATCAAACAGGAATGAGGTTTAGGTGTGGTGAGAACCATTTCTGCACAGGCCCATAAAGGAGTCTGGGGGCTCAGAGCCTTCCCAGCAGGCCCCCACCAGCTTTCCTGCTCTCTCCTCTCTCCCACGACAGCACAAAGATGGTACCCAAGATGGTTTTTCTTACTTCAGTTTTACAAAGTTCCTCTCTGCTGTGGTGACTCTCTCATAATCCTGCCTTTTCCTCAAATTCTCAAATATTCTAACCTGAAAGGTAGCTGTGCTGAGAAAATAATTTCCACACTTTACCACAGGGCAAACTGAGGCCAGAAGCAAGGAGATGTTTTTTCCAAGCTTACAGCTGGGCATCTAACAGAGTACCTGGAACAACTTATAAGTCAGCGATCATAAATGAATGAATGAACAAATGCATGAGTGAAAGGGAAAAAGAGAAGGAAGGAAAAAGAGAAGGATATAAGCATCAGCTGATATTACTGACTGGATGTGGTCAGTGGCCAGTTTTTCTCAGTCTCAGATCTAAGGAGGGCTACAGAGAAGGTGACTTCAGACAGAAGGATTGTGGGGGAACAGATAGTGTCTCATCATCTTAACCCTTAATTCCAGGCTTAAGTTAGGGGTAGGCCATCCTGGATGGAGGTCCATAGCGATTCATCCCTGGGATGGATGGCATGGGGAAGGCTACGGTTGAGGTGATGGAAGAACCAGGCTTCCCTCACTGAAGGCCACACAGCTGCCTCTACTGACTGGGACCAAGGGGCGTGGTGGAAGAGACCAGAAATCCAACCAGAGTTGGTGGGGAGGTGGGCAGAACCTTCCTGGGCTACCAGCATGGGGTGGCTGGGGTCAGGCAGAGGAGGAGACGTCAGCCAAGAAGGCTGATGGGAAAGTCCCTAGCTTTATTTTTTTTTAAAGATTTTATTTATTTATTTGACAGATAGAGACCACAAGTAGGCAGAGAAGCAGGCAGAGAGAGAGGAGGAAGCAGACTCCCCACTGAGCAGAGCCTGATGCGGGGCTTGATCCCAGGACCCTGAGATCATGACCTGCGCCGAAGGCAGAGGCTTTAACCCACTGAGCCACCCAGGCGCCCCAGTCCCTAGCTTTAGATGGAAAACTCGGCCCAGCCTATGACCTTCCCTGCTAGCATGGTTGTAGATGACCTACAGCCCCTGAGGAATACTAGGTTCTAGAGTTATAGGATGCACTCTCTCCTTGGATCAGAGGAGATGAGCCCATTCTCCTCTAGGCATCCATTCACTCTGGTGAGTATTAGGTAGAGACTAATAATAAAAGTTGAAGATCTATAAACCTCAGCTATAAGGGACATTATTGGGACAATTAGGGAAATTTTAATATGGTCTGTATGGCAGATGATAATATGGTATCAATGATCGGTTTCCCAAGTATGATGGTATTAAGAGAATACGCTTGTTCTTAGGAAGGTACCTGCTGAAGAATTCAGGGGTCAAAGGTCATGAAGTGTACAACCAACTCTCAAACCATTGAGGAAAAGAATGATATATTATCACATATTATATATAATATGTTAAAATAAATGTAAATGTATAAAAACATACACAACACACAATACAAACAGTTAACATGAATATATAACATAATGTAATATAATAGATATCACATAGGTGTAAAGAGAGAAAGCAAATGTAACAACATGTTAACAACTGGTAAACCCAGGCAGAGAGTATACAGGTGTTTGATGCACTATTTTTTGCAACTTCTGTCAGTTTGGAATTTTCAAAATAAAAGCTGGGGAGGAGGAAGTTTGAGGGAAGAAGAATAGCTCTCACTTCCTGACCAATGCCTGGATCCCCCAATTTATGTAACTCTATTATCTGATTTAATCCTCAAACCAACTCCAGAGAAAGACATTGTGATTCATGTATTAGAGAAAAGGAAACGGAGCCTGGGGCCAAGGAACTTGCTCCAGTTTACAGAGCTGGGATTGAGACCTAGCCCAAAGGGAGGTCACAGGGAGGTGTGCCTGCTGTGGGTCCTCGAGCCTTTCTGTGAGCTAGCACTGTTTTCAACTCATCTATGCCCGTGAACTCATTTAATCCTCCCTTCCTAAAAGCTTTGTACTTTGTGATGATAAATCATTTAATTGGTGTGGTGAGAGAGAATGAAGAGGCCCTCAAAACACACTAATGGAAGTATAGGTGGGTGCAGCCTCCTCTGAGGGTGATTTGGTTGCATCTATTGAAATTTAAAATTCATACTGTGTTCAGAGCCAGCAATTCCACTCCTAACTATTAAACCTTAAAGATAGTCATAGACGTGGACCAAGAAGTATGTGCCTAGATAGTCACTGTAGCAAGGTATGTAATAGCCAAAGACTGGAAACATCCTAAAGCTCCATCACGAGGAACACTAGGGAACCCCTAAAAACAGTAAGGCATCTCCAAGTGTGCTGATATGCCACCAGAATCAACACATGGTAATGTCAGGAGGAGAAAAGCTGGGGCGCCTGGGTGGCTCAGTGGATTAAAGCCTCTGCCTTAGGCTTGGGTCATGATCCCAGGGCCCTGGGATTGAGCCCTGCATCGAGTCCCCTCGCATGGAGTCCCCCCGCATCAACCCGCATCGAGCCCCGAATTGAGCCCCACATGGAGTCCCCCTGCATTGAGACCATCCCCTGCATTGGGGCTCCCTTGCATCTGGCTCTCTGCTCAGCAGGGAGCCTGCTTCCTCCTCTCTCTCTGCCTTCCTCTCTGCCTACTTGTGATCTCTGTCTGTCAAATAAATAAATAAAATCTTCAAAAAAAAAAAAAAAAAGAGGAGGGGCACCCGGGTGGCTCAGTGGGTTAAAGACTCTGCCTTCAGCTCAGGTCATGATCCCAGGGTCCTGGGATCAAGCCCCACATTGGGCTCTCTGATCAGCGGGGAGCCTGCTTCCTCCTCTCTCTGCCTGCTGCTCTGCCTACTTGTGATCTCAGTCTGTCAAATAAATAAATAAAATCTTCAGGAAAAAAAAAGAGGAAAAAAGCAAGGGATGCTTCCTTAGTGTTGAAAGGGGGATGTAAATAGATATGTATGAATATATTTAAAGTTGACCCTTGAACAATGCCAGGGTGAGGGGTACCAACTTCCATGTAGTCAAAAATCTGAGTATAATTTTGACTCTCCAAAAACTTAACTAGTAGCCTACTGTTGACCAGAAACCTTACCAATAACACAGTTGATTGGCACATAGTTTGTATATGTATTAAATACTGTATTCTTACAATAATACTGAATTTTTCTTCATTTTTTTGGTATTTCTAGGTATGTAGTTTTTTGAAATTATCACAAATCTCCAAAAAATTTTCAAAAAATAATTCATATATATTTATTTAAAAAGATCCATGTAGGCGCTCAGTTGGTTAAGCATCCGCCTCTTGATTTTGGCTCAGGTTATGATCTCAGGGGCATAAGATCCAAGCCTGCGTTGTGCCCTGCGCTCACTGGGGTGTCTGCTTGAGATTCTCACTCTCCCTCTCTACCCCTCCCCCACTTAAAATAAATAAATAAATCTTCTTTAAAGGACCTCTGTATAAGTTGGTCTGCACAATTCAAATCCATGCTATTCAAGGGTCAGCTGTATATGTATTTATGCATATTTATGAATAAAATATCTTGAAAGGAAATTTTGTGTTTGGGGAGGAGTGATCTGGGGGACAAGGGCAGGATAAAGGTAGACATTTTTCATCATTAGCTCCTCCATATTATTTGAAATGTGTGTACAGGATTAGCTATTCAAGGTAGATGAAGGCACGAATAAAGGATTGAGTCACTCTTAACCGACTGCTTTGGGCTCCCTAAGGCATCTTCCTGAGTGTTGAAGGGATAGCCAAGGCCTGTGTCCCATAATCCGGGGTTGATCTACCTCAGTCCCCAGGAGCTATGAATCCATTTGCAAGTTCAGCCCCCCACCCCACCCCACCCAGCCGCATCCCATTGGCCCAGTTGAGCTTTGGCCCTTGGCCTCCTGACCTATTGAGACCAGCTTTCTAAAGTACCTGCATGAGAATTGCCTGGGGAGCTTGTTAGCTGGGTGACCTGGCAGCCTCACCTCCAGCGATTCAAATTCAGACTTGGGGTGGAGCCAGGGGATCCTTCATCAAGACCTGGAGTGAATCTTCCAAAATCCTTTGGGAGAAATGGGCCCTGCTGGTGTTGGCCTCTGTTCAGGCCTGGACAGAGAGCCTGTAGGATTAGGGAAGAAAGCAGTCCTTCCCTGCAATATTCTCTATATTCATCTTCTTTACCAAAAGTTGAGTGTTCCAGGGGCGCCTGGTTGGCTCAGTCCATTAAGCGCCCGCCTTAGGCTCAGGCGTCCTGGTTTGGAGCCCTGAATCAGGCTCCCCGCTCAGAAGCAGGAATCTGCTTCTGGCTTGTCCTCTGCCCCCTCCCTCTGCTCATGCGCTCTTTCTCCCTATCAAATAAATAAATAAATAAAATCTAAAAAATAAAATAAAATAAAATTGAGTGTTCCAGTCCCCTCTGGGTGTAGGATTGTACTGCTGAGCTGAGGGACTGCAAGTCGTTACAAGGGTAAGAAGACCTCTTTGCAGCTGCCCAAGCTGTCCCGCTGGCCTTCTGGCTCCCTGGTCGCTTCTTTAACATAAATAATGCATATACATACATACATAAGCAAGCAAGTTACCCTGTCGCTTGTGGTGACTTTTTTCTCCCCCCAAAATTACCAATCAGTGCATTGGTCTGGCAGTGGGACAGACTGTTGGAAATAGGGACTTCTCCAAATATCCGGGCGTTACCGTTCTCAGAAGTTGCCAGCAAATGCTGGAACCTCCTTGGAGGTGCGGGGGGGAGGTCCGGTCTTGCGCCCCATTCTGCGAGGGTCCCACGCTGCCCGAGGGTTGAGCAGGTCTCGCGGCACCGGGCCGCCCTTCGCGGCAGCCGGTGCGGTGCCTCGCGGAGAGCTCGGGGCCGGAGCCGGCAGACCCCCGCCGCCTTCCCCGCCGGCCCCAGGGACGAGCCCAGCGGTGCGGAGAGGTGGGAGGCTGGAGCCTGCTGAGGTCATTTCCTGTGCCTCTCCCCGAGCCGCCCGAGGAGCCGCGCCGGCGCTCGGCCTTTAAGTAGCCGGCTGGGAGGAGGGAGAGCGGCGCGGCGCGGCGTTGAATGGGGTGCCGCGGGGCCGTCTCGGCTTTGTGCAGCCAGCCGGCGGGCACCCCGCCCGGGCCCTGCCCCGCCTCGCCTCTCCCCGCCCCGCCCCCCGCGACCCCTGCAGCCGCGGAGTGGAGACCCGGCGGCTGCCGCGGAGTCGGGCTAGAAGGACGCAAGGTCAGCGGCGGTCGCGCGCGGAGGGCGCCCGGGGGCCGGGTGGGCGGCGGGAGCGCGGGCGAGCCGGCGGGAGGTGAGCGGCCGCGCGCGCCCCGCGGGCAGGGACGGGCTCGGGGGCTGTGAGGCTGCCGGGAGGGCTTTGGCGGGGCGGAGAGGACGCGGTCTCTCCGGTCGCGGGGCGAATCCGGAGCAGGTGCCTCCCCACCTGGCGCCGGGGGTGCTGGCCGCCGCGGTCGGGCACCGGGGACCGGCAGCACGTGGCGAGGAGTCGCCTTCCCCCGGAGGAGCGGGAGTTTGGGACCGGCTGGAGCCGGTTGCCCCCGGGAAGGGCCCTCGGGCGCACTTGCAGGCTTTCCTTCGCCTTGCCGGGACTGTCGCTGGCTCTCCCCACTCCCGCTCGCCTCCCCGCCTGGCTCAGGTAATCTCTTCTGTGATTTCTCGGCGGTTCTTTTACGGATTCTGCTGGGTCAGGCTCGGCTCCTAGAGGCAGGTCAGCCAAGCAGAAAAGAAAACAAGTTGGGCACTGAGTGACAGGCAGGGGCTTTGTGTCCTAGGAGCCTTAGAGACGACTCTGTCACCAGGGAGCCTTAATGGGGGTGGCAGAGACCGTGAAGACCCGCACTTGGGAGTAGAATCCGCTCCCTGTTGGGTTTCTCCCTGCCAGGGCGTCTCTATAACCTTCTGCTGTGAGTCCATCTCATAAAACCCTTTTGGACAGAGCCTACGTTCCAGGTAAAACTTCTACTTGGAAGATCGCTTTAATAACAATTTCATTGGAAAAGTCGTGGGTTCCTTCCTCAGGCTTTTTGGACTGTCTTCTCTGCCAGACTCTGTGTGTGGTAATGTCACTGACACTTTATAGAACTTCGGTTTTAGTGTTTCTGCACGTTATTATCCCCATTTTACAATGGAGGAAACAGACTCCATTGTGATTTGTGGAAAAAATCCATTGTGGAAAAAATTGTGATTTACCCAAGGTCATATAGATAAAAAGTGAAAGAGGCAAAACTCAAACCCAGGCCTTCTAAATTCCAATGTGGGGTCCACAGTCAGCTTCCCTCCCATAGGTTCCTGAGGGGACCTGCTTAGAGCTGGGTGACGGCGGTGGCCGCCAGTGTGGTCTCAAACTCATCAAGACTGACCCCTGAGTTGAGAAAACGTGGTGCCCCCTCCCCTCTTCAGAAGTCAGCAGCTAGGGGGAAGAAACATGTACCCCCTTCTCGGCTCCCCAGGGTGCACTCCTCCTTCCTATTCCCTTCTCTCTGCGAGGCTGTGTATCCACGTGGGGAACTCTGGGCTCATTATGGTTTCAAGAGTGCTTTATACCTGCTGGTGTTAAGGTGTGAGGATTCCCTCACTCCTGATTGGGGAGAGGTCCCAGCAGACTGGCGATTAAGTCACCATCCTGCATTCTGTGATAACCCCGCTGAGCTCTCTCTCCCTTCTGGCAAATTCAAAACTGACCTCCTCCATGGGGAAACAGGCACTGATTGCTTGCTAGAGTATGAATTCCGGTAGTCTTGCGGAAGGCGATTTGGACTATTTGGTCATTTAAAAATGTGTATCGCTTAACCCTCCAATTCCATTTCCGGGACCTTATCCTTTCAGATACACTCTTAGGCATGTGAAATGACATATGTTTGTTGCAGCATTGTTTGTTTTAGCAGAAGGTTTCAAACAATCCAAATGTCTGTCAGTAAGGGACTCTTAAATAAAATCATGTAATATCTACACCACGGAATACGACACAGCTGTTAAAAAGCATGGAGGGGAGGGGCACCTGGGTGGCTCAGTGGGTTAAGCCTCTGACTTCGGCTCAGGTCATGATCTCAGGGTCCTGGGATAGAGGCCCACATTGGGCTCTCTGCTCAGCGGGGGGGCCTGCTCCCCCACCCCCACCCCCACCCCGCCTGCCTCTCTGCCTGCTTGTGATCTCTCTCTGTGTCAAATAAATAAATAAATAAATAAATAAAATGTTTTAAAAAAGCATGGAGGGGAGACGGGTCAGGTGCGTATGCGGATACAGGAATTCGGTTATAGGTGAAGTACAGTGTGTATGTGTAAACACCATTTGTGTTTGTGTATGTGCTTGCAACATATGTATGAATGCTTGTGTCTGCACTGGATTATCTCTGAAAGACGTAAAACCCCGTACACAGTTGCCTCTGGGGAAAACCGTGGCTGAGGTACAGGGGTGGGAGGAAGCCTTTGTACCTTGTACTCTTGTTCAGTATTCAAAAATAAAGAGATAATGGGGTGCCTGGGTGGCTCAGTCCTTAAGCGTCTGCCTTTGGCTCAGGTCATGATACCAGGGTCCTGGGATCAAGCCTGGCATCAGGCTCCTGCTCAGTGGGAAGCCTGCTTCTCCCTCTCCCACTCCCCCTACTTGTGTTCCCTCTCTCTCTGTCTCTCTGTGTCAAATAAATTAATTAAATCTTAAAAAAAAAAAAAAGAAAATAATTTTTAAAGATCCCTTGATCTTTCTGAGGCAGATCTGGTAGTGAACACATCTGTGGGCCACATCTCCCTAGTATGTCCACACTGGTGGTTTGCCTTTTCATTGTGAATGAAGCTATCATTGAGTGCCAAGCTTCTGTAATATCTCCTGTAATTCTCAATAAATAAATAAATAAACAAACCTAGTATTTATTTAAAAATTTTTAAATTGCCATTTTAAAAAAAAGATTTTATTTATTTGTTTATTCATTTGAGAAAGAGGGAGCCTCTCTCTCAAATGCATGTGGGGGGAGGGGCAGAGGGCGAGAATCTTCACGCTGACTCTCAGATGAGAGCAGAGCCCAGATGGTTGTGCGGCTCAGTCTCACAACGCATGAGATCATGACCTGAGTGGAATCCAAGAGTCAGATGCTTAACTGACTAAATTACCCAAGTGCCCCTGAACTTGCCATTCCTGAAGGTCAAAAGAATGGTTAAATGTTGATAACTTAATGTGATTCAACCTAATATTATTGCCCTCCTTTTCAAATATCATTGCTCTCAATTTCAAAATGGCGCTGAGGCTCAGAGAGGTTAAGCAGATGGTTTAAGGTCGCAAGATTAAGGGCCAGAGCCAGTACTCAAACCTAGGCTTGCTTGGCGCCGGAAGGGGGAATCTTAACTACTACACTCTGCTGTTCCTCTGTACTGGTTTTGTTCTTAAAGGATGCTATTCCTGTTTGTCCTAGTCCCCTCTGGTATTTAGATCCCTGAAGGCTGGAACTTGCTCACCTTTTCCTGTCTTTTCCAACATTGTGAAATGTGCCACTCAGCCCCCAAGAGTAAAATGCATATTGTTGGCTTGATCATATGACAAGGTGCGGGCAGATGTGCCCTCTGTCCACTCACCCACCCCCAGCTCCATCCTCAGAAGGGGGCCACAAAGCTCTTCCCTTCCCACAGTTGGGCAGGTGGTCAGCCTAGTGTAGCACTGTTAGAAGATGGTGGTGGCCCATCACTAGTGAGTGGAAATCACAAAAGGTGCTCACACTCAGGTAGTGAACCGTAGTGAGGGGACACGAGAGAGCCCAGTGGAAACTGTACCCAGAACAGAGTGCGTGTTCCCTTGGGAAGCCTCCTACAGTGACCTCTGACCTCTTCCGTTTAAGGTCTTGTATTGGCTTGTCCTCTTTGTAGGAAAGTTCTAGGATATACACTGTTGACCTGAGCCTTGCAAACCATGAGATCTTTATTCATCTTTATGTTCCTGACTTTGCACGTAGGAATCACTTCACGAAAAGTTGGTTGAATTACATTTAATCTCAGCATCTTGTCAATTTCTGGCCAAATCCCTACACTTGCCAAAGTCATCCCAGGTCAAGTCTGTGTTTTCTCTTACTGGCCCAGAGTCTGAGGTCACCTAACGACTCCCTGTGGCCTCTTTTCATCACCCGTCCTGCACACAGCTCCTGCCTCTGAGGCATTCACCACCCTCTCTGGGTACGTCATTCCAGGATGCCGGAGGACTTAGGGAGTTCCAAAGCAGGGCCTCAGGCTGTGCGGTCATTTGTCACCTGCTAAACAGTTTAGCACTCTGGGCACTAGAAGAAATCAAGAGAAGTGGGTTTCACAAGAGTGACCAGGAGGTGATCCTTGTAGCTGGTGGGGAGGGCCCATGGGGACTCACTGTACTGTTCTCCCTAGTTCTTGTATATATATGAAACTTTCCAGAATAAAAAATGAACAATTGTATTGGGTTTTGTCCCTTCTTTCATTTCTGTCCCATCTGTTTTGCCATTAGTGTTGTGTTAGGCTAGCCGTGAGACTCCACCACCGCCACTGAAGCATGTGCATGGAAAGAGGATGTTCTGTGTGTTGGGAAGTCAGGATTCTTGGCCCCACTCTGATTCTCCTTAGCTCCGTGTCTCAAGTCACAGATGTGATAGGATTTCTCATCTGTTCTTTGTGAATAATATCCCTTGTCCCACATCACAGGGATACTGAGAGGATACGGAGAGAAATCACACCTTCACGGTGCTTTGAAAAGCTAACCATTCTGTAAATTATTTTCTGCTCATCTTTGCACATCTTTACGGGAGGTACAAGTGCGAGGTGACTTAGCAGGTGAAGTTCAATGTACTGGTATTTTGCCTTAACCTCTAATGTTTTATAGCTGCTGCAGCAACCACCTGCTTGTGTTGGAAGAGCCTCTGGGCCACGTGCTCGGCAGCAGGCCCCTTGCTCCAGTTCCCTTTTGAAAGCCCCGTAACTCTTCTCACATGCTGAGGCAAGCCTAGCACAGGTCCAGCCCCCTTACCGCATTCCCAGAGCAAGGAAGAGGCTTTCGCAGAGCACTTGATCTGTTCAGAAGTGTGATGTCATAAGCTGCTTGATTGGGACAGGACTCCCTGCAGGCTGGGTATAATTTCAACTCTCAGGGCTAGGCAGAGGCCAGTGATGTGTTTTATTTCCAGAGCTCCTGGAGATTTTGTCCACTGTCCCCATGGAATCAGAGCTGCAGCTTTGACAGCCAGTTAAGAGGGAATTAAAATTCACCAAACCCTTTCAGTGGCACGCAAGGATTAAGTTTCCCCTGCCCCTTGGTTTTACCTGGGTGTTGTTACCGCTGATTCTTAGCCCTGAGCTAGGCTCCAAGACTTCCAGGTCCTACTTTCAGATCTGCCACACTTTTTTTTTTTTTTTTAAATATGAGGAAAAGCAAAATCCCTTTGAAGGACAAAGCAAATCAAACACGATGAGGCCTCCCGGCCATCTCTGGAGGCCCCATAAGGTTCTGTTTTGTCTTTTCAGCTGCGATCTTAGCTCAGAGAAGGTCATGTTTTGTTTTTGTCTTTTGTCTTCCTGCCCGTTCCAGTCAGTCCTAGTCTTTTGAGGTGGGGATTGCTGGGAGATCACAATGTCAGGATTGTTCAGCAGGACAGTCCCCGGAGAGCAGGACTGAGGTCACATGTCTAGTGTTCTGAGCTGCCCAGAACCCGAAGACTTAGACCCTAGACCCGTCAGTGTTTAATTATGGGGCTTCTCTACAGGTCCACTGGCCCTGTATTTTTAAATGAAAAGTCAGGACACATGATACATGTCTACGCTTATGGAGGTTATGGTGTCAGAATGTTTGAGACCAGGATGCCCTAGAAAACCTTGAATATAGGTTCACCTTATTGCCAAGGATGCTGAAAGATCCCACAAAATACTTTTCTCATTCTTCACAATCCAGTTCACTCTTTGTAAAATCAGAATTCTTTCCAGTTTTTAGATGGGTAAAAAGCACAGTTGCTCAGAGTAGGGACTTTGGAACAAGAATCCCAGCCCCACTACTTACTAGCTCTAGAACTCTCTGTGTAGCTTCTCAGTTCCTCAGTGACCTCCTGCGCAAGTGTGGACAATGCCCATACCTTGTCTTATTTATTGTCATGAGGATTAAAGAGGCCACACATGATAAATAAATGATAGCTATTTGTAGTATGGTAAAAAGATACTTACAAAAGTCAAATGTGATAGTTGGAAGAAAGGAAGGATGGAGGGGGAAGGGAGGGAGGAAGGGAAGAAAGAAGATTAAAAAAAAAAGTCAAATGTGAGGCGGTTAACCTATGGAGGACAGGCTCACTGGTCACCAGGGTAGTGTTCAGCAGCAGTGCAGGAGGTGACTGGGTTTTCCCAGGTCATGTGGCTCCTGAAGAAGGGAAAAGGATTTAAAAAAAAAAAAAACACAAAACCCCAAAAACTAAATTTTTATTACGGAAAATTCTAGGCATTCATTCAAGTAGAGAAACCAGTATAAAGAACTCCAGATGCCCATCACCTAACTTCAAAACTTACCAGCAATTTGATAAATCTTATTTCATGTATCTCCTCCCCAAACCACTGCTAGCCCCCTACTATGAAGTGTTTTAAAGCACATATCCCAGACGTTATATCATTTCACATTTAAGTCATTTATATGTATATGATCTCAAGGTCCTGGGATCCAGCCCATATCAGGCTCCCTGCTCAGCGGGGAGCCTGCTTCCTCTTTCCTTCTGCCTTCAGCTCCCCTTGCTTGTGCACTCTCTTGCTCTCACTCTTTCTCTGTCAAATAAATAAAATCTTTTTAAAAATAAATATTTGTTGCATGGATACATTTTTGTTAAATGGATAATTGAATGAAAAACAAATGAGGCCCACTTTCTACTGACTGGGGGATACCTGGGTGGCTCATTTGGTTAAGTGTCTGCCTTAGTTAGACTCAGGTCATGATCCCAGGGTCCTGTTTCTCCCTCGCCTGCTCCTCCCCCTGTGTGTGCTCTGGTCTCTCTCTCTCTCTCTGACAAATAAATAAATAAATCTTTAAATAAAAATGAGACGAGGTTCGCCTTACAGTTTTCTCAGACTTTGTGATTCCCTGAGTTTGCTTAGCTAGCTTACGATGGAATGGGACACACTGAGCCAAGAAAAGTGGCTGTGGCAATGACTCAGTCACCTCCCCAGCTCTGTTTTCTCTGCCTTCCTCCTCACACACTTCCTTATCTTCTCCTCTTGCTGTACTGGTTCCCAGGCATCCCTGGAATAGCCAGAAGTTGACTCCATCATGGCGGAAGTCAAGGTGGAGACCCGTGCCAGCGTGGACTGGCAGAAGCGCTGTCTGGCCCTGGAAACCCAGCTCTTCCGGTTCCGCCTGCAGGCCAGCAAGATCAGGGAGCTGCTTGCTGACAAGGTGAGTCCTGGAGAGCTAACCTACCTCCCTGCAGAGGTCAATGTCAGACAGGGCCAGAGTTAGAGAAGGAGAGTTGGGGAAGGTGAACTTTCTGCTGCTGCTTTTTTTTTTGAAGTATTAATTAATTTTTAATTGAAGTATATTTGGCATGTAACATTATATAATTTAAGGTATACCACATATTAATCTGATACATTTGTATATTATAATATGGTTGTCTTTGTAGTGGTAATTAGTGTTTCTATCCTGTTATGTAATTGTCATTTCTTTTTAGTGGTTGGAATAATGAAGTTCCAGTTTCCTAGCAAATTTGATGATTATAATGCAACATTATTGCCTATATTCACCATACCGTTTATTATATCCCTAGGGCTTATTTACTACTCATTGCAGAAAGGTGAACTTTTAATGAGATACTTTGCACACATGCAAAATGAAACCTGGGGTACTTTTTTTTTAAGTCCAAAATCAGAGCAGCTTACTAAGCTGTCGTCTTGCATTCTTTCCTGCTCCAGAGAAGTGATAGAAATCTTCTCGGCCCTCCATAACCTCTTGGGACAACTGTGGCTAAAGTGGAGGTTCTATTATTCCCTTAATATTTCTTCTTCAGTGTGGGGAAGGAAGAGGGAGGAGATTTTTTTTTAATCTTCTTAGGGGAGAAGAGGGGAAAGCCACACCCTGCTGTCACCCTCTATTAAGCATAGGAGCTGTGGAAGGCAGCCTGGTTTCCTGGTGGTGAGGATACAGGTTTTGGAGCCAGAGCCACTTGCCACTTACTGGCTGTGTGATCCTGGCGAGTCCCTTCACCTCTAAGGCAGGTACACAAATGTCTGCCTTGCAGTTATTTTGAGCATTGTGTCAGGTCACATATATAAAGGTCTTAAACGGGAATGGAATAGATCTTAAACGGGAATGATTATTATCTTTATAGGCTTGGGTGGTCTGGTCTGGGAAACTGACCATCATTTGTAATATTTCTCTGGGAAGATGCATTCTAAACAGCTGACTTTCAGGAACACTTTGGAGTATAACCTATCTGGAGAGTAGAGACCTGTACTAAAGGGAAAAAATGTATATATTATATATATAATTATATATCATATATAATACATCATAATATAATATATTAACTGTATATTAATTGATTCAACTCTCTTCTAGTTTTGTTTGCATCATCCATCTGTGTAGCCAACCCTTTCTTTCATACGACAAAAGTAAAACTCAGTCCACCCCTCTCCAAGGAATTTCTAATTCTGATTAGTAAAGCCTGAGGAAATGGCCAGTTTTACTGATAGCTCCACACGCTGGCGTTTGGGAAGACAAGTTATTGGCATTACCTCTGCATTTCCACTGCTGAGGATAGTAGCACTGGTTCAGCCTGAACTAGAACTTGTGAACTTTCGGTCTGTTGGCACTGCTGTCTCCAAGTTCAGGCTTTGCAAAACAGAGACCGGCTGTGTTCCTGTGGCCATGGTTCAGGTACTAAGAGAAAGGGTAGAATTGGGCCACCTCGGGAAAAGGGAAGCCAGCCTTAAATAGTGGTTCTCAAAGGGTGGTCCTGGGGCCACCCATGCCAGAAACCTGGAGTGCTTATTAATCTTGTACATTCCTGGATGCCCCCTCGCCCAGTCCTCCTGGCCCAAATCTCCTAGGGGTGCTGCTCATAATGTGCATGTTTAACAAGCTCCCAGAAATTAGTTTCATAAAGTTTGAGAACCTTGCCTTAGGATAAGTTACTGGGGAAGGTGTGGGAGGGAAGGAGAGAGTAAGTAAGGGTCTCCCAGCTGGTTTAAAACACATCTCAGAGGAAAAAAACTTCTGTTCCTAGTGATAGAGACCACAAAATAACCTTAAAGAAAAGACCACTATGAAAAACGAAGAGGGAAGACCCACATGGTACTCAGCTTGGGCAGCTCAGTAGGACGGGCTGTGTGACTGGCCTCCCTGTAGTGATGAGAGGTTTGGGGTTTGTGGAGATAGAGATGAGGTCTGGCCCTTTGGAAGCTGGAGCTTAAACTGAAACTTTTACTGTTAAGTGAGAACTATCAAAGTTCTTTGCTGTAAGTTAAAAGGTAGACAAGGAAAAGAAAATCATCTGCCAACACAGGGAGATGACCAAACAGCTTCTTAGCCAAGGCTCGGGGCAGAAAAAAACAAAAGAAAGCCAAAGAAAAGTATCCCTGGAGAGTGTGATGATGGTACTGGTTTAGCATTAGAATTTATACTCTTTGTGTGGATTAAGAACCCTGAGTTCTGGGCCAGTGATACCCATCGGAGACCTCGTAGGAGCAGACACAGAACCTCTCTGGAGAAACAAGACCTCAACCCAAATCACACAGGATCCTCACGTTATCCCATAGTAAACCCATAGTAAAGATGCGTATATGATCCGAAACGACTAAATGCTTGAGAGAATAATCTTTCCTGAGTTAGAGTCTGCAGACACAACTAGATCCCACAAGAACTTGGAATAAGGAACTGTTGGCAAGACACCATAAAATAAATGAGTTCAAAATTATTGAAGAGGTAATGAAATGATTGAGCATGTGAGACAAGAACAAGACACTATCCAAAAAGATCAGGTAGACTGGAAAAAGAACCAAATAGAACTGCTGGAAACAAAAGATGTCTTCACTGCAATTAAATGTTCAACAGTTGAATTAAACATCCAATGAGGCACCATGGAGATGAGCTTATAGAGTGGGAAGATGGGCCGAATGCAAGAAACCATCCGGAATACAGCACCGAGAGAGAAAGGCCCAGAGGCTGAGACCTGGATGCTAGGATGACAAGATCCTATAAGGTACCTGAAGTGGAGGACAGGATGAAGGAGAGACATTACTTGGAGAGATAATGGTATAAAAATTCCCCAACTTGATGAAGGTTGTGCAGCCTCAGACTTGTGCAGCAAAACGAAACTGGGCAGTATGCATTTCTTAAAAATCTGCTGATCGTATTAGCTAGATTGTAGGGTGGCTGCTGTAAGAAAGAACCCAAAAACATGACGGCTTAAAACCAGCAGCTGTTCATTTCCTTCTCGTGTAACCTTGCTGACGTGAGCAGTATAGTCCTGGGGTGATGTCTGCTGCATGGTTGAAGAGGGTTCCCGTGATGGCCACATTCCAGCCTCTTCCCTTTACGTGTATGACCCGGAGCTTCCATTCATCGCTTCTGCTCATGTCCCATTGGCCAAAATGTATTCTCATGGTCATTCCCACATGCAGGGAAGATTGGAAATTGCAGTCATTATTCTGGATAAAGATGTGGTCTGTTCAAAGTTGGAGGCTTTATTTTGTGTGAGAAAGAAGAGGAAAACAGATCCTGGGGATCAAGGAGCAGTCACTAGCCTGGAATTTAAATCTAGAATGATGATGATAAGTAGAAGTAGAGTCTATAACTTTCAAATCAGTAGAGTAGGGAAATAGAATAAAGTCTATTAAATCTAGACCAGGAAGAAAAAACAAGAGTATTTAAAAAAAAAAAAAATGGAGTAACTAGAAGGCAGAAAATGCAACAGGAGAAATAAATCCAAATGTATCAGTCATAGGAGACATATATAAGAATGTCTTGTCACATACAAGAATGTAGCATTGCTATATGAAAAATTGGAAATATCCTAAATGTCTATCAACAGGGAAGTGGATAAACATACTGGGGGTATTTGTACGATGGAATACTACATTGCAGATAGAAATGAATCGGGTGAGCTTTGTGCTTAAATCTCAAACAGCAGCACTGAACAAAAAAGATCCAGAGGACGTGTAGAGAACAATTTGGCTTATATGAAGTTTTAAAACCTACAAGACAGTCTATCTGTTGATTAGGGGTGTATGCAAATGAGATAAAATGTAAACACAACGAAGCGTGGGGTTGATGCTAGAAGTGAAATCCAAGAGTAGACTGGGGCCTTCGCCTCTCTGTAGTGGCCCATTTCTTACGTCAGGAGCAGAGACAACAGAAATTAAGATCTGATAAAGCTGAATGGTGGATACGTGTTTTAAAATATTATTCTCCATGTGTTTCCTGAAATATTTCATAATAAAAAAAATGTTTTACAGTGCCTTCCTTCCCTGTTCCCCAAGGTCCTTAAACACATCAGTAAACACACTTTCTCCCGCCACAACCTTTTGGGTGTAAGGAGGTTGAACTTTTGTAAGATTGGCCCCGTCTCCTCTTCCAGGCTGCCTTTGATTGTCATGTAGCTGAAATGCCCTCCCATGAAAAGGTTGGGGACTCAGACTGTGGCTTGGGTAAAGAAAGGGGAAGCATGTAGACACAGGGCAGAAGAGGCTGGGGTGCCAGGGAAGAGGACAGAGAAAGACATCTTGACTAGGGATCATAGGCTGGGAGAATTGAGGAAGAGGACCAGGACAGTGGCTCAACACCAGACCTCTTGGCAGGAAACCTTAAAAGCCATAAACACCACGTTGCTCAATGTCAGGGCCGGGCCTGTCACCTGCAATCATCCCCAAACCCACAGGACAGGTTCAACAGTTCACTTAAAGATTTTCCCCCATGCGTCAAGGTAAGTTTCAGATCACGGGAGGAAATGACTCAGGTTTCTCAGGAGAGCTGGTGCTGGGGCCAAGCCCAGGTCGGGTCTCTGTCGTTGCTCCTAGAACTTACTAGTTAATCATCACCAGTACCCACCTATACCGGCGAAGCCAGGTCAGCTCTCTGGGTCCCTCTGGCCAGCCCTCTCACTCGGCCACAGCCCGTGGGGATTGCACCATCTGGCTGGCTGATGGCCGCTCGCTCATGGCTGTCTGTGGTGCAGGCCAGGCCAAGCCTGGGTGCTTCCTGGGATCAGATCCTGCCCATGGGCTATGAAGGCTTGGAAACGTGCCCTTCCTCCTTCCCCACCCTACAGCCTCCCTCTTGCAGAATTGCTGTTTGGGATGTGGAATGATCTGTGCTAAAAAACAAATTTTTCTGAAAGAAAAGACATGGAGGTTCCCGCATAATCCCTCACCTAAGGGTGAGGAAGGGCAGGGGAGAGGAAACAGTGTTAGACTCTTCTCTGCTGGTGTACCACACCAGGCCTGGTGTGCCGTTGCCATGGACACCCAGGTTGCCGGGACCATGCACTGTGGAGCCAGATGAACTGGGGGTGCGCTTTCTGTCCAGGACAGGAGTCCAGGGGGTGGCTGATGCCGGGGAGTTCGCATCTAGCTCTGCTCCCTGGGAGCCTCCCCAACCGTTGTCCTGTCCTTCTGTCCGTCCGTCCGTCCGTCCCCCGTCTCCCCCCGCCCCCACCTTCCTTGCTCTGCTGAAGAAGTCACAAAGGCTGTCAGATCAATTTAAAACTTGATACTATTCTAGGAGGATCTATAGATGGTATGAAAGTCCCTGGGATTTTTTTTCTCGTTCTTGCTAAACTTGTGCTTCAGTCATCCCATCAGAAAAGTGGGAGTGTAGTAACTGCGCAGAGGAGCCATCCACAGCAGGAATGACCATGATGAACACACAGCCTCAGTATTAGAACTAACGCATGTTTTAAGCTTTGTATGTATTTATCTCTCTCTGCTTCCAAAAGGGGTTTGAGTGGATTTATTGAAAAGAAGTAATGTGATGAGACATCCCTCATGTTTATTTTTATTATTTTTTTAAGACTTTATTTATTTGACAGAGAGAGACACTGCAAGAGAGGGAACAAGCAGGGGGAGTGGGAGAGGGAGAAGCAGGCTCCCCGCAGAGCAGGAAGCCCAGTGCGGGGCTCAATCCCAGGACCCTGGGACCATGACCCAAGCCGAAGGCTGACGCTTAATGATTGAGACACCCAGGCGCCCCAACATCCCTCATGTTTTAGCTTGAATATTTTTCACTGAAGCGGCTTTTTCCCAAGACCCCTTCCAGTTGAATTGTGTGCACTCCCTTTTCTGGAATTTCTTATTGGTTCCACCAACCAAGGTTTTAAAATGCAGTAACCCAGTTTACATTTATATACCAAAAATGTGTAGGTTAAGACTTTTTTTGTTTCCGTAAACACATAAGTGGTTCAGTCCCCTTAAACAAAAGAACAATGACTGTTGCTCCTCCCCCCTCAGACCAGGGACTGTATGGAGGCTGCGATTCTCTGGAGGCATCAGCTTCTCAACGTATGGCTGGAACACAGAGGCCAGAAAAACACTTCCTTGCGTACCTCAGAATTTACGAAAAGGCCAGGAACTGCGAAAGGAGAGTACTAGGGCTGTCATGTCAGGACTAGTTGGAAGTATGTTGAAGTATGCATAAAGTCATCACAGAATTGGCCTTAGCTGACAGATACAGTTTGCTTTGGGAGCAGATGCCTTCTAGAACTTTCATTCACTGTGGATGAGCTCGTGTGTACGTGTGCGCGTGTGCACGCACGTTGAGAGGGAGAGAGAGAGAGAGAGAGGCTTTTCATTCTCCTAACTACCTATTTTTAATATGGTCCACTGCAGTATTTTTCTGGAACCTCGGTACTGATAGCGTTCTGTACCCCTGTGAAGCCATTCGAGAAGCTCTGTGCCAATACGGGCCTGGCCCCACGATGTAGCTCAGAAGCTTTACTATGCTTTGCATCCTGTGGCTAGTCTAGTGTTTTCCAGAGTGTGGTCTGTGGGCCTCCTACATCAAGATCACCCGAGATTTTCTTCCCAAGTGCATTCCCGGGTCCATACCTCAGGCTTGCTAAATAAAACCGTCTGTGGGCAAGGCCCTGGAATCTGCCTCGAGGACCCTCCAAGTGGGTCCTTACACCCCCGACAGTGAGAGCTCTGGGCACTAACTCCATCCACGGCCTCTCAACATCTTGAGCCCCACGTGCCCTGGAGGAGCAGGGGACCCACAGAGAAGACTCAGAGCCCTTTTACTCCTTCCCTTTCTGTAGTCAGACACCAGGGCAACCCCATGGTGCTGTATTTTAAATATTTAGGACTAAACATAAGATTTGAATTAAACAAAAGATCTAGTGAAAAAAAAAAGTTGAATGGCATGGGCTTTGATAACAGAGTCATTTTTTTTTAAAGATTTTATTTATTTATTTGACAGAGATCACAAATAGGCAGAGAGGCAGGCACAGAGAGAGGAGGAAGCAGGCTCCCCGCTGAGCAGAGAGCCCGATGCGGGGCTTGATCCCAGGACCCTGAGATCATGACCTGAGCCAAAAGCAGAGGCTTTAACCCACTGAGCCACCCAGGCGCCCCAAGTTAGAACCATTTAATAGCGCAGACTGGGGGCTGCTGCTCACACACGAGCAGGTCACTTACTCAAGTGAGACAGGTGGTCCTGGGAAGAATCAGGGGAACGGGCTGGAGCTAGAGGAGGAAGCCAGTTATCGCCATAAGACAGTGGAACCCTACCATGGCCAAATCTTCCGAGTTTTCGAGGGAAGCTGGAAGCCAGGGATTATATGTGGAATCTTTGTTTTTATGTGACATGCGAGATCTGGATATGAGAGGCCCTACGGCTAACAGTGCCATAGACTCTGGAGTCAGTCCTCCCAAGTTTGAATCCTGGCTCTGCCTCTCTCCCACGTGGCCTGTTAGCGAGGTTCTCTAGCCTGCCGGCGTCCGTTTCTGATCTGTACAGTGGGCTAATAGTAGTACGTGCTCCTTCCCAGTGGGATGAACATTCAGTGAGTCGACACGTGTGGAGTGTTTAAGCCAGTGCCAGACACACAGCCAGTGGCCCTGTGGAGTTCTCTATGTGTCAGCTACATGCCCCTAACACGGGAGGTCTTGCAAGATGCCCCAGAAGCTAGAGTTGGCAGCCTCAGGCTTGAAGCCGTTCTTGCTGTAGGTGGATGATTCGTGGGATGACCCTATAATTTATCATCTAACCTAGGACACTCTGGAAAGAGAAAAGAAGGCACTGTTAGTAATTATCGTGGGACAACAGGGGAAACCCCGAACATGCCAGGCAAATGGGTCTCCCTGGTCCTCCGTGTCATCTCTGTCTCCGAAAAACCAGCAAGTAACTGACTGTCAACTTCACCATAAGGGCCACATTGTGCACCTGAGCTCTATGCGAGGCACCTCGTGGTCATCTTCCCGGCAACCCTAGGTGGTGGAGACTCGTTACCCTTTTTTCCCTGGCGAGGAAACTGAGGCACAGAGCAGTTCAGGAACTTATGTAAAGCCACACTGTGGCAGAGCCAGTCAGGTTCAAGCCCGAGTGCTTCCCTGTGCCCGTCTCTCCAGTGGGGGCAGCGTGGCAGTAAGAATGCTGAGCCCCCATTTTGCAGAACGGCTGAGCCCCAGCAGGTGCAGCGCTCAGCTCAGTCCACTGTTTAGCTCACAGGGCCGTGCCGGGAGTGCCCGAGAGCGCCCACTGCTGCCACTGCCCGGGCACTGCCGTGTCACGGCATTGTGAGTATACAAGTGTACGAGCTGCAGACACAGGGATTGAGCACCAGGTTGGCGCCCAGTGCATGTTGTCAGGTCACCGTGGCCAGTGCCGGGGCCACTGATTTATGAGCCTCGTGTGCCAATCACAGCTGGTGAGAGCGGAGCCGCCTCAGAGTCACCTGCCTGAACCCGACACCTCCTGGGCCAGTGCGTCACCCCAGGCCCACAGACAGCCGAGGACAGCTGAGGACGTGGCTCTAGGGAACCTGCTGAGAGGAGAAACAGAACCCAGAGCAGGGGGGGGCCCGGATGCGGTATAAGGAGCAGTCTGCCCTCGTGAGAACTATTGATGCTGGTGTTAAATGAAGTTCGAAAACTCTGGAGTTTTTCTCGAAAACCTGGAGTACTCCCGGGCCATGGAGGAAATATACATTCATCACAACAGAGGGAGAGATGGTGTTAAAAATACTCTTCAAACAAGGATGGCAGGATGTTGGTAATTGTTGGACAGTAGTGAGGGATATGTGGATGGTCGTTACACTCTTCTCTTAAAAACTTTCCAGATGTTCAAAATGTTTTCAGTGTTCAGAAATTAGTTTTAGAGGGAAAAAAAAAATACTCCAGCATAAAGGCAAATACAAAATGCTTTGAGTTTTGAGTGTCCCTGCCGGGAAGATAAGAACAGCTATAGGATTGGTAGGAATATAGGGACCCTGCAGCTGCCTGCCCAGGCTGGCAGAAGACCCCAGGCTCTGTGGAAGGTGCCTTCCATTGCATTTGCTTCAGTGATAGCGTACTTTGTTATTTTTTTAATTAACATATGATGTACTATTTGTTCCAGAGGTGTAGGTCTGTGATTCATCAGTCTTACATAATACCTTGTATTATATAATTACAACACATACCCTCCCCAGTGCCCATCACTCAGTTACCCCATCTCTCTACCCCCACTCCCCTCTAGCAACCCTCAGTTTGTTTCCCATGATTAAGAGTCTCTTATGAACTTTGTCTCCCTCTTTGATTTCATCTTGTTTTATTTTTTCTTCTCTTCCCCTATGATCCTCTGCCTTGTTTCTTAAATCCCACATAGGAGTGAGATCATATGATAATTATCTTTCTCTGATTGACTGACTTCACATAACATAATACCCTCTAGTTCCATCCACGTTATTGCAAATGGCAAGATTTTATTTTTTGATAGCTGTGTCATATTCCTGTGTGTGTGTGTGTGTGTGTGTGTGTAACCTTTATCCATTCATCTGTTGATGGATATCTGGGCTCGTTCCATAGTTTGGCTATTGTGGACACTGCTGGATAGTGTTCTTTAAAGGGATGTCTAATAGTATATAATTTCAGTGGGAAAAAACATGCTCACTGTGTTGTCAATACCAGAGTGATTTCCAGCCCTCATCAGTGTCGTTGACTGCCCTTGGTCCAAGTGGAAATGCCCAGCTGGGCAGTAGAACTCAAATATAATTCTGTTCTTCACTCTACCTTGGTTTCTCCATCCATAGAATGTAAAGACAAGTTTTTCTATTAAAGGAGTTTGAAAATATCAGACAGTTGTCTGATATTCAAGATCACTCAATATGAGTGATCATTTCCTGTGGGAATCTTATGTCTTCTGAGCTACAGAGATGTTGCATCTGAATGGTCCAGCTGAAGGTTAATCTAGGGAAACTCGTCAGGAATCCAAAGCCTTCCTATTCAGTATTTCATTGTATTTGTATTTATCTTATTTTATTACTTAAGTAACCTTTATACCCAGCGTGGGGCTCAAACTCATGACTCGAAAATCAAGAGTGAGATGCTGTCCCAGCTGAGCCAGCCAGGTCCCCCTCACTGTATTCTTAAAAAATTAAATGCTTCTGCGACGCCTAGGCGGTACATTCGGTTAAGCGTCCAACTCTTGGTTTCGGCTCAGGTGATGATCTCAGGGTCAGGAGATGGAGCCCCACATCAGGCTCTGTGCTGAGCATGGAGTCTGTTTGAGCTTCTTTCTCCCTCTCATTCTGCCCCTCCTGCTTGCGCACGTTCTCTCTCTCTCTCTCTCTCTCTCTCTCTCAAATAAGTAAGTCTTATTTAAGAAATGTAAATGCTCCCAGCAGCTGTATTAGAGATGGTTCTGAGGTTGGGCCCAAACTCCAACTCTGACTAGCTTAAGCAAATGGAATTCATTTGGAGGATCCTGGGGCAGCTCACGGAACGGGAGGAATGAGCTAACAGTCGTGACTTGGTGAAGTTTGTGCACGATCTCCCATGCAGTCCCCTGGTTCTTGTCTCTGGTCTCTCAATCCGAGATGTCAGATTCCTGGGGACAGAGAACCTGATTGGCCCAGTCAGGTCTGGTGCCTAAGGGGGACACGTTACATAGTACTAACCTGGTCACCGGGGGCTGCCGCTGTGTGTCAGCCTACACCCCCGCTCCAACTACACAGAATTCTTGTTGCTCTGGGAAGCCAGCCCTGTCCCCATAATACCAGCTGATGCTAAGCTCTTATCTTCCGTGTAGCTGTTTGAAGGTCAGGGTATTCTGTAGCACAGGCTCCATGGCTGTTTGCCTTGGTGAAGGCCGTCTGGCTGTAACTGATGCCTGTGTCTGGCCGGCACCACCCCACACTCTCAGGCTTGAGTCGAGAGGCTCAATCGTGATGATGAAAACTGGGAGAGGAAGGAGAGAAGAGCTACAGGCAGCCTTGGCCTGAGCACATGAATGCCCCTCAGCAGTGGTCCTGTCTACTGGGAGCCCAAGGGGCATTTTTGCCCCATGGGTTGTAACTCTCGAGTTTTCCCTGGGACCCTCAGATCCTTTCATAGGGAATGTGTGCCGAAAGCTTCTGTATTTCCCCAGCCCCAAGAAGGAGGAAAAAGTGGGTGAGGAAAAGCTGGCCTGAGAAAAGAGCTGCTCCAGGTTCTCTGGCGTGCCCTCCTCCCAGGGAACCCTCCTTTCACTGCCCAGCACCAGGCTGGGGGGCCCCTTCTCCTGCGTCCTTGAATCAAGAAGGGAAGGCAGAATTGCAGTTGAGCAGATGAGAGATTGGGAAAGAAAGAAGAGATTCAGTTTCAAACCAGGATCCAGGCCAAAAAGAGAAGGTTGAATAGCGGGAGAAAAGGCCAGATCTGCAGAGATGAGGTGGGTGAGGCTAGACTGGAGCTGGGAAGGGGCCACCCGTCCAGCCTCTTGGAGGACAAGGCTGAGCCATTCTGCCCCTAGTGTGTGTATAATGCCCCCCGGGGCAAGGCATGGTAGGGCTGGGAGCAGGTGACTGACCGGGCTGTGGCACATGGAAGCAGGTGGCTCTTGACAGGAGAGTTGGACATGTGACTGCCTCAGTGTGGTGATGTCCACGGGGCAGCGTGTGGCTCACCCGGCCCTGACCCCGGGAGGATGGGAGCTGCGGTCCAGCCCACACTCTTCACAGGGAGCTTGTAAAGCTGCGGGGGTGTCGTGTGGGCCCGTGAGCATCGCCTTAGCCTTTAGCTTAGAGCTGCTCCCTCAGGAGCCTCGGTGGGTAAGAACACTTGTCCCTTAGCTTGGCCAGTTGGTGTAAAATTCGAGAATGGCCGAGTTCCTCAGACCTCAATGACACGTCTCTACTGGTAGCGAGATAGAATTTTTAAAAACATGTCCCGAGCGTCTCTGTTTAAGATTAAAGAAATCAAATAAGTTGATTCCTATTGATGCCATTTATAGTCAGAGATGTCCTTGATAAGGGATTAATATTTGTCCCCAGCCAGTGAGCTGTCCTTGGGTGGGAAGGAACATTCTCTTACTGCAGGCGTGGCGGCTCACATGGGAGCATGTTTCGTGCCAGGCACGTGGTGAGCAGTGGCAAGGCCCTGCCTGGGACGTGGTGTTGACAAGACTGAGGGCTGAGGGTAGCGTTGCCTCATGAAGAACGTTCCTGCTACCCTCCTGGGTACGCCATGCATGGGAGACAGAGCTAGGCTTCTGCTCGCTCAGCAGAGAGGACAGCAGCTCTAGGCTCTTCACCAGCCCCCTAAATTTGGGATATGGGAGCAGAGGGTTGCCATGAAGATCTTTGCCCTGATATCCTTGTGCCGCCCTTGAGTTGAGTAGTTTAAACCTGGCCCGTGTGGAGCGTCTACACAGTTTGCTCACTTTGCCCTGAAGCCACGGTCGTGGTGGGGACACCGCACTGATATTTGTCCTTGCTCTCTGGTCGAGCAGATGCAGGAGCTGGAGCAGAGGCTGCTGGAGGCAGAGCAGAGGGCAGAGAACGCCGAGACCCAGGTAACCGGGGTGGGGGACGGGCGGGACTGTGCCACAGAAACGGCTGTTGGCCTTCCTTGATCCTTCCCAGGGACACCCACACACATACTCGTCACCCTCACCAGCTCCTCACGGGGACAAGGAAAACCAGCAGTCACATGTCTGTTCTTCTGAACAGATAATTCAGGTGCCTGGAGCAGTCTTTGGGCATAGAGTCTTTGGGTAAGGGTTAGCGCGAGAGCAGGTGGCTGGGTTAGTCCACGTGGCCAAGTTATGCTAAGGTAACGGGTCTCAGCAGTTTATCCCATCCAGTTCTCTGTCGTGGTGCATCTCTATCCAGAGTTAGCTGGGGATTCTGCTTCCCACAGGGACTTGGGGATCGAGGCTGACAGAGCTCTCCATCTTCTGTCTGGACCCTCTGGAACAGGCCGCCTCCTTGGTTGCCGTGGCAGGGAGAGAGCTCTCAAATACCTCAGTCCAGAAATGATGAGTCACTCCACTCAGACCCATGGGCTGGAGGGAATTCTATGGCCATCTAGCCATGAGAGAGCTGGGGCAGGGTGAGAAGCACAGGGACTTTCAGTGAGCAGCAGCCATCTCGGCCACGGTGAGCTTGAAGCAGTTTGTCCTGCCCAGCTTGTCCCTGTTGAGGCCCCAGAGTGACACGGCCAAGTACCCAACGGTTTCTTCCTCATGTCCTTAGTTTGCCCACGTGAGGCTTACTAAATGGTCCCAGAGTTAACTGGTCCCCCTGTTGTCGTGAGGGCTCTGCCTGGGACTTGGGGACTGGGGCATTAGGGAGGGTCCCAGGGCAGGTTAGTGGCCATTTCACACACACATGCTAACCCTGCGTGACGATGGTACTTTGAAGGTGGGTGTGATGGAGGAGAAGGTGAAACTGTCCAATCTGAAGAACGTGGACACAGCAGGCAGCCTGCACCGGAAGTACCAGGACCTGCTGGAAGCCATGCGGGGCAAAGATGAGCTCATCGGCCAGCTGGAGGCGCAGCTGGAGAAGCAGGTAAGCAGAACAGGGCCCCTCTGCTGGTCGGGGCCCCTCCCTCATGTGACTGTTCTTTCACGTGGAGATTGAACTGTTAGAAGCCAGGCAGGGGATATAGTGGGGAGAGGACCATGGAGGCAGACTGATCTGGGTTTGACACCTCCCACCCCACCCCCACCCTACCCACGAGCACCTGCTGCTCTCTGGCTGTGGGCAGGTAAGTCACGGATTCCCATTTACACAACTGTAAGCTAAGGGTCATCATACACCCCGGGGCTGTCCAGAGAGTGAACTCAGGTAATCTGTGTATAGTATCAGACATGAGGTTGGGTTTGGTAAGGAGAGCCTGTCCTTCTCCACCCTGGCCTTGGGCCCTGCCTGCGTAGTATCATAGCGACACAGAGCTGGAGCGTGAGCCTTGGTCAGCTGGTTGGCTAGAGTTTCTCAGTGAACCTGAGTAGGCATACTCGGGTGCCCAGACATGGGCCCAGGAGAGGCCATGCCTAGCATTCCAGCTTCGTTAGCCCTTTGCTCCGGAAAGGTTTTCTGAAACATCACTCTGCCAGTTCCCTGTGCCAGCCTCCTCCCCCTTTACAGTCCCATTAACTTTTCCCCACTGCTGTCCTTCCCTCTGTCCTCGGCCTCACCTTCCCAGTTGGTACCAGAGCACCATGATTTCCCATAAACCACCTCAGTGTGGCCAGATGACTGTTAATTTTCTGTGTGAATTCTCCATGAGGTGCCAGCTGGTCCTGGGAGTATCTCCCCACCATCATGGGCAAACTTGTAATCATTCATCGCTAGTCACTGAACGTGTCCATGGTGCGATGGGCCTTTGTATACTCAGGGGCACCCAGCATGTGTTCCTGAGAAGTCGTGGGGAAATACGACGTCGACCCATGAAATCTCTAATCAGTTATTCATGGACTTTGGAGGTACCTCCTTTTTCGAGTGCTTCATAGAAGTGGCCACATCTGGGGATTCGTGGGCAAAATGATTCCCGCTGAAGCCTGGATCAAAAAAAATTTGTTTTCCAATAATAAAAGGTCAGAATAGAAAGAATGCTGTTCTACAAGTCAGTAGACCTAGCCTTAGTCCCAGCTGTGCTCCCTACGCTGACGGAGGCAAGCCACGTCACCCTCTGGGCCTCCGTTATACAGAGGGTATCAGACGACGGCAAGGGTTGGCAGACCTGTTCTGTAAAGGGCCAGGGAGTACATACTTTGGGCTTTGCAGGCTATGTGGCCTCTGGTAAAACTCTTGAGTTCTCCCATTGTACCAGGAAGGCAGCCCTAGACAATACTTAAGTAATAGGCATGCCTGTGGCTCTGTTCCTGTACAACTTTATTTATAAAAACAAGTGGGGCCGGGGGAGAGGAACCAGGTGGAAGGCTGGATGGTGGCCAGTTTGCAGAGCCCTTTAGCTGGTTAACCTTAAGGTCCTTCCAGTATTCCCTGTGAACATTTCTTTTGTATCAAAGGACAGCATTCCATTTTCGTTTTGTTTATTTAGCCAAGCCTGGATTTGTGGACTCCTAGGTTATGTCCAGTTGTGAGTTTTCTTTGCTTGATCAAATAGTACGGCAACTAACGATTCCTAAGCCGTGGGTTTGTCGGGTCAGCGGTCTGTACATTTAAAACGTTGACAGAGATGATCAAATTGCTACCCAAAAAGGCTTTGCCAATTTCTAGAACAGGGGTTGTTTTCCAACAGCCCTGGCAATTTGGGACAACATCAAACTTCTCAATTGTGTTAGTCCGATAGAGGAAGAGATGTCTGATTTTTTGTGCATTTTTAAAATCACAGTTGGGTTGAATCGCTTTTCATGGGTTTCTCTTTCCCTTTATTTCTCTGTTGACTTCTTGTTCGTATTCTTTTCACATGTAGTTATTGGTTTGTTCATTTCGAATTCGCCCTCTTGTGTAAGCCATCTGTGCTGTAAATCATCCCCCAGTTGGTCTTTTGGTTTTAGGGGACCTTTTGTTTGTCATACAGTAATTTATGGTAACGGTATAGATTTGATCGTCTTTTTCTTCATGGCTTCAGGGTATGGATCACGCTGAGGAAGCCTTTTCCCACTTTCAGAATATTTTTTAAATTCATAAGTGAATTTCTTTTTTTCCGCTGCCCCTCCTCCCCTCCACCTGCTTGATATTCCTTCTCAGGGTTTCCTGCCTCCATTCACTCCACTGGCGACTGCTCTGATGCACTGAGTCCCTCCCTTTCTTGCAGAAGCAGATGAGAGCTGAAGAAGCAAAAGTTGTCCAGGAAAAAGCTGCGAAGATCAAAGAATGGGTCACTCTGAAGTTAGGAGAGGTGAGTGGAAAACTCATCTCAGGAAGCCTGGAGTGAACATGCAGGGGGGATCGGGGAGTCCCCTCCGTGCCCCGGCATTTTTCTGCCTCCTGTCTGCGGGGCCTTGACTGACCTTCCTTGTATTAACTATCTGTCCTTCACTTGGCTTAAACACTGAGACTTGCTTCACTTTTCCTTTCCTCCCGTGGCCGTTGGGTTTCCCCAGAGCTCCTGATCGGCTTTGTTTGCCCCACAGAGGGCACACACCCTGCACCTACCCTCTCCACTGCACCTCTGCCCTCTCTGTTCTTCTCAACTGGTCTCTGTGCTATTGGCCAAATACACGTGTCATTGCCCATTTTCCCCATTTTCAATGTACAATTCAGTGGCATTAAGTACATTCACACTGTCATGCAGCTGTCGCCACTATCTGTTTCCAAAACTTTCGTCACCCCAGACAGCAGCTCTGTGCCCAGGAGTCACTAAGTCCCCGATTTCTTGTCCCCTGACAGCCCCATCCTGTCTCCACCTCTAGTTTGAGGCTCGCTGCCACTCACTTAGAGAAGCCTGGGGCTAGAAGCTACTGTGCTCCCAGCAAAAAGAAACAAAAAGCAACCTCTTTCCAAACCAGAGGGCAAGGAATTGAAGTTTGGGAAAGGACATACCTCAGCTTCTCTTGCTCTGTCCCAACAAAGTGGTCATGCCTGCCGCGGGTGTTGGCAGTTTTGCCTCCCCATCTCCTGTCACCTACGAGCTCTTGGGGTGCAGAGCGGATGCCTGGTTTGCCTCCATATTTGCTGAAAGGTGCTCAAAAAACTGGGTTGGATTTCAGTCGGAAGAAAATGCAGCAACCGTGCACAAGGGTCTTGTAGACAGTGTGTTGAGTAAAGGAAGCTCAACTCAGAAGTATATACTGTATAAGCCCACTTCTACCAAAAGGGGCACAACTGAGCCGATGTGTGCAGGGGTGGGGGCCTGGATGATAAAGCCCGGAAAGCAAGGAAGTGAGTCCGGTACACTTAGTGGTTGCCTTCCAGGGGAGGGAGAAGCGTGTGACTGGGAAGGGGCGAGTCTGGGGTTGTAGACCGTGCTGGCAATTCCTCTTTCTTTTTTTTTTTAAAGATTTTATTTATTTATTTGACAGACAGAGATGACAAGTAGGCAGAGAGGCAGACAGAGAGAGAGAGGAGGGGAAGCAGGCTCCCCACTGAGCAGAGAGCCCGATGCGGGGCTCGATCCCAGGACCCTGAGATCATGACCCGAGCAGAAGGCAGAGGCTTAACCCTCTGAGCCACCCAGGAGACCCCCAATTCCTCTTTCTTGACCTGGGTGGTGGTCACGTGCGTGTTCACTTCAGAGTCATTTGCGAAGCTCTTCCTTGATGTGGTCTGAGGATTTCTGGGCACGTATTCCACTTCACAGTTCTTTTTTTTTTTGAAAAATAGTATTTTAGAACAGAAGGTTCAGGGGCTGCCAAATGGAATTCTATCCCAACCGAAACTGGTTAGCACAAAGGAAAGGGGGTAGGTCAGGGCTCCCTGGGAGGGTCAGCCCTGGATTGCTGGGGCACCAAGTGTTCTTTTTCAAAGATTTGATCTTTGAAAAGAATTTTAATCTTATTTTGAATTATATGCCTGAACCTGTCGGCTAAGTCTTCTTAAATCTTTATTTTTCTTTTTGCCCAGCTTGAGATGGAGAATCAGCACCTGAAGAGCAGTAATCGGCACCTGGTGGAGCAGGTGGGAGCCCTCCAGGATGCTCTAGAAGGTACTCGGGACAGGCTGTGTGTGTGTGTGTGTGTGTGTGTGTGTGTGTGTCTCCACCGAATGGAGGGAGCTCTCACTATGCCTGTTTTCCCCCCAATCACAGCTCTTCAGATGGCACCTTCGGGGAAGCTGCTGGTGGCCTCCCAGGAAACCCCAGAGCAGGATTCTGACGCTTCGGGGCCAGGAATGCAGCGAATACGGCAGGACAGTAGTCCCCAGGCCAAGGGTGCCCTGAAGGCAGCTCTGCCTGTACCTTCCCCAGATGCTCTGCCTAGAAGGGACTCTGGTCCTAAAGCAGGAATTTCCCTGGAGGATTCTAGTTCCATCGTGGTCCATTCTGGGGAAATAGCCGAGGCCAAGACCCTTCCAACTCATCTGGGAAGAGAGGGCTCTCCCCGCCGGCTGTGCATGAAGCCTCGCACCCACAGACAGGGTTCGGCCTCCTGGGGGGAGGGCCTGGTCCCTGCTCAGGGAGGCACGCTCCCTGGGACAAAGAACTCTGCCAGGGAAGGAAGCCCGGGCTGCAGCCTGACCCTACCAAAGGCGCGGGTCCCCAGCACCCCCCGGGACAGCATCCAGCTGGCCAAGCGGCACCACAGCCAGCCCCAGGTGGGCCCCGGCTGCTTCAACCATGTGGTGAGCGTCGAGATTGGGACCCTCTCAGCCCTCCACCCCTCCAGGCTTCCTGAGGTGGACGCCCGAGCTGAGCTCCGGGAGGAACTGGAGAATATGGAGATGGGGGAGCCACCCCCAGGAGGGAAGAAGGAGGAAAGAGAGAGCCCACAGGCCCCTGGAGCTGAGCTGGAGGAAGTGGATTTGGGCAACACACCCCCCACTCCCCCCCTGCACCGGTTTCCATCCTGGGTAAGAGGCAGTTTGTTTGCGGGGCAGGGGGCAGGGGGCAGAGTGTGAGAGGAGGCGACCAGCCCCGTGGTGACCAGCAGGGGCAGAGCCCGGACTTGGAGTGGTTGCACGCCGGCCGCTCTCCTTTCATGAGCACGTGCCCCTACCCAGCTGGGTGCTTGGTGCATGTGTTCTCATCAAATCTCCTGGACTCTCTGCCGTGGTGCAGCGCACTGGTGAGGAACCCAGGTCCCGAATCAAACCACTAGGGTTGAACCGCTGACCCTGTGACCCTGAGATGTTACTAACCCTGTGAGCTTTAGTTCCCCATCTGTGACATGGGGATAACAGTACTGTATCGGGTTGCTGTGGGGACGACCGTGAGCATAGGCCGGGGGCACCCGCAGTTGTGGTTCCCAGAAAGCGCGGGCTCTTGTTATCTGGGAGCCTTCGCTTCCTTCTCGTAATATTGGATGAAGGATATCATGGCCGGTGGCATTGCCTCGGAGTCAGTGATATGGGGTTGGGGACACCAAGGAAGCAAGACTAGCCATGCCTCAGTCTTCGCAGAGCCGAGTGATGGCTACACGAGATCATTCTTTATTCTCTTTATTCCGCTTTTGTGTCTGTTCGGCATTTTCCGTGATAAACAGTTGAAATGAAAATGGGGGGGGTGGGTGGACGTGGATAAGGCTGCCGAGGTCAGTGTGGAGGGTGAGATGAGATTCGGGGTATGGAGCATGTAGCTCAGGGCCTGGCATGCCTGCAGGACCCCTTGTCTGTGCGAGCCGTGAGGTGCTGTCCCGTTACCCCACAGACTTGCTCCCTTGCCCGTGGTCATGGAGCCCCTAGTAAGGAGCCGGGCTTGACCCGGCTCTCACCTTCCAGCTGCACTGCCTCTTGGGGGACATCCGAGAGCAGATGTTCTTTCTTCCTCGTGCTCAGACCCCCCGATGCTGCTGTGGTGGGAGATGTCTGAGTGTCTGGCTTCTGGCAGCCTAAGGAGTGGGGATCCTGGGGACCCTACTTCAGGGCGACACCGCCTTTCATTTTCACTGCTGCCCGGAAGACCTGTCTTTCCAGCAGCATCTTGCAGGTGCCGGCCATAAGGGGGCCCGATGGCCAGAGACAGGGCCATGCCTGGGAGCGGGGTCAGGGCGGGGGGCTAGCAGGTCTCCCTGGCCAGTCTTTAGGCCTTAGGCTGCTGCCCTGTCCCTGAAGCTCTGGGGTCGCAGGAGCCACACGAGGCATGGCCTTCCGGAGAGCAAGGGTGAGGTGGGGGGCAGCGGGCAGAGAAGGAGCAGAGGGGCAGGCAGGGATGGAGAGGATGCTGGAAAGAAGGGAAGGGCCAGGCCAGGCCGGACCACCGTCAGAGCCGTCCCTCTTCTCTTTCATTGTTGTCTTGTAACTTCAGACGCTCTAGAATCCTAAAGCAGAGGTGAGCAGTGAGGGAGCTTTCCCGTGAGGGATGTGACGGGAGGCCTCAGCAGGTGGTACCAGAGAGAAGCGCTGCTCACTTCTGCCATTGGGCCAGAACGGAGCTGTCCGTCTGTCCACCGTGATGGCTCCGAGGGGTTCTTGTGTTCTGCTGAGTGCGGACTGAGGGGTGGGGGAGAGAGACCCAGGGGAAAGGGAGTAAATAAATAGAGAAGATGCTTCTGACAACACTCTCCCCGGGGGACATCAGCTGAACCATGGGGGTGCAGGTGTGAAGGGGTGTTGGGTTATTCCACAGGCCCTCCCTGCTCTCAGCGGTGCCGCGGGACCCCACAGCCGTCCATGCCAGCTAAGGAGTTGTCTCCTGTTCACAGTCCTCGTTGCAACTGGCCCCTAAAACAACCCCAGTGGGTGCCCACCCTCTCTTCCCTGGTGGGACCTGCTGCGCAGGGACTGTCTGAGGGGGAATCAAGACTGGGAATGGAGAGGAGGGAGGCAGATGCACTGATCTGCTGATTCAGAGCCTCCAGAGCCCTTTTTTGGTTGATGAAATCATCCTCATGAGTTGGGCCGTGGATGATTCTTGTGAACACTCCCACGTCTGTTTTACCTAAATCCCTCGAGCTTCGCTTGCATGTCCTCTGGGGGGTTAGAGGCCTGTCCCTGGTTGAATTCCATGATCAGCACCAGCAGGAATAATCCCCTCCTGGGACCCCCTTCCTCACTGTCCTTCTATCTCTTACCTCCTACCGCTCCGCTCAGCTCAGAGGGGGTCCCACCCAGCCCTCCCTCCCCTAAGTACCCAGAGCTGCTGCTCCCCTCTGGGGGACACCCCAGGAATACCCTGCAGCCCTTCTAGCCCCAGCCCCCAGCCCTGCTGCCTCCCCAGGCCAGCAGGCCTACTTTTCCTAGTCCTTCCAACTCTCCTGTCCCCTGAGGGGGTCTTCGTTTCCCTTTACCTTGAGTGAAGAAAGAGGTGGGAAAAGCACAGGCAGGGTCTCTGGGTTGTTTGATCAAAACCATTAGAAAAGCTCCCTAGGGGGCGCCTGGGTGGCTCGGTGGGTTAAAGCCTCTGCCTTCGGCTGGGGTCATAACCCAGCCCCATATCGGGTTCTCTGCTCAGCAGGGAGCCTGCTTTCTCCTCTCTCTCTCTCTCTCTCTCTGCTTGCCTCTCTGCCTACTTGTGATCTCTGTCAAATAAATAAATAAATAAAATCTTTAAAAAAAGAAAAAGAAAAAGAAAAGCTCCCTGTGGGCCTGCTTCAGACTCAGGAATCCTGAGGGGTAAGGGAGGAGGGGTAAGGGAGAAGATGCGTCCACATGTCTTCTACAGCAGGGTTCAGGGTCCTGAGTGAGCTTAGGTGGCTTTGCAGGTGGGGCCTAACCGTGCACATCACGTTACTGTAGGAAAAAACTGTGTCCCAGTTTCCAAACGGGCTTACCAAAGGGTCCCTTGCCATGGGGCTCCCTTTTCCTCATTATCAACACCCCAGCTTCAGGTGGTGAGAGCCTGAGACCCAGGGCCTCTAAAATGGGTACGATTCAGAGAAACAGGTCAGTGACCCCCTCCTCTTGAACTTCCTGTGCCAAGAGAAGGGTGGAGGCAAGAGAAGGAATGACTCTGTTGGATGCCGATTATATTCCAGGTGTCAGATGTTCACTGACAGTTAAGTATTAGCCCCACTTTAGGGCGGAGGAGGAGGAGGCTCAGGTATAACTTGCCTAGGATTACCCCACCAGTAATTGGCCCAGGCCAGATGCGGACCTGCGTCCACAGATCATCCTTTTCCCCCCACACTCAGGAGGGCCTGGGCTGGTCTCCGTGCTGGGCCCTGACCCTCTAGGCCCTTCCATTCCAGGAAAGCCGGATCTACGCGGTGGCCATGGCTGGCATGCGGCTCTCGGATGCATCTCCCAGAATGAATGCCACCTGCTGCGGTGAGTCCCAAGTGCACCGCACATGCTGGGCAGGGTGGGCATGCAGGGGGGAGACTCTCAGGAACACCCAGGGCCAGGGTCTCCCAGCACCCCATTCCCTCCCCCAACAGGTGAGGTTCAGTGAAATCACAGCCCGACTACCTCTGAGGCAAAAGGAAGCTGTACAGGTTTAGCTCTGGGCTTGCGGGGTGGGCGTGGCCTTGAACAGGACTGTAGCCAATTACAGAGCTGGAAGGGACCTTAGAGGCGGGGTCCTCCAGCTCAGCCTCCCACCTGCACGGGCTTCCCTTCTGTAGTAAGTGGGCGGTACTTCTGTAGTGAGGGGTGGGAGAGCTCCCTAGTGCCTTGATTTAGATGAACCTCGTGAGGGAACCGCATCCCTACCCTCTGGCTCCTGAGTCAGCCGGCCAGCTACTGAATTCCCCCGCGGCGTGAGCTCCGTGGTCTCACAGTTGGTAATGCACCTTTGCAAGAGTAGGACTGAAGGAGTCCTGGCCCCATCCTCAGGATAGCTAGCCCACCTGTTTCCTGGGGTGCTCTTTCAGGGAAGTCTGCGTGGATCTGCCCAGGTCTCTGTCTGTTATGGCACCTGAGTTAATCTCCCTCTTCCCCACCCCCTCCAGCTTCAAGCCCTCCTGCCCTTGCGTTCCCTGGGCCTTTCTCTGGCCTTGTCTACAAGAATGTCACCGTGCCTGTCTACACTGCCCTGAAGGGGGTAAGAAGCTGCTGTCCGAGGTTGGGGTGTTCCCTCCAGGATGCCCCTTGTCCACCTAGTGGCTCGAGTGGGGCTCTAGGGCCAGGCTTCTGCACACACAGGACTCTGGGCAGGGAGCTCAGCTACCATATAATGTTATTTTATTTTTAGTATTTATTAGTATTATTTAGTATCTAGTATTTAGTATTATTAGTATTTATTAGTATTATAAAAAGTATAAATTTGAATTTTCAAATTGAAAAATTTGAATCCATACGATCATGGGCAAAGTGAAAAGTTAAATGTTAGACCTACCCCTGCTTCACCTGTCCTCCCCATCTTTTCCCATGTCTGTCCCAGAAGGACTCTGTCCAGAATATTTCATACACGTTCAAACATAATCCCACGTATACTCTCATAATATCTCTGCGTATTTTTCTTTGAATGTAGTTGGCACACAATATTACGTTAGTTTCGTATCTATATTTTTTAGATATAACTGCAACATAGTGTTTTCACACATATTTTTGTTTCCTTTTGTTATTGGTTTTTGAGGTCAAAACAGTTAACTTTGTAAAAAGTTTTTTAGAATAATCGAAAAGCCAGAAGTCCCATTTTCTTTCACATTGCTTTTCCCTAATTTCTAACCCTGGGGGCAACTGTCATTCACGGTTTGTGTTTATTCTGCGAGGCTCTCTGTTGCATTTACCAGTGCACTGACAGATACTGTCTGTGTCCCTATCTCTCTCTTGGCGCACGCACACACGCACACAGGCACACACCCATGCACGTGCACATGGCGGGAATCATATCATACTTGTCCTTCCGCCCCTTGCTTGTTATACGACCATGAGTCAGATCTCGCGGGTGCACCTCTGTGCACAGCTCTGCTTCGTCTTTCAGGGCCCCTCGGTGTGGATGCCCCATGACTACCTTAACCTGCCCTCCGCTGATGGACAGTTTCGGTCACATCTCTGCTTCTCTGCAGTCAGTGTAGTGATGAACATCATTGTGCAGACACATCTCTGTGCACTTAAGTATTAGGCAAATGTATTTCCAGAGGACAGAGTTCCGGAGGGGAAATTTATGGGCGAATGATAGGCATATTTTAAATTGTGGCAGGTAGCACCAAATTACCTTTTCAAAGCCTTTATCACGCTACAGAGTATCTTTTCCCCATACTTTCAACAACGTGGAGATAGTCGGTGGCTTCTTGTTTCCTTATCCTCACACACGTTTAAAGCGCCTATCACGTGCCTGGCCCGTGGGGCATTCTGGCCTCCTAGTGGCGGGAGAAAGGGTTACAGCTGCTGGTGCTCAACCTAGATGGGGCAGGTCCTTTGGGGACCACAGAGGATGACAGTGTGTGGGAACAGGAGGCCTAAGGAGAAGCATGGAGGTGAGGACATGAGAGTAAGGTAGAGACGGGACAGTTGTCTGTCGAGTGCCCCAGCCAGGTGAGGGCACCCATGTGCCCCAGACAGGCCGTGTTGGCCACAACCTGGGTGCTGGGGCTAGGGCTACCAGCGCTGACGGTAAGGGCTGCATTTTGCAAGGTGAGCTGCAGCAGGGGAGGGCGCCTGTCTTGCAGAGAGCCACGCAGATCAGCACCGTGCCTTTTGTGGACGAATCCTCTGGGTCCGATGATGACTGCTGCTCTCAGGCCAGTTTCCGAACTTCGGTCCCCTGCTCTGAGTCCAGGAAGACCAGCGGACTGGGCAGCCCCCGGGCCATCAAGAGAGGTACAGAGGAGGGAGCAGGAGGGTGTGGGCAGCAAGCGGCCCCTCACCTCCTTCCATGGGCGGGCTCATCCGGGGCCCCCTGCTCGATCCCCACCCATGAGCCTCCGCTGCAGACTCAGAGAACCTGGGTCAGGGAGGAAGAAGGCTCCTGCAGCTCCCGGTCTGCGTGAGCTGGGGAGATCTGGGGCCCAGGCCTTAACTTGTCCTTCCTCGGTAGGTGTCTCCATGTCCTCGCTGAGCTCCGAGGGGGACTACGCCATCCCCCCAGATGCCTACTCACTAGACAGCGACTACTCCGAGCCAGAACACAAACTGCAGCGGACCTCCTCCTATTCTGCCGAGGGGCCGGGCCTGGCCGGGGTGCGCAGGGGGCACAGGTCTCCCCGGGCTGACGCAGGGCATGGGGGGAAGCAGGCCTCCAGCAGAGGCTGCCTGCCTGGAGCCCTCAGCCCAAGAGGAGGGGTCCTGGGGAAGGGAAAAGGCAGGGGCAGGGGGTTGCAACAAGGGTGAGGCGCTGGGGCTGTAGGCTTGGCGTCATAGACCCTGTGAGGAAGGAGAGGGCACCCAGCAAGCTTCTCGTCGAACCAGGGGCAGCCAGCGGGCTTTCCCACAGCGGCCCACCAGGCCCCAGGCATTTCCGTGTGTTCCAACCCTGGAATGCCAAAAGAGGACATGTAGGAGTTTTTAACTGAGCGCCATGCACCGTGCTCAGTGCTCCTTGTGCCTTGTCTCACGTGTCCTCACCGTCCTCTCAGGACGAGGACCCCATTTTCCAGATAAGAAGCCTGAGGCTCAGAGCCATGCTGCAGACCCACATCCCTCATTCCCCAGCCCTCCGCCCCGGCCTGGCTGATGTGCCCCTTGTTCCCCAGACTTCACCCTCCCTTCCTGCTGCCTACAATGGCCTTGTCATGGCTTTGAAGGGAAGCTGACTTTTCCTTTCGAGGCCAGTTTGGATCTGGCTCTTCAGGAAGCCCTCCCTGGCCAGCCTCTCCCTCGTACAGTCCCTGAGGGGGCCACCTGGCTTTATTCTAGTTCTCTCTGAACCCTTAGCAGGGTACGGTGCCCTGAAAATACATCTAGTATGTATTCAAGGAGTTGTCTTTAATTGACAACTGGGCCATTCTGGTTTGTGGGACATCTACAAACCCCAACTAATTCCCTTTTTCTGTCCACTCCCCACCCCGTGCCCTCTCACCCCTGCAGGAGTCCCTGGAGAAGTCGGGTTACCTGCTGAAGATGGGGAGCCGAGTGAAGACATGGAAGAGGCGCTGGTTTGTCCTGAGACAGGGACAGATAATGTACTATAAGTCCCCGGTGAGACCCTCCTCCCCCAGGACAGTGGTCAGAAGGAGCCTGGGCCAAACTCAGGGCTGTGTGGTGGGGGCTAGAAGAAGGGTTGGTGGGGCCCACGGCCAGAGGCCAGAGGTCTGGCAGTTGGGCACCTGGGTACCTGGGACTTTGAACCTCACATGGGACAGTGAGGCTGGTCCCTGGTTCTTGGAATGAAGTCAGGCATAGAGCAGTCAAGGCAGTTCTAGATGACCTGACTCGGTGACTCCTTACTTCAGAAGCTGATTTCTTTTAATGCCTAGTCCCATAAGAGAATTGTTCCCAAGCTGCCCTCATGTCATCTGGGTTGTTCTAACAGCCCATCACCTCCTCCACCTCCTTCCTGTACAGTTTGGAACGAGGGAGCCTTCGATGTTGAGATCTAGTTTGACAGGATCTCTTTGGGGAACCAACATGAATGTTTTACAGAAAGCAAAAAGGCCACATCTCTTGTGCAACTCCAGCCAATGCCCGTGGCTGTTGAGGATCCTGGGCCCGTGTCCCTCAGTGAGCGGGCACACTCTGAGCAGTGAGGTGTGCGGGCACACAGGGAAGGGGAGTGGTGATGTGTCTGCCACTTATTTGCCACACTTGGTATAGAGAATGGAGTAGAAAGAATTTAAAGGCTTTAAAGCTCTTCTGACCCAATTTTAAAGGCTCAATCTATCCTTTTTGAGGCCTGGGTCAGATGGGCCCCTGTGTCTCTAATCATTGTTCCATTTAGCTAGAACCGGGATCCAGAACAAGTTACCATCCTACCATAGCTCAGGAAGGCTTGGGAATCACTTTCTCCGTTGACTTTGACCTGGAGTAAGACCTGAGGGAGAAGGATGTGCTCTGGGAAGGCTCCTAACTGTGTTCCTCCCCATTCCTGTCTTTACAGAGCGATGTCATCCGAAAACCGCAGGGTCAAGTGGAACTGAATTCCCGTTGCCAGATTGTTCGAGGGGAGGGTGCGCAGACATTCCAGGTGGGCAGGCGGCTTAGACGAAGGGGTGTGGGTTCGGATAGGACTAGGGTGGAAACAAAGCTGGGGCAAAATGAACATGTGTGAGAGATATCACATCCACATTTGGATGTGACCCTTGTTTGTGAGTACTGGGAGAGAAGAGGAGACCAAATGTGCGAGACAGAGTTAAGGTAGCAGAGACGAGGCGAAGAGAACAAGGGAAAGAGGGGAGGGGGTCCAGAGTGGGAAGAAGGAAGGCCCAGTGGGTTCAGGGATCTGTGCCACCTCCCTGGCATGCCATCCCGCCATCTCCCCACTTCTCCCCGCAACCCTTCCTCCCCAGCTTATCTCTGAGAAAAAGACCTATTACCTGACGGCGGACTCACCAGGCCTGCTGGAGGAATGGATCCGCGCGCTGCAGAGCCTGCTGAAGGTGCAGGCCGTGGGGCCTCCAGCCTTGCCTCGGGGTGGCTCCAAGCCCACTGTGAAGGGCTGGCTGACCAAGGTAGGGGCGGAGCTGGTGGGGCGGAGAGGCAGGGGAGCCAGGCGCCCGAGCACAGCCCTCCTTGCCGCCCCTCTGCAGGACTTGGCTCACTGGGATTAGCGGGTGGGCCCCAGACACGGTCTGACCGCTCAGTGTCTGTGAGTGAACACTGAGATCAGGGCTGTGAGCACCACAGCTGTTGTCAAGATGGGAGGACCTAGTTTGAGGTCATTAGGGGTTGCTGCCCACCCCCACCTGCGCCCGCCATGCCTCGGTATGAACAGTGGAAGCTGTGAGGCAGGTGAGGTAGGTGTGCACACCCATCGAGGTCCGATCCCACGCCTGCCCTAGAGGTGTTTGAGTTAGGACTGTTCTGGCTAGAAGGAGCAGAGAAGTACTTGTTAACCTCAAGAAAATGGAAGTTAACGAGGAAGAACATGAACTAGGCCAGAACGCCACGAGAAGGCAAAGCCACGTGTGAGTGAGCTCGGTGCTCTTGGCTCGCTTTCTGCCTTGGCATTCCGTCTGTGCTCGGGTCAGTCTCCTCGCCTGTCATACACCTGCTGTGCCCTCGTGATTTACGTTTGCCGGGGGCTTTAGCCTGCCAGCGATGGCCCTGCCTTCCCTCTCAGCATCCTTACAGCTGTGTCCGTATTCCTGGGACAGGACATTGGATTGGCCTGGTTAGTCTTTTAATGGCGTGTGGTGCCAGGATGGATGGATGGATGTCACAGGGTACACACCATGGCCCTCTCCATGTGAAAAGGCCA
Organism: Lontra canadensis; assembly: GCF_010015895.1. NCBI lineage: Eukaryota > Metazoa > Chordata > Mammalia > Carnivora > Mustelidae > Lontra > Lontra canadensis. The sequence continues at coordinate 1,306,526 of NW_022631049.1, read as the reverse complement.
GTCCTGTTAGTAGGGAATCTGGGTGGCATCTCCACTAAGGACCAGAGTTAGACCAGAGATTTTGAGATCTTCCTTCCTCTGGCTTCTCTTTGGCAGACCTGGATTTACTTCTGGGATTACCTGGTTCTAATCACACAGTCTTAATTTCTTCTTATAGGTAAAACATGGCCATTCCAAGCTGGTCTGGTGTGCTCTTGTTGGGAGAACCTTCTACTACTATCGAAGTCATGAGGACAAGGTACTTCCTGGCTTCCTGACAGCACCCACTCTCTGCTTTCCCCAGACCACATTCCTGTGGCTCTGTGTCCTGATGGAAAGGCCGCAGCTTTTCCGTCACACCACACAAGTACAAAGCTGGCTGGATCCCTCTCGCCTGTGGCCAGTGTGCACGGCCCACAGATTCTACCCATGGGGTCTGTCTGTGCTTTTCCTGGCAAGCCTCAGCCAGGGAGCTGTAGTTAACCCCCCTCATTCTGGGACCCAGCCACATCCATGACTCCCAGCCCAGCAGAGCCTGAGGGTTCAGAGAGAGGAGACTGCCCGGCTCCCTGCTGGCTCTCCCATTCATGGAAGGCTCCTGTCCACAGCGACCCCTGGGCCATTTGCCTGTGCGGGACGCGCGCATTGAGGAAGTCGATCGATCCTGTGACTCCGATGAGGACTATGAGGCTGGAGGAAGCAGGCGGTTGCTCTCCTCCCACTGCACCCTGGTGATCCACCCCCCAGAGCACAGCCCCACCTACCTCCTCATTGGCACCAAGCATGAAAAGGTAAGGGAGGGGGTTGAGCCTCTGCCGCCAAGCTCCGGCCTGTGATTCTCATCTTCCCTTCTTTCTTTCCCAGCCTCCTCAGATTCAAGTTTCTTTCCTTCCTGGACATTTTGGCAACTAGCATTCCCTGATTGGGACCCTTCCTTATAGCGAATTCCCTCCCAGTGACCACCATCTCTCCACTGGGACCATGAGATAGCACCTTAAGCTTAGAAACTTGGGTTCATGTTCACCTGATCCCAAGTCTTTCAGAGACTGGTGGCCTTGACTTGTGCCAGCCAGACTAGCCCAACCTCACCCTGGGCTTGGCTCCTTCAAGAGAACTGCGGACCCTTGCCTCCATTCTTCCACTCCCCTTCTAGGACACGTGGCTGTACCACCTCACAGTGGCTGCAGGGGGCAGCAGTGCCACAGTTGGCACTGCCTATGAGCAACTCATTGGAAAACTGATGGACGGGGAGGGAGACCCAGGTAAGGCAGGGTGGCCATCCTCGTTGGCTGGAGGGTGGTGGCTGGGTAGTGGTTGGTCAGAAACCCACAGAAAGCATTTCTGTACCCCAAAGCTGTTTTAAAACCATCTAAGCCACAGAAGGACATTCCCATCCAAGCTCCAGAGCCCCTGTTTCTGGTGAAGATACTGGGGTTACCCCACTGTGTCCGGGGCAGTTGATTTGGGGGCAGACTTCCCAGTGACCCGGGTCAGTGTTTTACTTTCCTCACCGCGGCTTTGCCGGCTGGACTGAGGGTCGAGGAAAGAAGGTAGGTAGCTGGTGAATCGTTACAGTTTATTAATCCATGAGTGAAGCCTGCACTGGGATTAGACGAACCCAAGCCTGGGTGTTCCGAGGTCTTTGTTTCACTCCTGGTTCTCAGGACCCTGAGGAATTAACGGCACCCACCACACACCCCTTCCCTGCTCCTCCGAGGCCTGTTGCCCTCAGGCTGAGGTGTGCTCTCCATCCTGACCCGGCCCTGCAGGGAGGGGCCTCCCCTGTACACACATGCTTGCACTCCTGTACCCAGCCCTGTCGCTGCCCTGGGAGCGAAGCAGTAGCCACCTTTCTGGGAGCTGTGCTCATGCTGGACACAGTGCCCAGCTGTGTGGCCCACACCCTGGGGCTCTAACCCCAGCACAACGCGGGCGTCCGGACAGTCTGTCCTGGTCTTCCTCGAAGATCCGGCGGGTGGGGGTGCGGGTCCAGTTCCCGCCCCAACTGTAACTGCTGCTCCTCTTGGTGCTGTTCTTTGTGCAGACTCCCCTCTCTGGAGGCACCCCATGCTGTGTTACAGCAAGGACGGGCTGTACACCTCCCTCACCACCCTGCCCTCCGAGGCCCTACAGACGGAGGCGCTCAAGCTCTTCAAGGTAACCTAGGAACGGAGCGCAGGCCCACCAGCAGGCGGCGCCCTCGCCGCGGGCCTAGGCTCTCCCCGGAGCAGTTTGCCCACCGCGGGATCCTGGGGTGGAAGCCGTGGAGTTAGGGGGAGCTCATAGAGGGCCCTCGCGGAAGGGCCCTCGCGGAAGGGTCGTCACCACAGGCTTATCACCACAGGCTTAGGACGCGGAAGCATTCACAACTTTCTGGGGACCAGCCAGTGAGACTCCCTGTTCAGGAACTCTCCTCCTCCTGGAATAAAGGGCAGGAAAGGCCAGGTTTAGGTTGCTTCCAAACCTGAGAGATCCTGACCCATTTTAGAATGTTCTTTGTGTCTGTCTGAATATTCTCTTAAAAAAATGGATGTCTTGCTTATGTAATGGACACATTTAAAGAAGGAATGCTGCCATCCCAGAGTAGCCAAGAAGCACTCAGACAGGGGCAGTGCTCCCTCTTCAGAAGGGCTGCCCGTGGTGGGGATGGCCCTGTGTGCCCACTGTCACCAAGGATACTAACCCAGGGGTTGTGGGGCTGCCCGTGCCCACCATCCTCTTTCCTCCAGTCCTGCCAGCTCTTCATCAATGTGCCCGTGGAGGCAGCCTCGGTGGACTACCACGTGTCGCTGGCGCAGACAGCCCTGCAGGTCTGCCTGGCTCACCCCGAGCTGCAGAGCGAGATCTACTGCCAGCTCATGAAGCAGACCAGTGGCCGCCCGCCTCAGAAGTGCTCCCTCATTCAGGTGAGCGGGGCCCGGGCCGGGAGCCCTTGGGGGGGCTGCTGCCCAGAGCACAGGAAGGTGGGAGGAGGGGGCTAGTAGCCTGTGGGCTGCCTCCGTACGGCTGGGATGGTCAGATCTTGTGATGGCTGCTCTGGACGGGGCCTGACCAGGTTGGCCATGCTGGTGGCCACACCGGGTTGGGGGAGCCCTGGTTTGGAGAGTGCTGAGGGCTCAGTAGCTCAGAGCCGCGTGGGCCCCGTCCCATGCTGCCTGTGCCCTGCAGTGCTGGCAGCTCCTGGCTCTGTGCGCCCCACTCTTCCTGCCTCAGCACCACTTCCTCTGGTACGTCAAACAGCAGCTCCAGCGCCACGCGGACCCCCGGTGAGTGAGCGTCGTTTCCCGCACAGCTCCAGCCCCGCCAGCCACGTGTGGGGAACCTGGGGAAGCGGGCAGGCTGTGGGGGACCGGGAGGGACCAGACCACTCTGCCCCTGAGGTTTGCATGGTGATCACGGAGACTTCACTTGGCACTGTGTACACGAGTGGGCACACGGAGGTCTGCGCAAGCCTGGGCTGCTCTACACCCCAGTCTCTGTATGTGTGCATGCTTTTTGGGTGTTCCCATATCATCCCCACATTTTCATGGTCTGTGTCCCCGTTCTTATGGCTTCTGGAGACAGTATATGTGCGAGCCACCTGTAGCAGATAGACCCTGAATGATGGATGAACACCACAGACCAGAGCGTTCTGGGCTTTTCTCACCGCCAGTCCCACTGCAGATGGGGTCTTGGCCTGGTCATAGTCGGCAGCCAGGGAATCTAGCAGGGATGAGTGGATTCCCTGGGATTGTCTTTCTTCCCGTCTCTTTAGAAATGAAACTGGCCAGTATGCCACCTACTGCCAGCGGGCCGTGGAGCGGACGCTTCAGACTGGAGAGCGGGAGGCCCGGCCGTCCCGCATGGAAATCGTGTCCATCCTGCTACGCAACCCCTTCCACCACTCCTCACCCTTCAGCATCCCCGTGCATTTCACCAATGGGACTTACCAGGTGAGGAGGCTACGCAGGCTCCCTCTCTTCCGTCCTCTCCTATCCCTCGCCCAGGGATCACCTTCAGGCCAGGGGGCTGCTAAACCTCCTTAGGCTTGGCAATTCTTTTTTTTTTTTTAAATTTTATTTCTTTACTTGGGGGGAGCACAGAAGGAGAGTGAGAGGGAGAAGCAGGGAGCCCACTGTGGGACTCTATCCCAGGACCCCAGGATCATGACCACTGAGCCACCCAGGCGCCCTTGGCTGATTCTGAGCAGGCAGACCAGCAGAGGGCGGCCTTGGGATTTGGAGGTGGGTGGGACCCTGAGCGCCAGAGTGCAGGGAGAGAGGAGCTTGCATTGCGAAAACTACCTCACTGTTTGGCCCTTGGAAGTGGATCTTTCGAAGCCACTGCAAGGACAGGAAGCTGAGACGCTGACTGAGAGGGTGGCATGATAAAACGCCTCCAAAAGTGTGGTGGCAGAGGGCCAGCAGAGCCGCTGACTCCAGTTTACCGCGGTCAGGCTTGTCCCCAAAGCACATGCCCCTCTGCATAGGACCATGGAAACCAGCTTTCTTCGGCTTTTGCATTTGCCCTTGCTCCTTGCAGCCAAGACTTTCCACCTTCCAGACTCACAGCCTCCACTAGCCCTCACGAGCTCCTCGGGAAGTTTCCACTGGGACTGACCCCTCTCCCACGCAGGTGGTCGGTTTTGACGGCTCCTCCACGGTTGATGAGTTCCTCCAGCGTCTGAACCAAGAGACAGGCATGAGGAAGTCCTCCCACTCTGGCTTTGCCCTCTTCACAGACGATCCTTCTGGCAGGGACCTGGAACACTGCCTGCATGGGAGCATCAAGGTGATGGGCTCCCCACTGAGCCAGCTGAGCCCCTCCTGGGATCCCTCTGGGCCTTGGGGTTTGGACGGTGGGGAAAGAGCCCCTCTGGCGGGTGCCTTCCTGCACAGTCTGTTAGGTTGGGAGCCCAAGGTGCTCCCTCTGGCCAGCATTCTGTGGCATGCTAAAACCTACCTGTACAGGCAGAGAAAAGTTGTTTTTGCCCTTGTCCCTGGAGAGAACATCTCCATATGTTCTCTCCCCCGGCCCTTGAGGGGCTGTGCTGTATCCTGGGGAAAAGCTGCTTCTTGGCTTGGTATAGGAAGGACAGGGAGGCACTTGTCCCTGTGCACATGCAGAGGTAGATGACCATCCCCTTGGGTCCCCAGTTGTGTGTTGTGCAGTGCAGCTCATTCTTGCCCTGTCAGGGCCTCTGCTACACTTACAGGCTGGACCACATTTGAAGCAGGTAGATCTATGTGGCACATCTACAAGTAAAAGGCCCTTGAATGGGATTTCCACCTATCTTGTCTTGTGGTCTGGGAGTAGCGCCATGGGGGATGTTAAGTGTTTGTGGGAATGTGCTGTAGCATTGATGAGTTTGAGGGTTTTGGTTCCAAGTCTGCTTTTTTTAAGGCGACAGGACAAAGGCTCCTATAATCCTTTCCTGTTGCCTGGAAATCCTGCGCACATGTCCCCTTTGTAAATGTCTGGGTGTCTGTAAGGCTCGGTTACCCAGTAGACCTCTGGGGGTACTTGTTGAAGACAACAGTGGTTGGGGGAAGGGAAATGGAGCTGGTAATAGGAGGCCACGGTTTTTGACAGAGGGCTGCCTGGCCTCTGGGGAGGCCCCCTTAGGTGTCAAGGCCAGTGGGGGGCAGCATCCCACACTCTGCTGCTCACGCCATGCCCCGGGCTCTACCGCTCTGTCTGGGGGGAGGTTGTAAGACACCTCTAGTCCCAGGTGCCTGAGGCCTGTACCTGATGGGACCTGCTCCCGTCAGGGCCTCTTCTGACTGTCCTTTCCCTCCTGTTTTAGATCTGTGATGCCATCTCCAAGTGGGAGCAAGCCGTGAAGGAGCTGCACTCTGGCAAGGCTGAGGGTGGCACACGTGTCGTGAAGCTGATGTACAAGAACAGGTCTCGAGTGTTGCCCGGGGGTGGGGGAGGGGGGCACTCGTCACGGCCACCGGCTGGCCTGTGCTGGACAGACAGCACGCCCACAGACAGCACTGTGTTGTGGACACTAGTTGGTGGCCCAGGCTGGCTCTGGTGATCCTCGGTGAGACCCTGGGCAGTTCAGGCTCTCAGTCCCTCTCCTGCATGTATTTGCGCATGCCTGTGCACACCCACACCCACACTATACCACACCTCCCCCCCACCCCTGGCAAGAAAATAGACCAACCCTGTGGGATGGCTGCAAGGGTTCCATTAGAAGAGTGAAATTTCTCATGAGCACTAGATATTTAAGGCTCAAGAATAAATAGCTCCTGTAACAATTCCAGCAAATATAGAAGTAGATACCATGATTTTGTGTCCATTTGGATAAGAAAATCCCATCCCAGATCTGTCTGCAGGCACATGATTTCCATTATTCTCTTGGAATCTTCAACTCCTCCAGTTCCCCCGAGAAGCTGTGATTCTGGGGAGCAGATTCCGCTGAGCAAATCCAGTAGGGGAGGGGTGTAGTTAGGTGTGGCCCGGGCCACTGTTGGCATGAGATCTCATGGCCCCGTTATCTGCCCTGTGTTGTGCTTAAATTTTCTGGAGGCAGTAGAAAAAGAGTCTCACAGATGGTATAAAAAAAGTCGTTTCTTTCTTTGGAAATCAAGTAAACAGATGCCAAGATGACCTCATCCATTCGGGATCCCAGCTGAGTCCTGGCTGCTTCTCACTGTCTTCCCTGTAGGCTGTACTTTCGGAGTCAAGTCAAAGGGGAGACAGAGCGGGAGCGGCTGCTGCTCGCCTCCCAGACCAGTGGGGAGATCGTGGCAGGGAGGTTTCCTGTCAACAAAGAGCTGGCGCTTGAGATGGCTGCCCTAATGGCCCAGGTAAGGTTCCGTGCAGGAATTGGGAGGATCAGGGAACCATCTTTGGACTCACAGGGGGCACATAGCACGCAGCCTGAAACAGGAGACTGCGGACCCTGCTGTCTCTGGCAATGGAGGGAAGCTGACTCCTTACCGTCAGAGCCCTTTACTGCAAATACACATGACATGCAGAATTCTGGACATGGAACCCAGAGCAGAGCCCTGCCTTTGAGAGCTGGCCACCGTCCCGCCATGAGATCTTGGCCAAGTCACTGCAGTGGTCTGTGCTTTCATTTCCTTCTCTGTACAGTGGAAACAAAAATGCCTCCCTGCCTGCCCCCCACAGGGTTGTACTAAGTGTGCTACTGAAATGATGTATGTCACATAATGGATATGCTGAGATTTGTACTTATAACTGTAAAACGTAAATAGAATCAGGAAGGGGAAGGTGCATTCAGAGTTCGACTCTTTTCCCTGTTACCTTTAAGAGGCTGTCTTGCCAAAGGTATCTGGGATGCCCTCATGGTTTGTATGAGAAAGGGTCTGGCTCTGCATGCTGGAGAGGAAGGGGAAATAATAAACATTTACTGAATGCTCTGTAGAGGGTCCACTGCTGAGTATGTCATGTGTATTATCTCAGTTCTTATCCCCATGTAACAGATGAGGAAATTTAAGTACTTGCTCAGGTTTACAAGGCCAGCAGATGGCAGAACAGGGACCTGAGCCGGGTCTGTGATACCGAAGGCCACGTTTGGAACACCGCAGTACGCCAGGATCTGTAGCATCTTCAGTCCTGGATCTCAGATGTTTGGATTAGAAGCGAGAAGATCCGTAGTTCTCCCTTGTCTGCCACTAATTAACTGAGTCTTTGGATAAGGCACTTAACCTCCATTGCAGAAGGAAAGTGAATATAAGTAATCATTGAGGGCCATAAGGTGATTTCTCTAGGGTCCGTGAACCGTGAGATGAAGGGTCTGTTCATGAGAAGTGTTTTCGCATCCATCCACACCCTATCAATGAAGTAACGAAGTGATGGTTGATTTCACCTCCCCAGCAGCCCCGGCCCCACCCCATCCACTTCCAGATTCTTGACTGCTCCCTCCGTGTGCTTCCAACACAGGTAGAATATGGGGACTTAGAGAGGCCCAGCCCACCAGGCCCCGGGAGCCCTCCCCCTGCCAAGGTTCAGCATCATCTCCAGCAGGTCCTAGACAGGTTCTACCCGAGGCGCTACAGACACGGGGCACCCCCTGAACAGCTGAGGTAGGCTGGCCAGATCTTGGAGGGAGTTGCTGTGGGGAGGGAGTTGCTGTGGGGAGGCAGGGGCTCTAGGGCGGGGGAAGGCCTCAGAGCTGCAGTGAAAACCTGTTGGCCCTTCACTGGCCCATTTCTCTCCATCCATCCAAACCAGGCACCTGGCAGATCTGCTGACCACAAAGTGGGCAGCCCTGCAGGGCTGCTCCTCTCCTGAGTGCATTCGCATCTACCTGACGGTGGCCCGGAAATGGCCTTTCTTTGGTGCTAAGCTCTTTGCTGCTCAGGTAAGTGCCGTGGTTTTCAGGGACCACACCCTCAGCAATGTGCCCTACATTTCTCCTCACCCTACTGTCCCTATCTGATCCCTTTTGAGCCAGTCCAGTCTGCACGGCCTGCCTGCACAATAGCAACCAGCAGAGGGCGCAATTTCTCCACCCATTTCTGGCCTCTCCGTTTTCCATGGTCCAGAGCAGAATTGTGGTCACTGCTTTTGGGCCCGGATGATTTCTGGGTGACCTTCATCTTTCCTTCTTCTTCTTCTTCTTCTTTTTTTTAATCTGATTTATTTCTGAGAGATAGAGAGAGAGCAAGCATGCACAAGCAGAAGGAAGAATAGAGGACCAACTAATTGACACACAAGGGTTCAAACTTGACATGATAACCATCTCAAGAATACCTCCATTTTTTAAAAAGTGTAGAAGAACAATATATAATCTAAACAAATACGTCTCTGCAGACTGAGGAGGGCCACGGGGGACTCCTTAACCACTCACCCCGGGGGCCAGTAGTAATCTCAGCTGGAACTTCTCTAGGCTGGCTGTCTGGTGTGCGTAAACGATATTCGTAATCAGAGTGCCGGGTCCTCAAAGCTGGGTCACGATCCTATTCACTGACGGTACAGATGCAACAGTGGACATTCACTCATTTATTCAAGAAAGAATTGTTGAGCTACTAGGTCTCAGGCAGTTCGAGAAGGCAAGAGATGAGCGAATCAAATACCATCCTGGCCTTTGTGGAGCTTCCCATCTAGTAGGGGGGATACTTATTAATCAGATAATCATATATATTCTCTCTCTAAATACACATTCCCTCTCTCTAAATACACATTTTACAAGCTGTCGTAAGTGCTTAAGAAAGGAGAAGTATCGGGGTTATAAAGGCATAGAACAGGGGAGCCTGGGGCCCTCTCAGTCCGGGAGTTTGGGAAAAGCTTCTGAAAATGAGGACATGTCCTTCCCTCTCCCCAGCCTTTTGGGTAGGAGGGCTAGGAAATCTGGATTGCCCTACTGCAGCTGGGCAGTGAAAATGAGTCATTCCAAGAATTGTCCACCAAATAGCCACTTTTCTCACTAGTAGAGCCAAAAGCCCATAAGATTGCATTCTTGCTTTCCTGTTTCTTTCACGGCCCCTAGGAAATTGGCTGAACCAAGATGTACTTCAGCTGGGAGAGACTATGGATGGAATGCCGTCAGTTTGTGAGCACTAGGAGAACACAGCCCGTTCTCTGTGCCCGTGACTGAGCAGCCAGGGCTGGCCTTGTCCTGCAGCACAGAGCCTCTCAACCTGTGTGCTATGAGTACCCCTCCCCTCTCGAGATGGTAATTGGGTGGCCAGAGCCCCAAGACCAGATGTCTTCTATTTACTTCAGCATGCTGTACAAATACTATCCTTCATGTTTTCCAAGACAAACATTGGACATTACTGCCTAGCAGATTCCTGGATGTGCCTTCTTCCTCCAAAACCTCTTACGGTTTAGCATTCCTAGCTGTGGAGACATCTGATGGGATTTTCCTGTTTCCCCAGCCTGCACAGACGTCTTCCAAGGACAGCTCTCTGGTGTGGATTGCTGTGAATGAAGACGGTGTCAGCATCCTGGATCACAGCACTATGGTAGGAAAGAATGAGGGCTGGCTGTCTGACCCTTCCTTCTCCTGAACAGCACTTTTTCTTCTCCTCTGTGGACTCAAAGAGCTGAGCTAAGTGACCATGGTTTCCCAACCCACCCTACCCAAGCCTTGCTTTCCTCTAGGCTAGACACAGCTTATAGACATTCAAGATGTAGATCTCCAAGTTAGGACCACTTCCAAGTTCTCCCTTTCTGGTTAAGGCTACTTATGCTTGGAATAGACAGGGGGTGCTGGTTCATCTCCGGAGGCAGGTGGGAAGTTTCCCCAGAACTGACTGGCTTCTTCTCACAGCAAGTGCACGTCACTTACCCCTACTCTTCAGTAATGACCTTCGGTGGCTGCCGGGATGACTTCATGCTTGTGATTAGATCCATTCCAGACCAGAGCTCTGGAAAAGGCCACATTGAGAAGTTGCTCTTCCGGATGGCCGCTCCCAAGGTGGGTCTGACAGCTGTTAAAACAGGATACTCGGATCTCTCTAGAATGAGGAGGTGGGCTTGAAGTTAAGGAAGCTGGGTTATGACGGCCTCTATGAGGGCCCTCCCCCAGGTAAAACTCTGGTCTTAGCTGTAATCAGTCCTCCGAAGGGTTCGGGTAGGGCTGCAGCTCCGAGTCCCTGCCAAGCTGGTGGGTGCGGGGCTGGCTGAGAGGGCTCGCACTCTGGTCCAGCAGCTCCCCTGCCCTCCACGTGGTACTTTCAGCCCCCGCAGCCCAGCACTGCACAGGCTGGAGGCGGGTGCCCACTCGCTGCTCTTGCAGCAGACCGGGGGCCAGGGCAGCCAGCTGCCTCCCGTGTGCGCTCTTCTGCTGGCTTCTGCCAACACTAGTCCCCAGGTGGGACAGTCTGCACATGCTCCCCCTTCCTTACGGTCTTAAAGTCCATCCCAGAGACCACTTCTGCTTTAAGGGCTTTGTATCCTGCTTGGTGCGGGAGATACAGACTAGCAAAAATAACAAAGACTCCAAAACCCAAGTTCTGATTTATAGTTTCGGACTTCCTTCTGAGGGTAAGTGGAAACCCTGTTGTTTTAATCCTAAAATTGGAGTTTCCCCAACCTCCTCCTTTTAATGCTGCCCCTGCCAAAGGAGAGGATACACAGACACTTCCTCCAGGGAGGCCCGCTTCCCTGGCTTGGAGGTGAACAGAGCAGAGTATCGCCTCTCCTGTTCTCAGGAGGGTACTCTGCATCAGTGGCCCTTCAGACCAACAGGCACCCACTTCACTGGGCCTCTGAACCTCCCAGAAATGATCCCCTTTCAACATTTTCTCCCAGGTATTTTTAAGAGATAAGAAACTGAAGCCCAGGAAGGTTATGCACCCAGTATAGCAGCAGTATGTGAGAAAGACGGCATGTAAGCCGGCAGGTTGAATTCCTTTGTTTCTGTTGTCTCAAGATTGCAGAGGCTACGTTCATCATGGCCAGCTACATGAACTATTGCTCCGTGACTGTGAACCCCACAACAACCCACCCGCTGCCCGCCAGCTAGGGGAACCGGACGGACAGCAGTTCTTTGCTTCTGTTCCGCGTGCTGCCAGAGGGCCAACGTTGCTGTGAATGCTTCTCCTACCCCTTTCCCCCCAAACCACCTGGTACCTCTGGGATTAGAGATCTGTATCCTAGGGTATGATACTGCTGTGATGGGCCGGACAGCCCTCCCCCAACCCCGCCCTGTTTGTTCTATGAAATGTCTAGTTCAGTGTCCCTGAAGCCTTTACTCTGTAGGTGCCTTATGTTTCAGGGCCCAACTTTTAAAAATCCAGACCAGTATAGAAACCACTTTTTTTCACCAGAATACTGAGCTCTGGATGCTGCCCGATTCTAGACACAGACTGGGATGGTCCACTGTTACTGGTTACTGAGGGCATCAGTGCTGTAAATCAAGGCTTTCTGCATGGATACTCTTGGGAAGGCCAGTATCTTTTATACTGTACATGGTCCTTATGTGGGGATTTATACTTGAAGTTTTCCCAACATCCCCAAACAAGACAGGACTAAAATTTCCAATTCACCTGAACTGTGACAAAAGCCCAGAACTCATTAAAACTGGACTGCCGTTCCCAGATGGGAAAGGTATTGGCAGGGCTGAAGAAAAAGGAAGACTCACCTTTTCCCTTCCCCACTGTAAGAGAGCAGGCATTTGCAGTGCCCTCTGGGGCAGCAGCTCCTGTCTTTGCAGGACAAGGAAAGGCACTATCCCTGCTGAGATTGAAGCTATTCTCCCTCACACTGGACTGTCAGCCCAACTGGGTACAAGCAAGGGCAGGGGGTAAGTCCAACATGACCTCTCCCTGTCTCATTTTAACCACTAGCTAGGGCTCAGTGAAGGCTGTGCTTCCTACTGTAGGATGGGGTGGTCGTCACTAGTTTCCTTGTTCTTTGAAAGACCAAACAAATGCACCGGTTTTTGCTGCTTTGTGAGGCCACCAAAGAGGAGTCAGAAACAGAATCCAGGCTTGTGGGCCTGGATTTACTCAAGACTTCCGGCGAACTTCCGCTGGGAATTAGTTCGAGGGCAAAAGGCATGTAGGCTAAGAGCATCCTGATGATACAAATACCCCCTAACCCCAACGGAGACCTTATGTTGAGTGCAGAGATGATCCCTGTCTCCACCCTCCCCTGAGAGAAAACAAAAAGATGAAAGAGTTCATTCATACTCTGATTTTCCAGCATTGGAGAAACTTGAGTTTTATTTCATAGCTCTAAGGCAGTCTGAGCATTTGTCAATAAAGTGCTGAAAACTGTATGGGTTTAGCAGTAGCATCTAAGAACCAAGCCTTTGACTTCAGCGAAGTGTGTGTGCGTGTGTGTGTGTGTGTTGCACACTGTAAGAACTTCAAGGCTGGAACTGGTTATCTGAACACCTCAGCTGCTGTAGGCTTCCCCTCTCTCACCCTTTAAACATAAAGCAGCACATGATAGTGTCTGCCTCTTTTAAGTGAACTTGACTTTGCAAGACTGGAAATTTTATAGCCATCTCTCATTTCTATTGCTGCCTTTCCCCCAGGATTTAGGAACTAGATGAGACATTTCTACCTCAAACAAGTCACACGTCATATGTACCACAGGCTCCAAACAACCCCTCCTATACTGGTGTAAAATTACGGCTCTAGTTTATAATACCCTGAGTGTCTCCAGGCCCATGAGGATAATGTTATCCACCTGGGAGTTTAAAGAAAAAAAAAAAAATTAGGATTCTAAGGAAAAAGCAAGCAAGGATGGAGCTGTGTTCACACTTAACTTGGGGGTCAAGCTATTTCCCCCACCCTATCTCCTTCCCAGCCCTTCAGGAATCCTCCCATAGTTTATTAATTCTACACAGAAGAAACTGCCTTATAATCAAAAGCTTCTACAGTTGGTGTGTTTATCCTTTTTTAACATGTGTGGAAACCAAAGTCGAACTTCTGTCCAGCCTTTGGTGTCACCCCTCTTGGCAAAAGATGTTTTCAAAACCCTAGACAATGCTGACTAACAGCAGAGTATTAATGTGCTTGACATCCATGACTGCAATGCTGTGTTCATGTTGTCAATAAAAAGCAGCTGTGAACCAGGCAATTACTGTGTATGTTTTGGAAGGGGATCGATTTATTAAGACAGTCATCATAAATTAACCCTGTACAGAACACGGAAGGTAGGTGCACAGAGACTGGTCTTTCGTAGGACATTTCTTCCTAGTCACCAGTACCTGAAGGGCTTGACTTTTGCACAGAGGTACTGTGTAGTAGGAAATTATGTTTCTTAAGAAATCTGCTGTCAGTGTCCCATGTCTGCGCCACAAACTCTACAAAATGTAAACCTGCATGTGCTTAGGAATTTCACAAAGTGCTCTTTGTCAACGTTACTTTTGACATACCACTGCTTAAGGTCTCCCCTCAAACGATAAAGTAGGTAGAACCTTACAAGGGGATCACTAAAACAGACAAATACTTTGCTCCACATCACACAATGAGTAAGGTTTCCAGTCACCTGCTCTGTGGCTCTGAGCTCCACTGCATCCATCCTGGTTCTTAGAGCTGTGTCCACCAGATGGTTTAGGATACAGAAAATAAACCAGCCATTATGGCTTAGGAGTCCTCTCCCATGGAAGACAATACTGGCCTTCTGAAATGCTGGGACTCATGGACTTGCTGATGCAGCTTTCTGGTGTGCCAGGATCTCCTGGCAACTCCTGTACACTTCAATCAAGCAGTCCAGGCGGGGCTTGGCACTCTGAATTCCAAAGGGAAGAAACGCAGAGTCAAGATGAACAAAAGAGAGAGCTTAGCCGTGCAGCAGCCATGTGCAACCACAAGCTCTCCCCACAGCAGCGGTCTAAACAGCTCAGGTGTGAGCTCGGAGAGGCAGGAGTTTGGGCCACACAGCATCTAACTGGCTAAGGAAGCAAGAGGATAACAGATGACAGACCCTCAGAAATGTCACAAGCTGTGAGAGCCTTCAAGGACAAGAAGGGCAATTTAATATATAAATATTAAAAAGTATTATGTACAATGAAATGTGATACAACCAAAATTAAAAGTCACAGAATGGGAAAAATATATGTGGAAAGCATATTTAATAAAAGTTCATTATCTAAAATATGTAAGTTGTTACAAATGTATAATCAGTATCTAGACTTGACTAATAGAAGAGATGGATAGTTTAAAACAAGAGGAAAAACAGCTAATTCAAGGAAAGATAAATCTCTTTGTCATTTAAGAAGAGATTTAAGAAACTTTAAATTCCCTTACCTACATACTAAAGGAAACAAATAATTAAACCCGCTGTTAGCCAAGACTGTAGAAAAACAAGTACAGATTCCCAAAAATATGGTAAAGTTGTCCAATCTCTGGACCCAAATCTCAAACTGTAAAAATCTATGAAACTGTTCATAAGCTTTAATAAAATAATTTTGAGGGCACCTGGTTGGCTCAGTTGGCTGAGTGACTGCCTTCGGCTCGAGTCATGATCCCGGACTTCCAGGATCAAGTCCCACACTGGGCTCCTAGCTCCTTAGGGAGTCTGCTTCTCCCTCTGACCTTCTCCTCTCTCACGCTCTCTCTCACTCATTCTCTCTCAAATAAATAAGATCTTTAAAAAATAATAATAATAAAATAATTTTGAACTGTAATGCAAAAGAATTTTAGCTTAGTGGTCTTAAATCCAAAGTGAGAAAAGGAAGGGCAATAAGGAAAAGTTAACTATATACATAAATAGTCTACATACCTATAATCCTGTTTGTGTATTTCGTGTAAAAGCAAGGCAAAAAATAACCTGGAGATGATTTCAAAAGCTAGCAGTAGAGTGGCTAAATAAACTGATACTCAACATGATAATAAAACTATTTAAAATAATAATTATAATGGATTCTGTTGATGCATGAAAATATGTACATTAGATTTAAAAAGCAAGACATAAATTAGGTAACAGTATGTGCAGATCAATGGACATCAATGTATAAAATCATATATTGGCAGACTAACAAAATAGATGAATGGTGATTTACAGGCAGAAATTGCTATTTTTTTCTTTAAAATTTGGATAAATTTGTAATATTTCTGAAAGCCTGTATTTGATTCAGAAAGAAACTTTTGAAATAACTAAAATCCTAACTTTGATTAAAAATAGCTGTCAGGGGGCACCTGGGTGGCTCAGTCGGTTAAAGCCTCTGCCTTTGGCTCAGGTCATATCCCAGGGTTCTGGGATTGAGCCCCGCATCGGGCTCTCTGCTCAGCAGGGAGCCTGCTTCCCCTTCTCTCTCTGCCTACTTGTGATCTCTGTCTGTCAAATAAATAAATAAAATCTGAAAAAAAAAAAAAAATAGCTGTCAGATGTCCTCAAATACTCTTGGCAACTAGAGTTTACACTCCTACTGAGTATAAGTAGCAGTGGATATGCAGAAAACGGGGAAAGGTAAATTTTTCTGAAGAAACTTTAGACAACTGTTCTGTGCTCACCTGGAAGACAGGTACTACTTGGGATATCCCATGTGGTTCCACTGGATCCTTCAATAAAATGCAGAGGTAGTAAATCACCTTCTGCTGTAAGACAATAAACCAAACAGCAGAGATCTAAGTGAAACTCACTTTGTTTTCTTTTTCTTCAAGGGAAGGCTAAAAGCTTTTTCTAAGCAGTTATCTCTATTAGAACACTTGATTGCTTTTGAAGTGAAGAAAAAAATATATTCTCATTCTCTAACATCAGCAGCAACAACAATAAGAGGTGCTATTTTGATGGGTGCCTGGGTGGCTCAGTGGGTTGAAGCCTCTGCCTTCAGCTCGGGTCACGATCCCAGAGTCTTGGGATCGAGTCCCGTATCAGGTTCTCTGCTCAGCAGGTAGCCTGCTTCTCCGTCTCTCTCTGCCTGCCTCTCTGCCTACTTGTGATCTCCGTCTGTCAAATAAATAAATAAAATCTTTAAAAAAAAAAAAAAAGGTGATTTTGAAGCTGGGCTAAAAAAGTTGAAATGCTGACTTACTTTCTACGAAAACCTGCTATATCTCTGTAACAATAAAGGAATGAACCTTTCCGATGTAAGTTTCACTTTCATGGTTCATGGACATGCCAGCCAAAAAGGAAACACTATAATCCCAGAACCGAGTCTTCAAGTTTAATTCTTTGACATCAAGGTATTAAGACTCGTTTTAGACTCCAGCAACGGCCATGGGCTACCTCCTCCAGAGAAATCTGTAATACTTACAACTTAACTACTTACCATGTAAATAGCCTCATTGATGACCACATCCTTCACCTTGCCCATCTCTATGAAGGTAGTGCTTTCTTTGCCAGAGGCATAGGATGAAGTCATCTGGATGCCAAGGGAATCAATGATTAACAGAGTCTCCTGATCAATCTTGACAAAATGGAGATAACCAAGCAGCCCTAGGAGGGTGATGAAGATGGCAGCAGAGAGGATCATGCTGTTCTGAAGAGAGAGCCAGACACAGGCGGTAAGATTACCAAATGGTCCTCCACACAGATCTCTGCTGTTTAACTGGTCCACTCCACGCAATGTGGAAAAAAGCCTGTGTTCTATGGTGAGTTGAAAAGATGGAAGGAACATGCATGGAGGAAGAGAAAATCACTTATTTTAGCTCTGCAGTGCTATGAAAGCATATGATGAAGTACATCCAGACAACAAATGGATAGGTGTAGGAGGAGAACCTCGATCACCAAAATAGTACCCACCATCACACCACTCTCAGAGGTTCTTCTTTCAAAACCGAAAATTAAGGACTCAGACCTTTTCCTCTCATGCTCCATCAGTGGAATATACAGTGCAAAAATCAGACAATACAATAATAAAATGCTTTAGCACAGTGTAGCAGACAGTACTCAACAGCCACTCCTCCTTCCTAACTGAACTTGGAATCATGATTGGTTCCCACTCCTGCCAATGACTGGTTTAGAAATGGACAAATGACACAACTCTGGCCAACACAAGGGGAGGTCTGCCGAAGGGGCCTCTGGAAAATGAAGCCCATCTTAAAAAGAGATCTAAGGAAGAAAAGGTCACTTCCTCTTGAGGTTTGATGCCTGAAACTACTATGAAACTACTACTACTCTGCCAGGCCATGTAGAAAGCCAGATTGAGGATGAGAACAACAGTGGAAGAGCAGTAAGATGAAAATAATTAAAAGGCCTTTAAGAGCCTCTTATGCCCTCAAGAGCCCTCTTTCCTCCTAATTCCTTTGTTTAATAATAAAGATCACATCATCTGGAGCTCTTCTAGTTCTTTTGGGTAGTGACTAACTGATGTGGTAAGCCTGACTGAGTAGCTGAAATGACTAACTTACGTGTTAAAGGCTCAAAAAAGGGTATTTATTCCTTTGATTCTAAGACACATTTACAATCTTTCAACATTTCTGAAATTGAATGTGTTTTTCTATTGATGTACATTTTTTGTGCCATTATTTTCTTTTTTTTTTTTTCCAAAAAAGCTATTATTTAGAAGGATGGCACAGAGAAAAAAAATCACTGATGACCTAGAAACAAAACAGATTCAGTACTTTATGAATATCATTCCTCGATGGCAGAAGTATCTCTATACTTTATTACTGGTAAGATGCTCTCTCTGACCTAACCCTAATCACACTCTTCTAAACCCTCATCCTTGGGTGTCCATCCTTGTTAGGCCTGCATTGCTCAGCAAGCTGTACCAAGAATCTTGCTAAGTCGGTTTAGAGAGAATCTTTGGCCTCTGATCATTCTGGCCTGCCTTTAGCAAGAATCATGTCAAGTCAAGTTAGCCAGAATCCCCCTTTATCCCTGAGGTTTCTTTTCTGTCATTTTCCATCCACCCCCCCACCCACTGTGCTCCTTGGCTATCAATTCCCACTTGTCCTTTCTGTACTCAGAATTGAGCCCAATTCTGCACTGAGGTCACTCTTTCTCCTATTGCAATAGTTTCTGAATAAAATCTGTTTTTGCTGCTTTAACTATTGACTGCCTTTGGTTTTCCTTGAAAATACTTTTCTACTTCATTCCACCTAAAACACAGTAAGTATTCGATCAAGAGTCTGTTTGGGCCTGATCTATTTTTGTCTGGTCCACCCTGAGCTTGGAATGGTTTCACCAATTTTTAAATGGTTTAAAAAAGAAAGGAAAAGAAACAGAAGACTGAGACAGAGACCTGTAAAGCCTCAAATATTTACTATTTGGCCTTTTAAAGATAAAGTTTGCTGACCTCTGTGCTAGGTAATTACTTGTTGATTAATGAATGGAGAATGGAAAAATCTATGTGCTCGGTCTCTGATGATCCAGAAATATCTACTTTGAGTTAATTAAATGCCTAGTATCTAGTACAGTGTCTGGTTCATAGTCTGAACTCAATAAGCCTTATGGAAGAATAGAGAGAAATAAAATTCAGTCCTGGCCCTTACAGATGTGTAAGAGACAAAATTAATACACATAAGATATTTTTGGAGAATACTACAAAACTGGGTATAACTACCTAAGAAAGGATTAAAAGAGAGAGAGAGCAAGAAAGATATCAAAGCACACAGGATATCCCATGAAGACTTCCAAGGAAGAAGGATTTTCACTGGTACAGAAGAGGTAGTGGTTATTGACAGATACACTTAATTGAGAAAAGGAAGAGGGAAAAGCATTCCAGATTGGAATAAATAAGGTAATAACCTGCAATTTTTTTTAAAGATTTTATTTATTTATTTCTCAGAGTGAGCACAGAAAGACAGAGTGGCAAGCAGAGGCAAAGGGAGAAGCAGGCTCCCTGCTAAGCAAGGAGCCCGATGTGGGACTCGATCCCAGGACGGGGGGATCATGATCTGAGCCGAAGGCAGCCACTCAACGAACTGAGCCACCCAGGTGTCCCATAACCTGCAATTTTAATAGAACTGTGAATTTAAAAACCAGTTTGATTTGAAGCCCATGTATGCTATTTACGAGCTTTGTGACTTTGGGTTTTCTTCTAAGAAATGAGACATTCAGGAAAGCAGCTGGCAGTCAGGGGGCATTTAAGTAATTATACGTTCCCTCCTCCTCACATGACCACGTGACCAGAACACAGGCTAGTATTAAAATTCAACTACATTATAAATTAAATCTTTTTAGGGGGAGGGAGAAGGACTGTCTTGGCAACTTAACTACTTCAACTGACTTTTGAACAAACTTTTAGATATAGTTTGGTACAAATTAGAGCAGTCTTAATTCTGCATATTATCTACATCAAATTACCATGCTCTGATCGTAAAAAAGCCAATGAAAACAAGATCCAAATTATAAATAGCCATAGCTCTGGTCAGATCACTCCTAGGATAGTATGTTCAATTCAGGGCATACATACAAAACTAAACTCATTCTGAAAAGGACAATTAGGATGACTCCTTTTATTTGAGGGCTGTCACAAAGCTACTGCACGTGACCCTCACAACACTGTGAAGCTGGCATGGAAGAGAGCAATTCCATTTTAGACATGTGAAAACCGAGGCTCAGAAAATAGGAAGGAGGGGTGCTGGGTGGCTCAGTGGGTTAAGCCTCTGCCTTCCGCTCAGGTTGTGATCTCAGGGTCCTGGGATCAGCTCCACATGGCATCTGGCTCTCTGCTTGGCGGGGAGCCTGCTTCCCCCCCTCTCTCTTTGCCTGCTGCTCTGCCTACTTGTGATCTGTCAAATAAATAAAATCTTTTTTAAAAAAGTAGGAATGAGTCTAGCAAGAACATAGAAACAACTCATCTCCAAAACTTCACAATTCTTTAGAAAGTACTTAAAAGTTGGGGAAGGGGTGGGGGGGAGTAGATTACCTTGAAAAACAGATTAGGAAGAACTATCAAGCTCATATTGTGGAGACAAAGGCAGTTCTTGAACACTACAGGGGCGCCTGGGTGGCTCAGTGGGTTTAAAGCCTCTGCCTTGGGCTCAGGTCATGGTCTCAGGGTCCTCGGATTGAGCCCCGCATCAGGCTCTCTGCTCAGCGGGGAGCCTGCTTCCCTCTCTCTCTGTCTGCCTCTCTGCCTACTTGTGATCTCTGTCTGTCGAATAAATAAATAAAATCTTAAAAAAAAAAAAAAAGACTACATACGGTGCTGCTAGCAGTGACTCCTCTGAGGAGTGGAAGTGATGGATAAGGACGATCCACTTAATAGTTCTCGGAACTCCTGGAACTGAATTACCGTGGGCGTGTACTATGTGGAGCACATGCACGTTAAAGCCTTAGGTCGTTGTGCAAGGACTAACTAAATGTACGCTGGGTGGAACCGCAGCGCACCACCCACAAGACCCACAAGAGGGAGAGTACAGGTGTAAAAACTTGACTAAACGTGAAGAAAACAACTGTCCAGCGGCGGAACCAGCTAGTTCCCGCCCTCCGACCCAATAACAGGAGGTCTGGGCTCGACCCGATGACCCCAAAGACCCTTCCAAACCCCAGCACCCGACTCCGACCGCGGAAAGGGGCCGACCGGCCATTACCTCGCAGAGGGTGAAGAGTCCGTAGGCCGCTAGCCACACGGTGCAGGTGACAGCGGTGAGCGAGAGCAACGACAGTCGAGGGCAGCTGAGGCAGAACTCCCGGCAGGACGGGGAGTAGTAGCGGCGCTGCAGGGCCAAGCGACCGCCGCAAATATCCGAGAAGCTCTGCTCGTCCTCCATGGCCCGATCTCCCCCTTCCCACCCGACCGCGCGGCTCTAGTCCACCCGCCTGCTCCCTCTCGCCCGTCAGGACCCACTTCCGGGGAGCGACGTCAGACCCGCCCCTCCCCGCCCCACGCTCCGCGCAGCCGCAGCTCCGCACCGAGACCCGAGGCGCGGGTGCGCTGGCGTGTGTTTCGCGTTCCCCGGCTGTGCTGTGTTTCTGCGACTGTCTACTCCGGAGACTCGCGGGGGTGCTGACCCAACCGGCCGATTAAAACCGCTGTTAACGCGCTTTCGCTCTGCAAACCGTTTTCTATTTCTCAGCCAGAGTACGCCCCAGGGAGACAGTCCGCAGGTATAGACTCACTCCAGGCTCCCGCTCACTCACGCATTCGTGCGTGCACGCGTGCATTCCTGAGCCAGGCGGTTTTAAGTGCTGAGGATACAGCGCTGACCAGTGCGGAAAGTCTCTACCTTTAAGCAGCGTCCTTCCTAGTAGAAGAAACAATATGGAAGTAATTTCAGAGAGTGCTGCTGGCGATAACAGGAGGGGCAGGGGTGGCTTGGGGACTTGCGATAGGGCAGTCAGGGAAGTCTGAGGACACTGCACCTGCACGGACGAGGAGCCAGACTGGTCTGGGAGAGCTCTGCAGGAGGAATTTGCCGGGTTGGAGGGCCAGGAAAGGCAAAGCCCCCGAGGCTGGAACAAGGTTGACTTCCTGGAGGAATAAAGTGGCTGACGAAAACTGAATGTGGAAGTTGGGAAGGTAGTTGCAGGGCTCAGATCCTAGAAGGTCTTGGGCCTGGTAAGAAGTTTGGATTTCAGTGGCTGGGAGTTCTCTCTTCCCAGTCGCTGCTTGGAGCAATGAGGTAGATGAGTCCTGGCTAGGAGGTTAGCAAGAGAGGAAGATGCACAGGATGTGGATAATAAAATTACTAAGCTCATGAGTAATAGCGGCCTGTGGGTTCTTCTTTATTTCTTTTTCTTTGGATGTGGCTTGTGGCCCGTTAGAGTTACGGCGCTTCAGACCCGAGGCAGCATCTTGTATGAAAGAATTGGTCCCTCTGTTTATACAGATAAGTGGCGTAACGGTCTTAGCAGCTTTAAGTCTCTCTGATGAGTCAGGTTCCATTTTTCCATCTTCATGCCGGATTTTGTTTCCTTTTTTCCCCCCAAAGGATATTCTTCAAGTGTTACTTTGTTTTTCCAATTTTATTTCTATACCCTTAATCTTACCAAGCAATAGTGTAAATAACATTTGATGTCTTAAAATTATAAAAGTGATGTTTGCTTATTGTGGAAAATTTGAAAAATACAGAAAAGAAGAAAAAGCCACCCATATTTCCACCACTCAGAGAAACACTGTTGATGTTCTGAAGAAATCTCCAGTCCCAGAGCTCTTAACCTGAACTCCATGGATAAAATCAGAAATTTATCTTTAGTTTCATTATCTCTTAATTAAAATTTAACCTTTTTTTTTTGGTTATGAATGCGGGCAACAAACCAATTAGTACTAGCAATACTTGTTACTCTGATAGAAAACGCAAATATTTTCATTTCACAATAATTGTTATCTCCAAATGTCATTTCCACTCATCACTACTTCAAAATTGCAGTAATTATTAGACCCACTTTTATATCTTACTAATCTGTCAATAGAGACACATACAACACATACTAAAGATATTTTGATAACTATTTTAATTCAGAGGTTTTTAAAATCCTATGTATTGTATTCATTTTAAGACATTATGGTGATAAAGGTTACCAGATTTACAGAGGGTCTGTGACACAAAAAAGGTTAAGAACCTGAGCAAGTTCAGAAGGCTCACAACTATAGATCATAGAGAGAGGAAAAGGCACTTAATGTACTTATTTTTTTGAATATTAATGATTCAGGGTACATAGTGTGGTAATATAATTCCAAAATCCTTATAGCTCCTTTGTTCTTTCAGATCACAGTGTCATCTTAACTCTGTTCTGCAGTTTGAGACCTCAGTAGAAATTGAATTTCTATGTATTTGCCGTTTAGCTAGATGCCATCCATGAAGTGATAAGTTCTCATGAATATGACCAAATAAAAAGGGCAAGGAGGGAGGGGTCCCTGGCTGGCTCAATTGGAAGAATATGTGACTCTTGATCTCAGGGGTGTGAGTTCAAGCCCCATATTTGGTGTAGAGATTACTAAAAGAAAATAAATAAGCTTTAAAATAAAAACAGCAAGGAGTGGTTGTTTTAGTTCTAAATGTTGGATTTCAAAGTATTGATAAGCCTCAGAAGTTCAGTAGAATATATCAGCAAAGAAGGACAGCTGATGAAAAGAGCTTAGACTTACCAATTAGCAAGTTTCTCCAAGAAAGTTTATTATCTTTTTGCAGGGTCACAACCAATACCCAAGTGAATTCCATTGTGGAGAAGCAGGGAAAGGAAGCTCGAGAAACATGTGTACTCTGTATTTATCAAGATAGGCTGTTATTTTAAAAACAAAACAACAAAAACACAATTTCAGAGGCTGAGCACAAGTGTTTAGTTATTACCTCTCTGTTCCACTTGGATGCTTGTAGTCAGTCAGATGCCTTAGAATTTCTGCCAAGAGGTTATTTGGAAACCCAGGCTTCTTCCAGATGGTGGCTTCATGATCCCTTGGGACCTTGTCATGCTCCTCTCCATTGGATCCTCTGTATCTGGCCAACAGATGAAGGGCAAGAATGGGGGATCATGCATGGGAGGGTTTTATGGCCAAGCCTTCCACCCACATTCCACTGGCCAGAATTTATCGACTTGCTTATATGTAACTTCAAAGGAGGCCGGGAAACATGGTTTATTGGTATGCCCAGAGGGGAGAGAGAAATGATTTGTTAAGAACAACTACTGGCCCGCCTTTGCTACATTTTCCAAAGAATACTGACTACAAGAAACAGAAAATATATTTGAGAGAATTGAGCATTATGGTCACAGTACACAGAACTAATCTGACTTACTTTTAGTAAGGTGGGTATTAGTTATTTCTACTAGTGAAGTTATTCTTGGAATGAGTATCTATGAACATGAATAGTAAGAAAAAAAAAATCTGATCGAAGTGCCTGGGCGGCTCAGTGGGTTAAGTGGCCAACTCTTGATTTCAACTTGGCATGAACTCAGGGTCCTGGGATCCAGCCCTGCATTGGGCTCCACGCTAAGTGGGGAGTCTGCTTCAGATTCTAGACTGTTGGCCTCCGTCTCTCCACTTTTCAGATTCTTCTTTTGTTTGTTTCACATAAGATACCCAAGGATTTTATCTATTTATTTATTTATTCATTTAAAGATTTTTATTTATTTGACACAGAGAGAGCACAGCAGGGCAAACAGGAGAGGGAGAAGCAGCCTCCCTGCTGAGCAGGGAACCCTATATGGGGCTTGATCTGAGGACCCCGGGTTCATGACCTGAACTGAAGGCAGATGCTTAACCGACTGAGCCACCCAGGCGCCACGGATTTTATTTTACTTTATTTTTTATTTTTTTAAAGACTTTATTTATTTGACAGAGATCACAAGCAGGCAGAGAGAGAGGCAAGTAGACTCCCTGCTGAGCAGAGAGCCCGATGCAGGTCTCAATCCCAGGACCATAAGTTCATGACCTGAGCCGAAGGCAGCGGCTTAACCCACTGAGCCATCTAGGCGCCCTATTTTTTTTTTTTTTTAAAGATTTTATTTATTAGAGTGCGTGAGTGGTTTAGCTGTTAAGCGTCTACCTTCAGCTCAGGTCATGATCCCGGAGTCCTGGAATCAAGCCCTGCGTCGTGATTGCTGCTTAAGGGGAAGCCTACTTCTCCCTCTCCTATTTCCCCTGTTTGTGTTCCCTCTCTCGCAGTCTCTCTCTCTCCCAAATAAATAACATCTTTTTAAAAATTTATTTATTTGAGAGCGAGGAGAGAGAACATGAGCAGGGTGAGGGGCAGGGGGAGAGGAAGAGTCAGACTCCCCACTGAGCAGGGAGTCCAATGCAGGGCTCGATCCCAGGACCCTGGGATCATGATCTGAGCTGAAGGCAGACACTTAACTGACTGAGCCACCCAGGCAAACCAAAAATGTCCCAGGATATTAGCTGTTCTCAGTGGGAAGAATAGGGAAGGGTATATCTACCCCATCTTTTAGAAGTGGAATTTTCCTTATCCATTTAAAACAATATTTTTTAAGATTTTATTTATTTGACAGAGAGTGAGAGAGTGCAAGTAGGGGGAACGGGAGAAGGAGAAGCAGGCTCCCTGCTCAGGATTTGGGGCTCAATCCCAGAACCCTAGGATCATGACCTGAGCTGAAGGCAGGTGCTTAACCCACTGAGCAACCCAGGTGCCCCTAAAACAATTTTTATTGAGGTGTTATCATCCATGCAGTAAAATGTACTCTATGCCTTACATTTTCCTACTCTTAATGGTGTCTTTTTGTGAAGAGAGGTTTTAATTTTAATGAAGTCTAATTTATCCATCTTTTCTTTTATGGTTAATGCTGTTTTAGATCCTGTTCCAGACAGTTTGCCTGCCTCAAATTATGAAAATTTTCTATTCCTTTTTTTCCCTAAAGCTTCTTTTACTTTTCATATTTAGATTTATGATCCATTTTGAATTAATTTTTGTTTGATAGGAGGTAGGGGTCAGTGTTCTTTATTTTCCCCCACTAGCTTGTTTTTTTTAAATTTTTAAAAATTTATTTAATTGAGAGAGAGAAAACACGAGTGGAGGGGCAGACTCTCCACCAAATAGGGAGCCTGATGTGGGTCTTGATCCGAGTACCCTGGGATCATGACCTGAGCCAAAGGTAGATGCTTAACTAACTGAGCCACCCAGGTGCACTTCCCCCAATAGCTTTGTTGAAAACACCGTCTTTCCCCACTGACTGCAGTGATGGCTTTGGTGTAAATCAAGTGACTACCTTTGTGTCCGTCTGTTTCCAAATTCTGTTATGGTCTGTTTTTCTATTTTGTCTTTTCTTGTGTCAACATCAACCTGTCTCAATTACTATAGTTTTATAGTAGGTTTTGATTTCTCATGGTGTTGTCTTTTAACTTCGATCTTTTTCTTTAAGATTATGATAGCTATACTAGGTTCTTTGTATTTTCACCACAAATTTTGCTTGGGTTGTATCAAGTCTATCAATCAATTTAGGGAGAATAGATGTCTTAACTATGCAGAGTCTTCCAGCCCATGGACCTGGTATATTTCTCCACTTATTTAATTTTTCTCTAATTTCTCTCAGCAATATTTTGTAGTTGTCTTGCACATCTTCCTTTAGACTTATTTCTAGGTGTTTAATGTTTTTTGACATTCTTATAAATATATATTTTTAAAATCTTATTACCTGTCCTTTTTTTTTTTAAAGATTTTATTTATTTATCTGACAGAGATCACAAGCAGGCAGAAGAAGAGGGGGAAGCAGGCCCCCTGCTGAGCAGAGAGCCTGATGCAGGGCTCCATCCCAGGACCCCGGGACCACGACCCAAGCCAAAGACAGAGGCCTCAACCCACTGAGCCACACAGGCGCCCCTACCTGTCCATTTTTAATAAGATAACGTTTTTTATTTTCCCAGCATCAAATTGAAATTATATAAAAGAAAATACATCTATCACCCTGCCACCTAAACCAATAAATCTTCATTTCCCAAGCATTAAGTCCTCTTGTTTTAATGTTTTTATTGTCGAAAAGATGACATAATACAGAAAATTTTTGAATGAGAGAAAAATATTATACCCAAACCTAAAAACCTTTCAGTGTTACATGTTACTCTCTCATTCCATCTCTTAATTATTGCACATTTTTAATATTTTATTTTATTTTAAAGATTTTATTTATCTGACGGAGAGAGATCACAAGTAGGCAGAGAGGCAGGCGGGGGAGGGGGGAAGCACACTCCCTGCTGAACAGAGAGCCCGATGTGGGGCTCGATCCCAGGACCCTGAGACCATGACCTGAGCCGAAGGCAGAGGCTTTAATCTACTGAGCCATCCAGGTGCCCCTGCACTTTTTTTTTTTATATTTTATTTATTTATTTGAAATAGAGTGAGAGAGAGAGTGAGCACAAGTTGGGGGGCAGTAGGCAGAGGGAGAAGCAGGTTTACACTGAGCAAGGAGCCCCACATGGGACTCGATCCCAGGACATTGGGATTATGACCTGAACTGAAGGCAGACACTTAACCAACTGAGCCACCCAGGCGCCCCTAATTACTGCACTTTTTAAAAATTATTGTAGACATAGTGTGTATGACATTTGTAATGTTAAAATGTAAACTGTGGCATATTAAAAATTTTAAGTTTGGGACACCTGGGTGGCTCCATCAGTTAAGCATCTGACTCTCGATCTCAGGGTTGTGAGTTCAAAGCCTGTGCTGGGCATGGAGCCTACTTTAAAAAAGTTTTTTTTTTAAGTTTGAGCAAAAATCTGTTTGGGGGATCCTGGGTGGCTCAGTCGGTTGAACATCTGCCTTTGGCTCAGGTTGTGATCCCAGAATCCTGGGATCGAGCCCCATATAGGGCTCTCTGCTCAGCGGGGAGCCTGCTTCTCCCTCTCCCTCTGACTGCTGCTCCCCCTGCTTGTGTGCTCTCTGTCAAATAAATAAAATCTTAAAAAAAAAAAAAAAGTTTGAATAGGGCAATGTCAATCCAGAAGTAGTTAGGAGCTCTCCACTTGACAGGAGGTAGGGGAAAGACTTTTAGAAGAGGTGGAAGCAAAGCAAGGAAATTATGTGATTGCCTATAGCTTACGGTTGCCTTATTTGAGAACTTATTTGTTGACTGTGATTGGTTGTGCTTGGGTTTAGATTTCTTAATCTTGAGGCATTTACAGGCTTTGGTTTTAGTTTGCTTATGTAGGCAGCTGAACTATTAGAAACACCCTGTCTAATGCCCTCCTTGTTTAATTAAGTTAACAGTTATTAAAAATTAATGCTTGGCAAACATTTTCCATATTTCCTTTTTTAAAAGATTTTATTTATTATTTATTTTTTAGTTTTTAAAAATTACTATTTATTTGAGAGAGAGAGAGAGAGAGCGAGCAAGTGGGAGAGGAACAGAAGGACAGGGACAAGCAGACTCTGCCCTGAGCACAGAGCCCAACAATGGACTTGATTCCGTGACCCTGAGATCATGACCTGAGTTAAAAGCCAAGAGTTGGGTGTTTTAACCAACTGAACCACGCAGGTATCCCAAACATTTTCCGTATTTCTACAGATTTTTGAAATAAATACCATTTAAAATAGCTGCATAGTATTCTGTCTTGTTAATTTTCTACTGCTTATTTAGTGTCACCCTGTTGTTTTCCTGTCTGGTGAAAATGGCTAGTAATTATTTCAAATAAGGAAGAATGACAGTGGAAAAAACAGACAACTAGGGGAGAAAGGAAAAATAGAGACACAGAAATAGAAAGAAACCTATTAGAATAGTTATAGCAGAAAGTAAGATGTGTTTTGTTTTTCATAGAGTCACATCCCCATCATGTGGCATTCTAGGATGGTTGTAAGGACCTATTTAGCAAGAGGCTTTCATTAAAGTTAACTGTCCCTGCTCCCCTTCCCCCAGGGGATTTAAAAAACAAGTCCCGGAAAACAGCTCCAGGTAACAAAGCCCAGACACAAGGGTGGGTCAGGCCAGGTGGAGACATCGATCAGTGGGGGGATGCATACTGTCTTCCTAGCTACCAAGGAGTATGGGCCCCCGCCCTTTGGGATCCTTTTTGGCGCCAATCCTAATCAAGGCATAATAGGCTGGTTCAAATATCTACTAGTTGGTCACCTAGCATCACTGTGGAGTTTCCTGTGTGTGTTATAATCTCATTGGCCATCTGTGCGTGGCCAGGCCCGACCGCATGGACTTTGCCCTTAAAAGCTAGTCTGTCAAACAGAGAAGGGTCGCCCTCTCTTGTAAGATGTGCGTCCCTGAACATTGGGTTAGATTCTTGATACTTGGCGCGAAATAAAGCTTTGCTTGACCTTCGCTTTATATCAGTCTCGCTCCTTTAATCACGGACCCATTATTGGGGCATAACATAGGTAAAGCTTAATATTTTCAATTTAAGTTGAGGAACACACCTGGTTTTTATATGGAAGGTTTCTCTCCCCTTGTAATTTCAAGATACCTTATGTCATCGCACACTAAAGGTTTTTTAAGTGGAATAAACCAAGCTTGTGGAAAAGTTTGGTTAAAACAATGCTCTAGCTTGATGGACATAGGTTTAACAAACAGGTTCAAAGACCATTACACTCTCAGCTCAATTTCTTGTGGTCAATAGCAATGACTTATATAGGTGATTTCGATCAAGCCACAGCTGTGTAGCCTAGGTAATACGTTACCTCAGGTGAAGGTATTTCTGAAGATTTAAAAGGAAAGGGGAACAGACCTTGGTTGCAGGAAGCCTTGTTATTCAAAGTAGTAAGTAGATCAGCAGCATTGGCAACACCTAGGATTTCATTCAAAATGCAGATTCTTGGGTCTCCCCCCAGACCTGCAGAGTCAGAATCTGAGTTTTCAAGATCCTCAAGGTGATTTGCTTGTACATTAAAACTTGAGAAGCACTGAAAGATAAAACACTTAATAATGGATTCTGTACACTGTGTATTAGAAGCACCTAAGGAGTTTTTAAAAACTCTGTTACTTGGTAATAGTTGAATAAGAATGGGTGGGGGACTGGGAGGGTATGGACATGAGCATTTGTTGGGAGCTGCTTAGGTTATTTTTAATAACTGCCAGGGCTGAGAACAGTTGGGAAGAAATCTTTTCCTCTACCATCTCAGGTTCACACGGTTGAATGTGAATTACCTGCAAATTACCGGACAATAGATGCATTAACAGGAAAAAAGGGAGCTGTTCTGTAATGAGTTACTAGAGATAAAGATATATGAGCCAGGGGCGCCTGGGTGGCTCAGTGCGTTAAGCCTCTGCCTTCGGCTCAGGTCATGGTCTCAGAGTCCTGGGATAGAGCCCCGCATCAGGCTCTCTGCTCAGCAGGGAGCCTGCTTTCCTTCCTCTCTCTCTCTGCCTGCCTCTCTGCCTACTTGTGATCTCTGTCTGTCAAGTAAGTGAATGGAATCTTTAAAAAAAAAAAACAAAAGATATATGAGCCAGAGATAAAGCTATGACGAACACCTAAGAAAAGGGGCATTAGGACTTCGTACTTAAAAGTGTGAAAAGTTCTGTTGGACTTTTTGAAGCTAATGGGCAGTGGAAGTCACACTTTTTATGAAGGTCTGTCTTTCCCCATCAAGAAAC
Organism: Lontra canadensis; assembly: GCF_010015895.1. Taxonomy (NCBI): domain Eukaryota; kingdom Metazoa; phylum Chordata; class Mammalia; order Carnivora; family Mustelidae; genus Lontra; species Lontra canadensis. The sequence goes on along the minus strand of NW_022631049.1, from coordinate 1,276,307 downwards.
TCCCTCAGTGAGGTGAGGGATGGAGAAACATGGCAGCCGTATTTTCAGAAGGCTCTGCTTAAGTTTCTTGCTTTATTATTTATTTTTTTGGCTGCTCCTCAGAAATTTTCTGTTTCAAGTAATTTTTACACTACTTTGGTGAGCTATTAATCCCTTCAGAAATAATACTCCCTTCAGAACTATTACTCCAGGGGTGCCTGGGTGGCTCAGTGGGTTAAAGCCTCTGCTTTCGGCTCAGGTCATGACCTCAGGGTCCTGGGATGGAGCCCCGCATCAGGTTCTCTGCTCAGCAGGGAGCCTGCTTCCCCCTCTCTCTCTGCCTGCCTCTCTGCCTACTTGTGATCTCTGTCTGTCAAATAAATAAAATCTTGAAAAAAAAAAAACAACTATTACTCCAGTACCATCATTTTCACCCTGATCCAGGTTTAACACCTCTCCCTTTTCTAGTTCCCTCCCTAATCTATAGCTAAGTATTATTGACTGCACCTGTACAGTATTCTTAACATCTGTCCCTCATCCCCATGACCACACTAGTTAACGTTCTCCTCATACATACCCTCTACCACATTACCTTGTTTTATTTTCATACCTATTAGTACCTATAATCTCTATCTTCAGGAGAGGTTGGACTCTGTTTATCACAGTATCCCTAGAACATTGCCTGACCAATGGGCTCTCAAATATTTATTGACTCTCCTCGTCTTCTATCAATCAAATTCATGCCTGTTAGCTGACATCAGTATTCTCACCATTCCCCAAACATCCTGCAGATTCCTTCTAGAAAATCTTTAATGCTCCCCTCGAATGCTAATTCCATGAAATCTTTTGTGTCCCATATAAGAATGGTAATTCCATCATCAGAACTTTCATAACATAACGAGATAGGACTTATTTTTTAAAAAAAGACGCTTTCAGGGGCACCTGGGTTGCTTAGTCAAGAGTCAGACTCTTGGTTTCAGCTCAGATCATGATCTCATGGTTCATGAGATTGAGTCCTGCTCTGTGCTCAGCAGAGAGTCTGCTTGAAGATTCTCTCCCTCTGCCCTCGCCCCCATTTGTGAGCACTTTCTCTCAAAGAAATAAATCTTTTTCTAAAAAAGACATTTTCATATGCCATTTAATATCTAACCATCCAATACAAATTTATTGAACACCTCTCGTGTTAGGCACGGTATTAAATGACAGTAAGGCACCATTCCTGCTCTCAAAGAAGCTGCTCTTAAGGAGAAGGAGATAGTCCTTTAAATAGACAATTAGGGGTGCCTGGGTGGCCCAGTGGGTTAAAGCCTCTGCCTTCGGCTCAGGTCATGATCCCAGGGTCCTGGGATCGAGCCCCACATTGGGCTCTCTGCTCGGTGGAAAGTCTGCTTCCACTTCTCTCTCTCTCTGCCTGCCTCTCTGCCTACTTGCCATCTCTGTCAAATAAATAAAATCTTAAAAAAATAAAAAAATAAATAGACAATTATAGGGGCACCTGGGTGGCTCAGTGGGTTAGGCCTCTGCCTTCGGCTCCAGTCGTGATCCCAGGGTCTTGGAATCAAGCCCCGTGTTGGGCTCTCTGCTCAGCGGGGAGCCTGCTTCCCTCTCTCTGCCAGCCTCTCTGTCTACTTGTGATCTCTGTCAAATAAATAAATAAAATCTTAACAAATAAATAGACAATTATAATTCAGAGGATTAAGTGAACCATGCCAGGAGTATTTAAAACCCTTGATCTATCTCGAGTTTGAGATTCTGCTTTTGGCCACTTCCTGTGTGAGCTCTGGCAAATTTGTTAACCTTTGCAAGCATTAGTTACCGTATCTGAAATGGAGATGATAATAGTGCCTATCGCATGCCTTGTGATGGGGATTAAATAACAACTGGGAAGTGGTGGGCAGGGATCTAGCATATGGTAACATTCAGTAACCTTAGCAAATTCTGTGATTATGTCTAATTCAACTTGGGAGGTCTGGAAAGGCTTCTTCAGAGAAGGGACTTTGACATGGAAAGAGAAGAAATTAAGTGAAGGAAAGGAGGGAGGGAGGAGGAAGTCAAACTGTGCCCCAAGCTTATGAGGTTAAAGCTGTCCCCAGCCAGACCCCTATGGACCCCGTTCTTCTTCATGGGAATGTTAATCTTATCTTTTTGAGGCAAACAACAGGGAAAACTCCGCAGCCTAGAGCCCTGTGAGATTGACCGCCGATTCACACTGGAGCAGAGGGACCATGGAATGTCTGACAATTACCTGGACCTCATTATACCCTTAAAATCTCTGCCCAAGGAGGAGCACGAGCTTCATTAACATAACACGGGATCCCTGTGTAGGCATGTCTTCTAAATGTACCTGTGCAACCTTATGCCCGTCTTTACATGCAATGACAAAGCTCCCCTTTCTGAATATTCATCCTTCTGTTCAAAGAAACCCACTAACTACCGAAGCTAGCTTTGGAAGTTATTCTCCATGGTCTCCTGATTTGCTGCAAATAAAGTTTCCTTTGTGTGACAACTCCACCTAGTGCAGTCTCTCTCTGTAACTCACCAAGGAGAGAACTCTCATTAGTTTGGCTACAGAATGTTCCAAATAGAACATCCAGGTGCAGAGGGCTTAAGAAACTTGTTTTCAGTTTGGAACCTGAACAAAGGAAAAAGCATTCAGGTGTCCTTTGAAGCCTGGCCTCCACTGGTGCTAAAACAGATTTCACACCTAAGTTTCATTTATATGTTGATGGCAGCCATGTTTCTGCTTTCACACCCCTATCACTGATCGACGCTTGTGATAAAACCCCTCTGTTTGTGGTGGTGTTGGGGCCGGTGAGGAGTATGAAAGGGGCTCAGGTGGCTGCCTCCAGACCAGGCTGTGGGTTGGGTAGACGATGAAACCATCACTTAGAGTTATTCCCCTGCCTGATTCCCAACTCCCTAACGTAGATTCAGAAATTTTAACCCTCTACCTTTGTGTAAAAATCCTTCCTCTGGGAGCACCTGGGTGGCTCAGTGGGTTAAAGTCTCTGCCTTGGGCTCAGGTCATGATTCCAGGGTCCTGGGATCGAGTCCCACATCGGGCTCTCTGCTTGGCGGAGAGCCTGCTTCCTCCTCTCTCTCTCTGCCGCCTCTCTACTTGTGATCTCTGTCTGTCAAATAAATAAATTACAAAAAAAAATTCTTCCTCTGAAATTCACGCTCTTCACTGTTGCCTCTGAGATCTGTTTCCTGCCTATGAATCTGATTCAATTGACTATACACCCTTTGTTCTGCACAGTTGGGCTACACAGGCATTCTTGTTCTTCTTTTGATCCGTTAGCATGTTTTAGCTTTATGGTTTTGGATCTTGCTGTTCCTGTAAACCTAGAAGGCTCTATTCCCAGAACTTGTTATGACCAGCTCCTTTTCATCATTCAGGTGTCTGGCTCAAAGTTTAGTTTGGAGAGATCTTCCTTGATATGCCTTTCTAAAACAGCACCTTGTGTCCCATTTCCCTGCTTTATCTTCCCTATAGCACTTACTACTATCTGAAATTATTTAACTACTTGATTCTTTTCCCCCACTAGAATGTAAGCACTGGGAGTGTTGAGCTATTATGTTTTCATCTCTCTGAACAGCACATAGAACAATGCTTTGCACACACAAAGCGCTCAGTAATTATTGGCAATAAATGATTGAACAAACACATTTTTTTAACGGAAAGGAGGCTCTAAATTTTAGAGTCTAAAGGTGTAGTTGGTGAGCTCAGTTCTTTAGGATGTTAAAGTAGAAATCCAGAAAGAAATCTTTGGGGACTTCCATATCAGAACCAGAGACCAAAGCACATGAGTAAGGATTTCATAAAAAATCTGGAAGGTCTATTATTTGCCATGCCCCTGCTATGTACCAAGCACTGTATTCAGTGGGATAAAATGATGAGCAGAAAGAGTTATGGTCCCAGCCCTTGGGAATTTCCAGCTTAGTCTTTTCTGTGTTCCTTGGATTTTCAGTAAACAGCGGTATGCTGGATCCTGCTGGAGACATACTGAAGGTATGCTTGCCACCTGCAAAACCCTATTGTTAAATTTTCAAGACTATTTCAAGCCAGTTGTTAAAAATCGTTAAAAATCAAATTATATAAACTTACAAGTAAATTGTATTAAAAACAAAGATAATATACATTCGAAACTTGTCATTGCCTAATTATTTTATAAACCTAGTGTTATTATTTGTGCTCTTGAGGTTATTTATGTTGATCATATCTGTACGGTGGAAATACTATATGAGGAGCGCCTTTCCCCAACTCCATGATCAGTGACGTCACAATGGTAGCTTGGGAGTATATATACCTGGAAACTGGCAAACACCATCATCAGGGCTTCCCTATTCACCGGGCTCCCCCGCCCCACTCCCCACACACATACACACTGACAGCAACCTGTCAAGGATAGAGTGTGTGTTGGCAGCCACTGAATTAGAGAGAATATTTAGGTCCTCCAATAAAGGAAGAAGAAAAGCAGAGCAACTTGTTTTGGATCTGAGGAGGGGTCCTCCACTTACGCTATAACAAAGTACAAGTTGTAAATTTTTTTTTAAAAGATTTTATTTATTTATTTGGCAGAGAGAGATCACAAGTAGGCAGAGAGGCAGGCAGAGAGAGAGAGAGAGGAGGCAGCAGGCTCCCTGCCAAGCAGAGAGTCCAATGCGGGACTCGATCCCAGGACCCTGAGATCATGACCTGAGCCGAACAAAGGCAGAGGCTTAACCCACTGAGCCACCAAGTTGTAAATTTCTAAAACAACTTATTCTTCTATGACTTTTACAACTTTAGAATATTATCTTTAATAGCTTATTTAAAAAATAAATGCCTATTTTGAAAACAAAAGCAGACCACATTTTTCAGGGTCTAAAAATGAATTATAAAATGTTTCGTACGTATGGACGCAATAATTAGACTTTTAAAGGACAATAGTAATATAACAATCTACTGCCCGCCCCCACCCCCCTGGACCATAATAATGTGGAACTGATAATTCACTTCTGACTAAACTATAGATAATGGAAAACCACTGAAATGATGTGCAGGATTAATGTAGTACATTAGAAAGGTCAATCTGGGGGCACCTGGGTGGCTCAGTGGGTTGAAGCCTCTGCCTTCAGCTCAGGTCATGATCCCAGGGTGTTGGGATCCAGCCCCGCATTGGGCTCTCTGCTCAGCCTGCTTCCCTTCCTCTCTCTCTGCCTGCCTCTCTGCCTACTTGTGATCTCTGTCTGTTAAATAAATAAATTAAAAAAAAAAAAAAAAGAAAGGCCAATCTGGTGACCCAAAGTAGGTACTCCAGAAACCAGTTTTGCTGGAGTCCAGGAGAGCCCGAATCAATTTGAGAAAATACAATCAAGGGGGAAAAATTAGATGTGGTGATGGATAGGAAAAAGGTACCAAGATAATTCCAAGGATCTGAAACAAGTGTGACAGCATCAGTGACTGAATCCCTGACCACACCCCTACTGCTCCCCACAGCTTCTAACCCTGGAGAGATTGTCAAAATTTAGGTTGCTGGTACTCCACCGCAGAGTTACTGAGAGTCAGTAAATTTGGGGGAAGAGCCCAACATATTCCATTTGACAAGTATGTAAAGTCTGATGCTGCTGGTGCGAGGATCACACTTTTAGAACTACTGCCTTACAGTAATGGTTTGCTTATTTTGCTAAAGCTTCAGGCATGTCTTTGTTAAACCAGCAGGGGGAGACAGGTATAAAATTTATCCTCTAGAAATAAACTACCTTATAATACTAAAGCTCCTTGGAGTTATGATGTTGCCATGGAGATTTCTGAACTGTTTTGGAGAGCAGCATGTAAGTTGGCATCAGGTGAGATAATTTTCTGTTGTTTAGGTAAAAATGTATTTTGGTAGGACTAATGTCCAAATTTCTGCAAGCCCGCCCTTGGTAAGAACTTGGTTGGAAGAACTTGGAGTCACACAACTCTGTCACTTACAAGCTGTATGACTTGGGGGAAGTTATCTTCTCTGATCTTGTTTCCTCCTCTTTAAAATAGTCCCGATTTATGGAATTGTTAGAGGCCTAAACGTTCTTGGAACTTAAGTTGGCTATGATTATTAAAATATTATTATTACGACTCTAGTTGTTTTCAGTTCTATAGCCTCCCCAAATTTTAGGAAGAGTCCAGATACACTGCTTAGTTTTTAGTAATAGTGCTCCCGTTTTTCAGGTGAAGAATTGGAAACACCTGGAAAGTGGTTGTTTGTAAAATCCTAATCTCCCCAACCAAAATACCTAGGATAGGTGAGTTTTATTATTTATTTATTTTTTATTTTTTTACAACCCCGAATAGGTGAGTTTTTATTAACGTTCCCGGCCCAGAGAGCTCTCTCTGTATTTGATCTCCTAGCCTTCAAAGCCCAAAGATGGGTAAGTGTGTTTTTTTGGACTCAGAGCTGAGATGGAACAGAGCAGATGGATGCTGGCTTCATCTTGGCAGAGCACTCAAGCGGGGTCAGACTAGCCCAGATCCAGCCCGGGCAGCCCTTCCCTAGAGTTGGCACCTGCCGGGCATGCAAATGCATGTGAAGAGTCGCGATCTGCGTGTTGCGAGTTGGTTCCCCTGTTCCGCGGAATTCGCTAACTTCGCGGGGGCCGGCCGCTTCCCGAGGAGGGACATATCTGTCCGTGATCTCGCTCTTATTGGCCCGACACTGACACTAGCCCTGTGGCGTCGGCGGCAGGGGCTTCTGCCGGGAGGGAGAGCCCGGGCTGGGGCGGGGTGACGTCAGCGAAGGCGTGTCTAGGCCGGGAGCAGTGGGCGGGGTCTACGGGAAGGTGTGTCGGGGGCTGGTGGGGGGCGGGGCAGGTCGACGGTGACGTCACAGGGCGGGGCCGTGCAGGGGGCGCCCGCGTAGGTGAAGCGCGGCGCCGGGCGGCAGCGCTCAGTTAAGGCGGCGAGCCGCACGGCGTAGCCTTTCTCTCAGCTTCACTCCTGTGCTGCCAGTCATGTCCCTGAGAAGCAGCCTGTCGCGTCTCCTCCGGACGCGAGTGCATTCCATCCTGAAGAAGTCCGTTCACTCGGTGGCTGTGATCGGAGCCCCGTTTTCACAAGGACAGGTGAGAATCGGGACCTGGCACCGAGGGGCAGAACCAGGAGAAAGCGGGGGTGGGGTGAGGAGCGGGGAGACGAGGAGAAGATGGGGAGGAACAGAGAGGGGGACGAGGTGGTGGGTTCCCACGATTGGGCACCGGGAGAGCACGTGGGGTTTCCTCTGGTAGAAGATGGGGAAGGAGAAAGGAGATGGAGGGCATCCTGCTTGCGCTGCGGGCAGGGGCCGCGGGCTGGCGGGTCTCCGCGGCCTTCCTCCCGAGGAGAGGGAAAGTGGTGGGTCCCGCTGGGGGAGTTGGGGCAGGGTTTCAGGGAGGGGCTGGAGGGGGACAAATCGGCCAGAATACCCGGTGGAATGTCCAGAGAGAAGAGGTTCAAGTGAGAGACCGGGGATTTAAGGCTTCAGGGTGCATTCTCAGAAACCATTCATTGGCGGGGAAATTGGAGCTGCGGTCTTCAGCGGCCGGGGGACGGGAGGGGCTGTTTTGTTCTCGTCAATGGAAGAAACCTGCAGTCGTGGAGACCTCACTGCTCCAGAAGCCCAGGCTCAGGCCTCCGCCAGCCACACACACCCTCCCCCCCACCTCCCAAGCACCGGATCCAGACCAGGCTAAGGCCCTTCCCTGTCTTGGCCTCCGCTTGCTCTTCCCACAGTCAGGGGCTTGGAGATTGATTTGATTCCAGTAATTTTTTTTTGCTCTTCCCCTGCAAGTGGTTGAAACGAGCAGACCTCAGGTGAAAATAATAAAAGGAAGGGCTGATGGTGTCACAGGTTTTCAGAGGGATCTGTTGGGAACTAAGTATAGAATAGCAGATTTCTGTATTTTTGCGAAATAAAGTGGTCTTCTTTCTAACCCACTTCTTTCACATCTGTGTAATTTATGTGACAGAAAAGAAAAGGAGTGGAGTATGGTCCTGCTGCCGTGAGAGAGGCTGGCTTGATGAAAAGACTGTCCAATTTGGGTAAGTGGCTGAAGTTTAGATTCTGTGATGGCTGGTAGCAGGCCATTCAGTCTCCTCTCCTGTCTAGGGACTGCACAGTGTCTGCTTGTACTTGGGAAGCCTCTCCTCCCTTTGATTCCATTTGCAGTTTAAGATCTGGGAGTCTTCAGGCAAAGTCTTGTGGGCAATAAAGAGAGTAACTGTGTAGAAGGCAAGGAGGTGGAGTGACGTGGGGTCTGGAGCAAGCAGTGGGAAGAATACTGGCTAGGTTCAGCTCTAACTGCTCAGTCAGCTTTCCCTCTCAAATTCCAGCTCTCGGAACTCCATCAGGGTGTGCTTCTGATTCATCAGCCTAGCCAGTTTCCTCTCTTCCTCTCCTTCATTTCCTCCCCAGGGTGAATAGCTTTTTATTACTATAAGCGGAGTTTTAGATCAGTGTTTCTCGAACTTCCCTGATGATGAAAATCACTTGCATTACTTGTTAAAAATACAGGTTCCTAGGCTTCTCCATTGAATAGTCTGATTTATTGGCTCTGGGTGGGACCCAGACATGTGCATTTTCACAAGCTCCCAGGTAATCTGCAAGACAGTTGCAGTCGTGTAATGAGGATAGTACTGTAAAGTTACAGAACCTGACCCAAAGATAAATGCCATTTATATGGTAATAGAGAACCCTTCTTTTGGTAAGAGGACACCAAATTCCAACTGTTATGATAGGAAGGCTCCTTTACCTAACCTGAATGTTTCTAGCTGCTGTTTAAAGCCATTTCCTCCATTTATATGAGGACAATTCCCAGATCTTTTCTGAAGCTGTAAGCGCAGAAGGCGTGGCAGCAGCGAGCTGTGGGTGCTGCAGATAGCAATGGGGAATCTAGGTTAACTATAAATCTCTTCCCCACTCTTGCTTTGAAAACTGAGTCCATTCCAGGGGTGGACCATTTTCTTCTAAAACACAGGACGAGTGAAGTCACCAAAAGCGCCTTGGGCTGAGGTGTACTTCCTGTACACCTCTGGCTAGATCTAGATGTGGTGTCTTTGGTTCACTACTCAAAACTTTTCTCTGTTAAATAATTACAGATCCTTCTTCAGTAGGATCTCTTAATTCTTTTAATGACTCTCTAGGCTTACCACCAAAGATGAAAGAGAAGTGAAGATTCAGTTTTAATGTGTCATCAGTTACCTAACAGGAAGAAGTTTCTATTCCTGCTTATAAATGAGGATCCTGTCCCTTTAAATCAGCTGTACACATTCAGCCTTCTTAGTTTTTTTAAAGATTTTATTTATTTGTTTGAGAAAGAATGAGAGTGAGAGAGAGCATGAGAGGCTGAGAGGGTCAGGGGGAGAAGCAGACTTCCCGCTGAGCAGGCAGCCGGATGTAGGGCTCCATCCCAGGACTCTGGGATCATGACCTGAGCTGAAGGCAGTTGCTTAACCAACTGAGCCACTCAGGGGGCCCCTCAGCCTTTTTAAAAGGCAGCGTTTTACACTGAAGACCATAATCTCTGGGAATCACTATTTTTTTTTTTAAATACTGGATAAACCCCTCAGCCCTTCTGATGAACTGGGCCTGGCCTTGCTTGAATTGCCTGCTCAGTCCTCAATTCTACCTTTAGAGACAAGAATCAGTTTCAGCCTCTTACACAGAACACATTTATAATGTTCAGTTGAGGCTGCCAAATGAGGGGGAGGGGCACATCTGTGGCTCATGCTTTGTGGACTTTTCCTGTTCTAGCTCATGGTACTTTTCCGCTTCAACCTGGAATAGCCATTCTCCCTTAAACACTACTCCCTCAAATACCTCCTCTGTCTACTCTCAACCTAAAGTGATGGGGAAGCTGCAGTTTATTTTGGTCTTCTCTTTAAGTTTTTTTTAGCCTTACAATTTATATCCTTGCACTGTAGCTGACTGGTAGGCCAGTATGACCAGCAGCCCAGAATAGAATCTCATTGCATATTAATAAGAGTGTGGCACTCAGCACATTTGTAGCGTGTGATTTTGGCTAATCTCCAAAAAATAGATTGGAGAAAAGTACCAAGAGAAGTTCAGTTACTCTATTGTGAAGCAGTACTGAGGTACCAGTACTGAAGTACCAGAGCACTTTCAAACAGGCAGCATGGGTCAGATTTCAAGGCCGAGAGGACCCACGGAAAGAAAACTTTCACAAATCCCTTTGTTCCTTGCCCTCAGCTCTGATGTCACAGGCTGCTGGTGTTGCCATGGCATTGGTCAAACTTCCTGTTTTCTGGAATGAATGGATTTGACTTAGTGTCTGGGTTTGGTTTTCCCTTTTTTTTTTTACCCTGGGTTTAGTAAGGACACTCGGCTCCTCTCTCAGGTGACCCCTTATCTGAGCGTATGCAGAGAGCCTGGGAGAGATGAAGAGGCAGTTGGCCTGCCAAGGCTCAGATTCGGTGCCTCTGCTTCTGATTCTCGTGAGCCCTGAAAGCCACGGTCATTGATCATTGGCCCCTTTTTTCTTTGGAAGTTGAAGGAGTGTTCTGCTGGGGGGAGGGGGGTAGCTGTCAACGGAGATGTACAGTTTGAGGGCTTTATCATTGTAATTAGGTAATTTGACTCAGCTGAGGTACTGAAAAGAGATGCCAGCCACTGAAACAACTCTTTAAATTAACTTAGGCTGGAGTTCTGGAAGCCATGTGGGAGCCCCTCTGGTTCCTCTCGACTAGGCTAGAGACATTTGTCCTTCCTGTTCCATTTGGTGCTCCATCAGACAACAGACCAGGAATCTCTTCGGTTGGGACCAGAATCTGGTCTGCTTCAGGAAGAGCTGATTGAGGGCCTGAGGTAGTTTAACAGGAAGATCTGAGAACTATTCGGTACAGATTGGTATGTGAGTTCCGGGATATGTACTTGCTTGCAGTGGGGTGTTAATATTCATTAGTTGTGTGATCGTGATACTTGGCCTGGCCTCTACCTTGCTATTCCACTGAAATTACCTTGAGCAAGCCTACTGATCTGTCAGCCTTTATTTTGCTGGGCCTCTCTATTGCACAACTGATCGCTTTATTCAGGAAATACTGTGAGCAAAGACACCCCTCTCTTTTGAGTCTCTTGTCTCCATTGACTAGTCCTTCCTGGACTCCTTTGTGGGATCTTCCTCTTCTTCCCAACCCTTAAATGCTGACCCCATTGTTTCTCCAGCTTGGTTCTAAGGACCCTCATCGCACTCTCACAGATGTCTCAAACTGCACTTGTTCAAAACAAAATTCCTTCTCTTCTTCCTCAGATCTGTTTCTCCTGCTGTCTCCCGTTGTCTGTTTCATGCTGTCACCCATTATCCAGTCACTCAAGTCAACCTAAAAAGACCATCACAATTCTTTGCTCCTTCTGTTTTGTGCTTTACATCTGTTGGTCACAAAGTCTTGTTGATTTTTCTCCCCCCCCAAAAGAGTAGAGTTCTTCGCCATAACGATGCTGCTGTAGTTCTCTCTCTTCACACTTGACTGTAACTTTCCTTTGGTTTCTTTTGTCCCTTTTCTATCTTACTTGGTTCACATTCTTCGCTGCCCCCAGAGTAAGCTTTCTAAGACCATTTATCCTTTGCTTAGTCTTTCCATGGCTTTCTTTTACATGCGTCCATGCTTTTCAGTCTTGTCATTCATATACCATCTTTTCTAATTTGCCATACTATTCACTTTGTATTTCTTAAAATTGGCTTTAAAGGTTCATAATTTTTAAACGTAGTCTGAACCTATAATAAGCAATGAAATCTCAGGCTTGTACTAGATACATTTTTCTAATCCAGTTTCATTTAATAGTTTTACATTTTGCTATTTGTCCTTCGACCCCTAGGTTGAAGTGTAGAACACACAGCACCGCAATTTGACCTTCATCTGTCTTTAGACTTCTCCCTACACACATTCTGCCTTATTCTCATTGCAGCTAGAGTTGTGGGCCCTTGACCTAGGCTCCACATATAGAAGCACGCATCCTAAACTTTGACTTGAAATTCAAGAAGGGGTAGCAAAGAATTCATTCTGTGATGGGCAGGGTGGTAACAGTGCCAGCAGTGGCTTCTGTCCAGCGTCATGGGGTCAGCCGTGCCAGCTGCATGCAGTGCCTTTCCTGAGTAGTGGAGCTCTAGATCTTTACTGGACAGTCCTACAGTGGGACTTCGGGAGCCATAATTGCTGGTACTGTGGCCTTTAACCCAGATATCAGCCCTCTTAAAGATTCTGGGAGTTACCCAAATTGAATAAATTGCTTTTCTGCTGTAATTAGCTCGAACAGGTTTCTGTTGCTTGCAGTTTAGAGATCCCGATTGATACAGTTTACAAATTCTAGTGAGAAAAATTGCCATGTGGACTGGGATACTCTAAGTCCTCTCTCTAGTCTCTTGATAATAAATTCTTGTTCTTTTGTTTGCCTTTTTCCCCTAGTACTTGACACAGTCTTCTTATAAGTTAATATAACTCATTAGGTTACAGTTTCTTTGGCCTTTAGTTAATTTAGGACTAGATCTTAGTCTCTCTGGGTTTTAGCAGCTCCCTGTTCCTTGGTGTTTTGATTTTTGAACCATCACGTTCCTTAATGTGACTCCTGAAAACCACCTCAAGTTTTAACTAAAGACATTTTTAAGTTCTGGGCATGCCTGACTAGTAAACAGACCAACTTTAGTGTATTACCATGACTTAAATCATTTTCAGTGTTCTCGATCTTAAGCCTATATCTTAATAGAGTTATAAGACTGTAGACATCTGTTAAAATGATTGAACTTAAGATGTAAGTAATATAAAGTACGTATCAAATCATTTTAAATATCATTTTTAGGTTTACTTTTCTAGGAGCAGCTTTTAGTCACTAAAAACTATAACAAGTTCTTTCGCTAATTTCTATATTCCAAAAATTTGAGCACTGCTAAGGTTTAGGTACTGGGAATATAATAGTGGAAAAAATAAAGTCTTGTTCTCTTGGAGCACCCATTCTAATGAAGGGGGGTTGGAAACAGACTTAAGTAAAACATACAGTATGTCAGATGATAAAAAAATGAAAGCAAGTAGTGGGGGATAGCAAGTATTGGGGATAGAGTAGGCATTGCGTATGTAGTTGGGGAGGCCTCAGCAAGAAGGAGTCTTGTGAGCAGACCTTTGGCAGGTGAAGAAAGGCACAAGGTATGTAATTGGGAGCATTTCAGGCAGAAGGAACAGTAAGACCCAGAGACAGAAAGGTGCCTGGGAATGTTTAGGGAACAAGATGCTATTATCGAGCTCTAGCCAGTGATTGCTCTGTGGGAAGGGGAAGGCCTTCTATTCTTCAATTTTTCAAGAAAAAACAGAAATCTGAATTTTTATGGGAGATCTAAGTTGTTTTAATAAAAAAAAAAGGCTATATCCATACAGTGAAATATTACTGAATCATAAAGAATGAATTTCTAATTCATGCTACAGCAGGAATGAAACTTGGAAGCATTATAGTAAGTGAAAGAAAGACACAAAAGGCTACATGTTCTATGATTCCATTTATATGAACTGTCCAGAATAGGCAAATCCAAAGAGACAAAGTGGACTAATTTGGGGACAGGTGGGGAGAAGGCAATGGGGAGTGGCTGGCAATGGGTGCTGGTTTCTTTTTGGAAGGTGGTGAAGCCGTTCTTCAGTAGGTAATTTGCTGAGTAATATGCTGTAGCAAAAGCCTAGGTCGCAGATGTAGGTAAATCTCTTAAAGGCATTATTGGGATTTAGCAAATTTCAGTAAAACCAAATCTTTCCTTCTTAGAAAGGGAGCAGGCAGCAAAGAATTTAACTTAGACTTTTCATTTCAAAGTTGTTATCCATTTGCCATGTTCTGGACATTGTGCTAGGCTCTTGCTACTATGTCATTCTTAATTTGTTAAAAACAAATGATACCCATCAAGATGGCCAGTGTCAAAAACAATAAAAACAACAACAAAAACAAACAAAATCCCCGAAAATAACAAGACTTGGTGAGGATGTGGTGATATTAGGACTCTTGTGCACTATAGTGGGAACGCAAAATGATATAGCTGCTGTCAAAACCAATATGGCAGGGGCGCCTGGGTGGCTCAGTGGGTTAAGCCTCTGCCTTCGGCTCAGGTCATGATCTCAGGGTCCTGGGATCCAGCCCTGCATTGGGCTCTCTGCTCAGCAGGGAGCCTGCTTCCTCTGCCTGCCTCTCTGCCTACTCATGATCTCTCTCTGTCAAATAAATAAATAAAATCTTAAAAAAAAAAAAAGAAACGAAACACCAATATGGTAGCTTCTCAAAAAATTAAAAATGGTTAACATATCAGCAATTTCACCTCAGGCATTTACCCAAAAGCACTGAAAGTAGGGTCTAGAGGAGATATTTATACACCCATGTTCATAGCATTGCACACAATAACCAAAAGATGGAAGGAACCCAAGAGCCCATTGATGGATGAATGGATGGATAAAATGTGATACAAATGTACAATGGAATGTTAGCCTTAAAAAGGAAAGTTCTGAAATATGCTGTAACATGGGTGAACCTTGAGAACATTATGCTAAGTGACATAAACCAGTCACAAAAAGACAAATACTGTATTCCACTTACAAGGTACCTAGAGTAATCAAATGCATAGGGATAGAAAGCAGAGTGGTGGTTGCCCAGGGCCCCAGGGGAAGGGAGAATGAAGAAATATTGTTTAATGGGTACAGATGAAAAGAATTCTGGAGGTGGATGGTGGTGATGGTTATACAATAATGTGAATGTACTTAATACCACTTAAAAGTGATTATTTTTATGTGTATTTTACCACAATTTAAAGGAGAATTAAAGTAAGTTCGAATATAATGTGAGTTAAGAATGAGCCAGAGGTTGTAGCTTTTCTTAGGACATAACCATGCCATGTGCTTAAAATGATTTTTTTTTCAGCTTTTTAGCACATTGTTTTGCTCTATAAATCTGAGAATGAACAAACCAAAAAAGTCTGTCCTGGAAACCATGAGAAACTTTCTCTAGGTGATACAGTCAGTAGTAGAGTAAGAGAGACTGATTTCTTGCCCTGTACAACACAATCCCTGGACTGGGGCAGTCGGCTGCCTTCTCAGCTCCTGTGGTGGTGGAAGAAACTCAAGATTGGCTCCATCATAAGTGTATGGCCTCCTACTTCTTAAAGTCCTGCGTGTTCCTGGTGTACTCCCTCTCACATTTCCCATGATTCCCATGACGGCTGTTTCAGGTCTTTACCCACAATCCTCAGGGTCTTGTCTTTTCTGACTCAGGCACAAACTCCCTTAACAGCCCTTTTCCCCATGACTCCCCCCAGTTAGTTGTATGGACCAAGATTCTTTTACACCCTCAGAGGATGAGGGATCCCATCCTCCTTGTATCGGGTAGATACAACTGCATGTGATAAAGCACAAAATAACAGCGGTTTTAGAAAAATCATGTCAAGGGCACTGGGTGGCTCAGTTCGTTTGGCTCAGGTCATAATCCTGCAGTCCTGGGATCAAGCCCCACATCGGGCTTCCTGCTCAGTGGGGAGTCTGCTTCTCCTACTCCCTCCTCCCTCGGCTCATGTGCCTGCACCCTCCCTTGCTCTCCCTGACCCCCTCTCTCAAATAAATAAATCGTAGGAAAAAAAAAAAAAAACTCACTCTCCAGTAAACAGGTCTGGAGAGAAGTCCAGAGCAGGTTTGGACCTTCTGTTTTTATAGTTTGGACCTAAATTCTTATCTCGCTGTTCCACCAGCAAGGCCTCCATCTAATGGTCCCAGATGGTGTGGCGTCCTATCTGGCAGCAGGGGCCAAGAATGGACAGAAGCAGGTGAAGGGAGAACTTGTGCTTTCCCTGAAGGAAAGTTTCCAAGAAGCTGCAGGGCACTCCTGCTTATCCTGTTGGCCCCGATGGGTCATATGGCCACACCCAGTTACAGAGGAAGATGGTGAGTTTAGTCTTAATTCTCAAAGGTCATGTTCCCAACTAGAGGTCCGCTGTCTCACCGGAGAAGTGAAGAACAGATCTTGGCCAAGGAACAAATGGTCACACCACCTCCCTATGCTCCAGATCCTATCTCTCCTGCCTTCAGAGTGTTCTTGTTCTAGCAATTACCCTTTCCTTCCTCTTGTTCCTCAACTTCAAACCCATCCCTTCAGTAATTAACTGCAGATCTTACCATCATGGTTTCTCCACTGCCCTTGCACACTTTGACTTGCTATAGTCTGATGTCCTGGGCCATCATTGCAACGAAACTGGTTTTGCTGTGGTCTTGGACCTCCTATGTTCTATCAGGGGAGACACTGCAGCATTCACCTCACTCATCACTGTCGGCCACTCCTTCCTTATTTTATCTTTTTTTTTTTTTGAAGACTTTATTTATTTGACAGAGACACAGCAAGAGGGAGAACACAAGCAGGGGGAATGGGAGAGAGATGCAGCCTTTCCATTGAGCAGGGAGCCTGATGTGTGGCTCAATCCCAGGACCCTGGGACCATGACCTGAGCCCAAGGCAGATAGTTAACGAGTGAGCCACCAAAGCGCCCCTCCACTCCTTCCTTATTGAAACAGACCCCATGTTCTTCTGGTTTTAGCTCTTCAGGTTCCTTGACTAGATTTTCAGCTACCTGCCCTTTACCTGCTGGTGTTCTTCGGGGTTCTGCCCTTGATTCTCTTGCTTTAATATTCTCTCAGCTGGCATTTTGTCTATTTCCCATGGCTTTTCTGTCACCTGTATGCTAATGCCTCCAAAGCTTTATCTCCAACACTTGTTTCTTTGCTCAGCTCCAAACCTGTAGCCCAGTTGGCTTCTGTCTATCTTTTTGACTTTATTATGGAAATGTTCAAACATAACCAAATAGAGATGGTGACCTAGTGAATTTGTTGTATCTGTTACCCAGTGTCAATCATCAATACATGGCAGTGCCTTTTTTTGTTTTTGTTTTTTAAGATTTATTTATTTTAGAGAGCCAAGCCAGCAAGCAGAGGGGAGGGGCAGAGGGAGAGGAAGAGAAGCGGACTCCCCGCTGAGCTTGGAGTCCCAATTAAGAGGGCTCCACCCAGGACCATGTGATTATGACCTGAGCCAAAGGCAGATGCTCAACTGAGCCACCCAGGTGCCACTCCATGTAGTTTCAAAAAGATAGTTTCTAACACCTCAAGGCCATCTATCCAGGACCGAACTTCTCATCTTCTTCACTCCCTTCCCCTGTGTCCTCCTCAACTCTGGTAGTAGGCCAGAGAGCTGGTGTGAGGGCCCTTAATCTCCATTCCCACTGTAAGTATTACCAGCATCTGTTGCCTCTCCTATGGCCTTGTCTTTTTTTTCCCCCCTTGTGGAGCTGCTCTTCTCTGGGCCAATCCATTTCCCTCAGGCCCCCAGGGCACTAAATCTGCAGCACAGATTTGATTGGTCACTTCTTGATGTGGAAACCTTAGTAGCTCCCTGCTTAGGATCTGTGTCCTGCCCCTTACCCACTGTCACTCTCCTTTTGCAACACCTGCATACCTCCTGCCCACCCCCCTCTTCTCCACAGTCCTCCCAGGAACCCTGGGCTCCCGGGAATTGTGAATTGTTCTATAGGGCTGAAGGTATTCTGTGCCTCTTCTGCTTGTAAGCCTTTCCCTCTTCCGCTTTTATTGCTGGCTAATACCTTCAAGATTCAGATATGAGGGTGTATTAATATAACAGGTGTGGTAATGCTCAGATTGGGAGCAGACAGACCAAATCTTCTTGGCTCCTTCCCCTAAGCCACAAGGTCAGAAACCACTGAAGAGGGAAAAGAAGTAAAAAACTCCTTCCTGTGTGACCCAAGAACTGAGTCACAGAGCGGATGGCATTGTGCTTAGGGCTTCAGAGAGCCGGCTTTCCAAGATTAATTGGCTTTGCCTTAGTAGTATTTCGTAGATTTGGAAGATTCAAGCTGTGTGTGAGAGCTGGAGACTCTAGGAGCCGTTTCAGTATGAAATCTGTGGGCCTGTGTGTGTTTGCAACTTCTCACCAAAACCTGATTTTATCAAAATGACAGTCTATTACAAACAGGTTTTGGGAAGTCTTAGGTTACGCCATCAGTTTCAAGGAAAAGAGAAGCGGTAGGGTGGGGCACAAAACCACAAAGATGCTTCATCCAGTTGAACTAAGTTAGAAACCTTAGCATGTGGAGGCTTTCCCTTGTTATCTCAGGTAATACTCCTAAGAGCATGTGAGATAGGACAAGCTCAGAAACTGAACTTGGTTGGCGATTTTGACTCATCCAGGAAGTTAGGGGCCAGAGGGCAAGAATTCTTCCTTTTGCGTCTGTTGTGGCACTTGACCTCCTGTGGCTATCTTGTACGCACTCTGCTTTCCGCCCAGAGGGGTCTGGAATGTGGTCTGTCTGGTTCCAAGTTCCCTGGGAACACTCCCTAGGATGCCAGCCCAGACTCTGGGGCTGGGAGCTATACATCAGAACTGTTAGCTCGTGAAGCTGTAGTCAGTCACTAGTCTGATATGTTTCCCTTCAAATCTTTTCTGGAACAAGGTCAAATATGAAGAACTTAGAAAAGATCACATTTTCTGGAGAGCGGTTCTTTATCCCCAGGGATTGTTGTTGTCTCTTCCTGTGGTTCTACATTGGAGCAGGCTGAAGTTTTGTTGGGCTGTTACCACTAGCAGATCTCTCTTCCAGAGAAACTCAACGATCTTGTTCTGAATGGAGGAGATGGTTATGTTGCTATGACTTGGGAAGCCAGAGACACCCTCCTCTCCCTCCACCCCTGCCTGAGCTGGAACCAGGCTGCTGGGGTGCCACTAGCTAACGGTCCATTTGCAAAAGCCTGAGCTGGTTCGCCACGGTCTAGAGGAGCTTCGAGGGTTGACTTGAGTTTGGTCCAGAGGGCATACATTACTCAGCTTATCTTCAGACAGTGACACTCTCTTCTCCTTAGGAAAGAAGGACCAATGTAGCCAGAGAACCAAGTAGCAAGAAAACTATAAATGGTGTTGCAAGTCATCTCCGTTACATGTCTTGAACTGAATTTTCAAGTCCTGTATTTAGAATTTTTTACTCAAGGATCCCATTCCTACAGAGGCATCTATGGACACCATGTTTGTATCATTTGATTTTTGAGATGAACTCTGGTGCATGCCGGATGGACGTGTCTGACATGAAGCCTAGAAGCCCGGGGTCACCCTTCCTCCTCAAGCCACTCTCCCTGCCCTGGTCTTCCTCAGCTGGCTCCTCACTGCCTCAGACAATTGGGTGAGAAAGAAGATGTTGAGAGCCCTGGTTAAAGCAGTCCTCTCAGAGACCCAGAAGTGAATCAGAAAAAATAGGTGTTATCTTCGTGATGGGATTTCTTTCCCCGATACACTCAGCTTATTTTGGAGCCAGAGACTAAGAAGCAAAGAGCGGATTTTGAGAGGCCTCTGGGACTCCTGATTCTGGGGGTTGTACAGCCCCTGCAGTCAGATGCACTTACTAAAATGCAGACATCTGTATTTTCTTAGTGGTAATCAAACGACTTTGCCTTAAGTAACCGCCTCTTCAAAGGTTATTACCCACATCACATTTTAGAGATAAGCGAGAAATTCTTATTTCAAATGGCCTGAAGTAACTCTGGCCTTCTTCCCTAACTTTTAGACCTCTGGTAACCTCGCAACTTTGTGTTCAATAAGCTTGTTTTGTAGGTACAGTTTTGAGGTTCTTAGGATTAGCAGTTACATTCCCTTATAATACCAGGAATTCCCTTTGGGGCTAAGTCTGTCCTGTATGATATTTGAGTCTGTAACTTTTAAAAAGCCATTAATATTTGTATCCTCCCAGCTCCAAGTGAGATCTGTGTCTTTTTCTTCAAGTTTCACTGACTTGTTCTTCCTGACAATTCATAATAAACATGCCATCCTATTCAGTGACAGTTTATTTTGTTTTATTTTTCTTTAAAGATTTTATTTATTTATTTGACAGAGATCACAAGTAGGCAGAGAGGCAGGCAGAGGTGGTGGGGGGGGAGCAGGCTCCCCGCTGAGCAGAGAGCCTGATGCGGGGCTCGATCCCAGCACCCTGGGATCATGACCTGAGCTAAAGGCAGAGGCTTTAACTCACTGAGCCACCCAGGTGCTACCCTTCGGGGACAGTTTAAAAAAAACTGCACACTACTCGGTTCCTAGCTTTTCTTGAAATCTGTTATTCTGCTAGTGGGCTCCCTGTGGTGTGGCAGACTCTTCTGTGTGTCAGCCTCTTCCTGAGGCCATTTCTCTTACCTTGCTGGGAGCCTTGGAAGCAGTTAGAGCTCCCTGTGAGTGGAAGTCAGAGCAGGAGACAGAATGGGGCCCCTTTAGGAGCTGCTGACTCAGAACACTGTCTCATGCGAGTCTCTAGTGAGAGGGTGATTCAGGCTTGTCCTACACAGTTGGAGCTATTCACTTGGCTGAATTTCCTCTTCTCCACTGGGTGGATGTTGATAGCAGCTGAGGCTGTGAGGACTGGCTGCTCTCTGTGAAACATCTAGAACGGTTGTTCCTTTCCCTATCACTGGCTTCCTTCAGGGATTCCCCAGAGATTGGGGCCCTGGAACAGAAGTGCTGTCCCCAGATACTGCTAAGGTCAGGGAGGGCTGTTTTGATTTCTTCCCCACCAGTGGGTTGCATCATTCTGCTGATGTACGTGTGTCCTCACTCCTCTCTGATGGAGCCTGGAGGGGTTTATCAAGGCCAAAGGTGACATTTCGGCTTAAAAGATCTGTAGTATTCCGTGGATTTTTATTACCCTCACTGCAGAGAGAAGCAGCGAGGCTGTGCCAGTGTCTGCAGAGCTGTCCTTTCCCCACTGCAAGTAAACGTGAGAGCCCTCTCAGGTTGGTTCAAATCAGTTTGTCAGGAGAGCTTCTTTGAAGTCTTAAGTTGTCCTACCATTGTCCTACAATGTCTTCTGGGAAGAAAGAGCGGCAGGGCAACGTCATCTCATCTGATCTAGACTTGCCGATGAATTGACCTGAGCCACAAAGTCCAACAAGGGGACAGCTCCTTCAAGCATGACAGATAGACACTCTTCCCATATTGTAATATCTGCTCTTCTCACTAGGACTCTAAGATTCTTTAGAAATCAGTGAGACCATTTCTTGGGCCTTCCTAACTGAAAGAAATCGCCACAGCACTCTGATAAAGTAATAGCTTCATTATTACTGTTCACCCTTTTCTTACAAACCATGAACCTCCCGTCAGCCTCCCCACTCCTCAAAAATGCTGCCCTATGGGTTACAATGCCTGTTCTCTTCAGCCTCATTTGCATTACTCCCATAGGCAAACTTCTCATTTCTATTAAGTCACTCAAGTCTTTCCCTGTTGGAAAGACTTGAGTGACTTCTTTCAGAACCTTGTTAATTCTTTAGAAACCAATCCTGGGCTCTTCTCCACTGGTCCTTTGGTGCTAGGATGGTTTTGGTAAAGCAGGCATTGGAGGACAAAGGTCCTAAGAGGCTTTATCGGGATGGCCTAGTATGTTCACCAACTCAGCTCTGTAATGAACTAGAATAGTTAGGATTGCCAAGAGTTAGAATCCGCAACATAGGCTTTAGTACTGTGAGTTCTTAATCACTTAAAGGTTATGGCAGTAGATATTAAAAGTAGAGATTGTGGCAGAGATGGCTAGCTGTCTGCCAAAACCCATTCTCTTCTGGACAGAAGTTAGACCTGCCTTTGTTGACTGGTGCCATGTGAGCAGGTATGATGAGCCACTTTTAGGCCAGAGCCTTTAAAAGTAGACGAGCCTTCTTTCTTCCTCTCCTGCTGCCTTGGCCCCAGGGAGACCCAACCTTAGCCACACAGATGGCAAAGCTCTCGTGATGGCAGAGCCACAAGCCA
Organism: Lontra canadensis; assembly: GCF_010015895.1. Lineage (NCBI taxonomy): Eukaryota > Metazoa > Chordata > Mammalia > Carnivora > Mustelidae > Lontra > Lontra canadensis. The sequence continues at coordinate 1,254,532 of NW_022631049.1, read as the reverse complement.
GAAGGAGCTTGATCTCTGAATCACTGCATGGAGGAAAGCCTCCTGCTGACCTAGAATGCCCACCCCTCCACCCCGGGATGTTAAATGAACAAGAAACCAGTTTACTGGGTCTGAGCCATTGTTGTGGGGGAAGATTAGTTACAGCAGCTAAGCATACTCCAACACCTTATTTAAAAATAGTATGAATTGTGTTTATGTACAAAGGTCTATAAAGCTAGAGTAGTCAAGCCTGGGACGTGGGGTAGGGACTTTTACAATTAGATACTTCCTTATTGATTTTATAATCTTCCAGTAAGGAAAGAGAACAACAAAAATAGCAAAACAATGCTAGTATAAACTTTACTTGATGGGGGAATCATTCTTTGACCCCCACCCCACCCCCCAATCCTCTCTGAATTTCCTTTAAGTCATTTAAACACTCATTGTCCTTAGTCCTTACCTGGCACTTTTTTTTTTGAAAATAAAGAGCAGAATTGGGAGTCCTATAGGGTGGACACTCAGGCAGGGTTTCTTAAGATATTAATCCTTTCAGGGGGTCTGGTCCTCAGTTCTGTAGACCCAGGAAGAAAAGGGTTTTTGTTTAAATTTTATTATTGAAGTATAGTTGACATACAAGAGTAATTTCAAGTACACAACATAGTGAGTGGGACAAGTCTGTAGATCCACAGTGCTCACCATAAGGGGTCAGCACCTGTCCCCAAACAATGTTACTACAATATTACTGAGTATACAGGACTTATTTTATAAATGAAAGTTTGTACCTCTTAATCCCCTTCACCTACATTGCCCATCCCTCTGCCCTTCTCCCTCTGGCAACAGTATTTGAGTCTGTTTCTGGTTTTGTTTTTTAGATTTCACATATAAGTGAAATCATATGGTATCTTTCTGTCTGACTTATTTCATTTGGCATAATGCCCTTCAGGTCTATCCATGTTGTTGCAAATGGCAAGATTTCATTCTTTTTATGGCTCAGTATTTTAAAGATTTTATTTATTTGACAGACAGAGATCACAAGCAGGCAGAGAGGCAGGCAGAGAGAGAGGAGGAAGCAGGCTCCCTGCTGAGCAAAGAGCCCGATGTGGGACTCCATCCCAGGACCCTGAGATCATGACCCGAGCCAAAGGCAGAGGCTTTAACCCACTGAGCCATCCAGGTGCCCCGGCTGAGTATTTTACATGTATGTGTGTGTAATTGTAAAAATGCTGCAATGAACAGAGGAGGGCATTTACCTCTTTGAGTAAGTTAGGAACAGAAATCTTTATGTGCAGAGCTTATCAGGCTTTCTAACCCAGAGACTCACGCTAACTGCGATGTGTATACCAAAATGCCCATTCATAATTACAGTGAGCAATAGCCCTTCCAACATCCACTGTTAGGAGGCCCTCTTGCTGGTATGAGGGCAACAGGGAGTCTAAGTGAATAATCAGAGGGAGGTTGTTTGGAGAGTAAGGAATGAGAGCAAATGGAGTTGGATAATCTTAGAAGAACCCATTATATAGGCTGTGAAGTAATCTGCTGATCCACTTCACAGAGTTACACAATTAATGACCCAAATCCTTTTATGAAATTTGGTCTCTCTCCCTTGGAGAGCATTATCTTAGACTGTCAAATTCTCTTTAGGGTCTTTTATAGGCTTTTTGCAGCTTTCTTCTTTAATAGTGAGCTGAGTACTACATTCTCTCTCAGTTACTGGAGTCTACATCCTAGATTCCATGTCTGGACTTGTGTGTTCCCCCAAGTTCTGTCACTTATCCACTGGGTTGATTCCTAGGTATTTCTTATTGATCATGTGAAGATTAAATAAATTAGTCATCAACAATTAGTTAATATTAATTGGATAATAAAGCTTTTCTATTTACATGCTTAATATTATAAAACACCAGGCATGCCCTGATGTCTTATACCTACTAAGAACCTAAATGCTTGATGTGGCCCAAGGGGGTACACAGATAAACATGGATAGGGAAGGAGAAACTGACATTCAGAATCTGTCCAGCCCAAGATTATTGCCAATAGCAAGACCTGATAAAGATTATTTGACAGCACAAGCAGCGGGAGCGGGAGATGAAGAGTAGGTTCTCCGCAGAGCAGGGAGCCTGATGTGGGGGCTTGATCTCAGGACCCTGGGATCATGACCTGAGCTAAAGGCAGAGCCTTTACTGACTGAACCACCCAGGTGCCTCTGTACTGAGATCTTCTTTTTCTTTAAGATTTTATTTATTTATTTGACAGAGAGAGAGAGAGAGAGAGAGAGAGATCACAAGTAAGCAGAGAGGCAGGCAGAGGGGGAGGGGGAAGCAGGCTCCCCACTGAGCAGAGAGCCCGACTCGGGGCTCGATCCTAGGACCCTGAGATCATGACCTGAGCTGAACGAAGGCAGAGGCTTAACCCACTGAGCCACACAGGTGCCCCTGTACTGAGATCTTATAAAGTACATATCCATTATGGTTTTTTATCGTTTCAAAGGATTTTTATAGATGTTTTATTTGGTCATACTTTTTTCTCTTGGATCCCAGTGACTTTGGACTGTTATCGTATTCTCCTACCTTCAATATTTTCTCTTTCAGTTTTCCAGATCTCTGGGCATTTTCAGGATTATATTTTAAAATGCAATAACTCAGGTGCCAGGGTGGTTCAGTTGGTTAAGCAGGTCCCTTTGGCTCAGGTCATGACCCCAGGGTTCTGGGATCAAGTCCTGCCTTGGGCTCCTTGCTCAGCAGGAAGGCTGCTTCTCCCTCTAACAGCCATCCCCCTTGCTTGTGTGCACTCTATCTGACAAATAAAATCTTTTTTTAATTTTTAAAGATTTTTACTTATTTATTTGACACAGAGAGAGAGAGACGGTGAGTGAGGGAATATAAACAAGAGGCAGAGAGGGAATATACACAGAGGGAGTGGGAGAGGGAAAAGGTTTCCTGCTGAGCAGGGAACCTGAAGCGGGGCTCTATCCCAGGACCCTGGAATCATGACCTGAGTCAAAGGCAGATACTTAGCAACTGAGCCCCCCAGGCACTCCAATAAATAAAATCTTTAAGAAAAAAAAATGCAGGGGTGCCTGGGTGGCTCAGTGGGTTAAGCCTCTGCCTTCAGCTCAGGTCATGATCTCAGAGTCCTGGGGTCTGGCTCTCTGCTCGGTGGGGAGCCTGCTTCCCCCGCCCCCACCTGCCACTCTGCCTACTTGAGATCTGTCAAATAAATAAATAAAAATCTTTAAAAAAAATTATCAGATGGGGCGCCTGGGTGGCTCAGTGGGTTAAAGCCTCTGCCTTCGGTTTGGGTCGTGGTCCCAGGGTCCTGGGATCGAGCCCAGCATCGGGCTCTCTGCTCAGCGGAGAGCCTGCTTCCACCTCTCTCTCTCTGCCTGCCTCTCTGCCTACTTGTGATCTCTGTCTGTCAAATGAATGGATAAAACCTTAAAAAAAAAAAAAAAGTTATCAGAAATCCTAAACCCTTAAAAAAGAAATGCAATGACCAAAAGATACATAGAGTTCTGCAGCTGTAGCTGCTTCTTAATTTTGGGAATAGAATAAGGTTTTCCGTTTTGCTTCTGGTATTCTTTTTAGTGATGATTCACTGGATGGCCTTTTGTTACAAATCATTGCTTCTCAAATTTTTACATTCTCTTGGTTGTTTAGCTTTGAACTGAATATGGATTCAAGAGGTAAAGCTCAAGGGGTACCTGGGTAGCACAGTTATTAGTTCAGTTGTCTGACTCTTGACTTCAGCTCAGGTCGGGACCTCCTAGTTGTGGGATGGTGCCCTGTGCCTGGCTCCACGTACAGTGGAGAGCGTGCTTGGGACTCTCCACCTCTCTGACCCTGTGTGTGCGGATTCTCTCTCTCAAATTAAGTACTTTAGGGGGAAAAAAAAGGTATAAAGCTCAAAACTGTAGTTTAAATTCAAGATGGGTCCATGCTCCTCTTAATCCAGATTTTTTTTTAAAAGATTTTATTTATTTCAGAGAGAGAACATGTGCCAGCGCAAGTTGGGGGAACGGTAGGAGAAGGAGAAGCAGACTTCCCACTGAGTAGGGAGCCTGATGGAGGGCTTGATCCCAGGATCCTGGGATCATGACCTGAGCCAAAGGCAGACACTTACCTACTAAGCCACCCAGGCACCTATGATCTTAATCTAGTATTAAATCTCTGCCTGTGGGGCGCCTGCGTGGCTCAGTGAGTTAAGCCTCTGCCTTCGGCTCAGGTCATGATCTCAGGGCCCAGGGATCGAGTCCCACATAGGGCTCTCTGCTCGGTGGAGAGTCTGCTTCCCCTCTCTCTCTGCCTACTTGTGATCTCTCTCTCTCTCTCTTTCTCTCTGTGTGTCAAGTAAATAAATAAATAAAAATCTTTAAGAAAAAATCTCTGCCTGTATTACTATCCTGTGACCACTACTCTCCCCACCCTTGTCCCCCCAAATTACCTGGACTCCAGCTTGAGAAGCAGGGCCTTAAGGATACAATCTATGGTAATATTATATTCCCTGACAGTTCAGATCTGTTCATGAGAGTTGGATTACTTAGGCCTAACCCTAAAAATGGCACCAACCAATTTATTGATCTATGGTTACAGGCAAGAATGGTACTTAGGTACAAAATGAATGTGCAGTGAAGGTGGCATAGTTCTTCGGAATACGTGAAATCTGAGTGAAATATCCTAGCACATTGTCAGAATGTATCACTAGTTCTTTCAAAACAGTTTTTTTTAAAGAGATGTCTATACTTTTATTGGCCTAATGGGCTACTTGAGGGGGACTGAGGTGGAGGAGTGGGTGACCAGATGGTGGGCCAGCCATAGTCATGGGCTTGTACATGGGGGAGGACTCGCCCAGGTAGTGGCTGATCATCTTGGGCTTGATGACCTGGGTGAAGGTCCTGCTGTTGTCGAGGCCCACCATGCTGCCCACCGTCTTGGGCAGGACGTTGCTGTCCCGCATGTGTGTATTCACCATCTCTGGCTTCTCTGTGGGCACCGCCTCCTAACTGGCTCTGCACAGGTGCTTTGGAGCGAGTGCTGCTGCCACTGCTGCCATGTCAGCTACTTGGAGGATGTGGCCAGCAGGTGGTCTACGTGTATGCCACAGTAGGTGAACCTGCAGGAGGCTCACTGCTGCTTCAGCATTCTGGTATCTTGTTGGTTTTTCCAAAAAGGTCTCACTTGTTCTATACAGGGAGGAATCAAGAGGGATTCTCTAGGAAACAAACTGTAGTCAATACACATTTTAGGGGCAGATAATTTGGGTCCTGCTTCTGCCACTTAGCAGCTATGTAATTTGGGGACTTTATTTCCTTATCTATAGAATGGCATGCTTTAGTTGCCAATAGGACTGTTGTGAGTTTAAATAATTTATGTCAAACGGGGCGCCTGGGTGGCTCAGTTAATTGGGTGTCCAACTCTTGGTTTTGGTTGAGGTCATGATCTCAGGGTTGTGAGATCTGGCCCCACGTCCGGCTCTGCGTGCTTAGTGCAGAGTCTGCTTGAGATTCTGTTTCCCTTTCTCCTCCCTTTTCTAACGTAAGTAAATAAATAAATCATTTTAAAAATCAATAAAAAAAAAAGGAAGCATTTACATCAAGCAATTAAAACACTGCCTAGGATCTTTGTAAGTAACAAATGTTTGGCATTTCTCTTTTAGGATGCTTTAGATCCTCAGACTGGCCTTTCATTAAAAAAAAAAAAAAAAAGTTTATGGGTGCCTGGGTGGCTCAGTTGGTTGGATGACTGCCTTCAGCTTGGGTCGTGATCCCAGAGTACTGGGATTGAGTCCCACATTGGGCTCCCTGTTTAGCGGGGAGTCTGCTTCTTCCTCTGACCCTCTCCCCTCTCATGTTCTCTCTCTCAAATAAATCTTAAAAAAAAAAAAAGTTTATAACATGAAAATTTCTATGTATTTTTTATCTAAATTAATAGTACTTAATTTACTGTAAATCCTATGGTTCCTTTTGGTATGTTACTTGTACTCTGTAACTCTGGGATATCTAAGGTCTAATTGCTACCAATTTTGTGACTGTTGGGTTAAACCAGTGGATGTTTCTGGACTTCACTTTCCAAATCCAAGTTTCTTTGTCTGTAAAATGGCATTCCTAATGGGATCTACCCCCACAGGATTGCTGGGAGAATGAGACCATCCTGCCAGTCACATGACATTTTGAATTTTACTGTGGCAAAATGAGTATGACATGTACTTTGTCACAAGTTCTGTTTTGTGGCCCAGGCCAGTAAGAGTTGGAATAACATACAATTAATCTTGTCATTCCCCCATGTGTTTCCAGGCTGCCGCCTAAAAGATTTTGGAGATTTGAGTTTTACTCCAGTCCCTAAAGATGATCTCTACAACAACCTGATAGTGAATCCTCGCTCCGTGGGCCTTGCCAACCAGGAACTGGCTGAGGTGGTTAGTAGAGCCGTGTCAAGTGGCTACAGTTGTGTCACTGTGGGAGGAGACCACAGGTAAGCTGGGATGCAGGGGTGGTGGGGGAGCTGGATTGTATGGTGCTTTGGGCTAATCAGTTAGCCTGTCTTGTTTCCCCACTTAAGAGGACAGTACCCTTCAGAACTTTTATGACATGATGTGCTTAATAGCATTTTAATAGCTAAGATCCTGAGCTGCTGGAGGCACCTGTGGTTTTCATTGTTAAGACACAATGTATATGATAGTATGATGACAAGCTCAGAGGCAGACTAAGCAAAGTTTTTAGACATGGTATGTTCCTATTTCATTTTGTGCTTATCTCTTGTAAAGTTTTCCTAGGAAGAAAGGTCTTATGACCTTCATTTGGCCATTTGGGAGAATTAGAAGGATCCATCAGTAGTCTGAATTTGTGAGGTATTTGTGTGTGTGTGTTAAAGCATTTCTGCTAACCTGTTATAGATTTCCCACTTGCCATGTGACTATGTTCTCTATCTTCACCGTGTGGACCCGGAGGTGACTAATAGGTCCTTCTCTTAGTGAGTCAGCATGTACTTTATTGAACACTGCTTGGTGTGTTCTCAAGCAATGCTAGGGATTGTGGAAACTGTGACCTAGTAGGACTAGATGAAATAAATACACATGGGATGAAAAAATATACTGAATTCTACAGAATTTTAGAGAAGGGAGAGATCATTCTGGGCCAGAGGAGTCCTATTTGAACTAAGTAATAAAGGTTTTTGGTAGAAAGAAAAACAGCATTCAAATACTAGGATTGCTGACTGGGCACTTCATATATATTCTCATTTACCCCTCATAATGCCATGAGGCAGATGCAGTTTTACCTGATTTACTGCTAGGAACACTGAGGGACAGAGGTCAGATAACTCAACTTCTAGAACCAGGAAGTAGCAGGGTGGGATTCAAATTCAGTGTGACCTCTGAAGGCAATTAACTTTTCTTTTGAGAGCCAATCCAGTAACTTCCCCTGTGGTGCACAGAGAGCTTTTTTTCCCCCCTTAACAGAGGTTGAAATCTGTTACAATTTTAAGTGCAGGTAGATTTCCTCATTAGGAATAAAATTTTAAGTAGAGTAAGAGCAGTCCCCATTCTCTACAGCGATGAAATTAAATCAACTAGAGGGTGGATATTCCTCTTAGCTCAGTGTTCGCTCTCAATTGTATTGACCTACTAATGATTGTCTGATTATCATAGTCTTTGGCTTTTCTTTTGTCTATAGCTATCTATTGCAGCCCTGTCACTATTCCTTATTCCCTGTTCAGTGCTCAAATCTAGGTCATCTGAAGATTCTAGAAGGGATGAGTATATAGACTGAACAGCTACTGAACATTTTAAAGGAAGGTGGCATCATTAGGTCACCCTGCTCCTTTTACACAGTATAAAGTATTCCCTTAGACATCAGACTGACTTAAATAAGACAAATTATCGCCGCCTTCTAGAAAAAAGGAAACTGTCTAGTAAAACTAGATGATTTGTCCTAAATCACTTAAATTTCCCAGAAATTTCCCTTTCTGGGAAAAACCCGATTCTGACTTAATCCACTACTTTTCACACTAGACTGTGCTATCCTTCATGGAGGGCCCTACATGGAGCATGGAGCTTAAAATGCTGTCTCATGCCATACTAAGGAGAGCTGTAGTTAGTTTCTTAGATGCTTAAGTTGCATCTCCCATCTATGTCAAATTCTTCAGTTACTGGGAAGCTGGGCAGCTTTCCAAACAGGATTTCATCAGCTATATTCCTATAACTGGGACAGGACAGTTGGCCAATGTACACAGAGTCCAAGGACAAGGAGAGGCAAAAAAATAAACATGGATATTTGAATGCCATGCTAATATATAGAAGATAACATGCAAATAAACATTTATTCAGTCATCTAAATGAGGTCTTTAATTGGGTTCCCGTTACTTTAAGGTCTTTATGTGATACTTCCTAAAAGGAAATGTCAAAATTGTTACTTGCTAAAAAACTATAATGCAAATTTTTATCCTTAAAAAGTGAATGATTCTTTGAAAATAATTAGATCTCCCTGGTCTTCCTTAAGAAGTATTAAGTATTTGTGAGTTCTTACATGTAGAACACATCATTTAACTGGATTTCTTTTTAAAAAATACTATACATTTATTATACGTTATATATTTTGAATATGAACTGAATATATAAATATATAATAGGCATTTATATATTATATATAAAGTTCATAGGATACTGCCTTATTATAGCAATATAGAAATTTATCTGAGTTCAGGACTGTGTAACATAATTTTTTTTCTTAAGGCACAAATAGTAAAAAATTCCTCTGTGATTGAGGAGCCATTAAAAAAAACCAGTTTTTGAGATAGAATAATTTAGAGGAAAGAAGGGAAAAAAAATCTTTGATTTTACAGGCATTTTGTTCATGGCTTATGGTATTAGTTATTTTGCTAATAAAAGAATAACAGAATTCACAGGTAAAATGGGGGATATACATGCTAACTAATCATATACTCAGAAAATTTTTTCCTCTAATTATATACATATACACATGTATGGATGTATATGTACGTATTTTTTCTTTCATTTAACTGGATTTCATTCACTGAACAATACTGAGGTCCTTTTCTGGGCCAGGGCTAATGAATGAAATTTTAGGGATTTGTGGGGGGAATACAGACATCTGTCAAACTAGAAGGGTAACCAGTCAACAAGCTTTGAATCTTTGGAACCTTCTCTTTCTCCCTCATTCAAGGTTAATCTTTGGGAACTACAGGCCTGGAGACTTTTGATCATCCAAATCCAGCCCTAGTCTGGGGCCCTAACTTTACCCGGAGGACAAAGTGTGAGCTGCACTGACTGAGGATATTTGTTATTAGTGATGTTTGCCAAACAGAGGGCCTCAATTACTGTGTTTGTTCCTTGTAGCCTGGCAATCGGTACCATTAGTGGCCACGCCCGGCACTGCCCAGATCTTTGTGTGATCTGGGTTGATGCCCACGCTGACATCAATACACCCCTCACCACTTCATCTGGAAATCTCCATGGACAGCCAGTTTCATTTCTTCTCAGAGAACTACAGGACAAGGTCAGTGGGCTGAAATGAAAAGGCTTTGTAGGGGTTATGCTGGGGCTTTGAGAACTAGTTTGGTTAAGATTTCTATGAAGGATGGGCTGAGGGTGGTGGTAGAAATGTTTAGTATACCTTCATTTGTTCATCAAACATTATTATGGGCTAAGCAGTCTAGTCGATGCTAGGGATATAAAGACTACTAGGAAAAGGTCCCCTGCTCTGGGGGGAGGGTGTGTGTGTGTGTGTGTGTGTGTGTGTGTGTGCGCGCGCGCGCGCGCGCATCAGTCATAATTTGCAAGAAAGGAAAGTGGCAGTGGGTAGTAACTCTAATGATTGATACACCCTCTGCAGGAGGACTTCTTGGTTAGAGGCTCCCAGGCCTGCCTCACTCTCAGACCCATTGGTCTAGAGGAAAGCAAAAACCACGATTATCTCTAGGTAATATTTTCCTAGGTTGGTCAGAAGACATGGGAGTCCATGTTAAGCACAGACTAGAATCTGTATACATTCTTCCCCTCAGTGAGGGACCAAGTTAAACCAGGATAGTACAAAAGTTATTCATTAGGCAGAATTTGTGTTTTGGCTGTAGACAAATTAAGATGGCAACCAGATTGTGTTTCAAGAACCAATCTGTAAACAATTCAGTAACATACAAAGGGGTGGAAAAGGGCTAATCAGCAGTATTCCTGCTATTTAGGTAAGTTAATGAGAAACCGTGGCTACCTTAGGAGAAATTTTTTTTTTTTATTCTGAGAAATCTGTTCTTCAGCTGCCTTCTGAATCATTTCTACTTTTTTAAGTTCTCTTTCCCAGATCAGGTGAGTCTGGTGTTGCTTTAAGCATGTCCTGTAGGTAGGAGGAGAAAGCAGATGGCATATATTGGGAAACACACGGTGATTATCCTGGTGAGACCAAGAATCCTTGATGAGTCCTGTCCATTCCTCTTTTGACAGGTACCACAACTCCCAGGATTTTCCTGGATCAAACCTTGTATCTCTTCCCCAAGTATTGTGTATATTGGTCTAAGAGATGTGGACCCTCCTGAACAGTAAGTTGATACACTGGGGTTAAGCTTTGGGTCTATCCCAGCCATTTATGTTTTTGACAGGGTGTTCCTTGCCTTAATCTCTTAGAGGTCACTAACAGGACAGACACCGCCCCGCCCCCCCCAATATACTTGATTAAAAATGTTCTTTAAACTAAGGACTCCTGTGCTTGCTTTGGCAGCACATATACTAAACCAAGGACTCCTTCCTTTATCTCTCACAGTTTTATTTTAAAGAATTATGATATCCAGTATTTTTCCATGAGAGACATAGATCGACTTGGTATTCAGAAGGTCATGGAACAGACATTTGATCTGCTAATTGGCAAGTAAGTAACTTATAATGGATGTCTACTTACAAAGGGAAAAGTCCCGAAGGAAATAGGGCAGACTCCCAGTGAGCAACACACTTTAGCCTAGCTCTTAAGGACAGCAGCGTTTCTTTTAAAATAAAAGCAAAATATGTACACACAGAAAACACTCAAATAATTTGGAAAGGGAGATTATGAAACATAGGTCCTATTCTTCCTCTGGGGTTGAGATGGGGTTTCCTTGAAGTCACTGGCCACCTCCTCTGTGTCTCATGAATTTCTCTTTAGCTCCATTTTTAATGCCCATCTTTTGAGACGGGAAGCATTCACAACTGCCCCCTTCTTCCTAAGCTCACTGTTGATACATCTGCAAGTTTTATATTGAGCACATTTTGGTAATATAGAAAGATGGCAGATAAATGCCAATCAAAGGCTAGGTTTTTTTTTTTAATTTTTAATGAATGTATAATGTATTATTAGCCCCAGGGGTATAGGTCTGTGAATTGTCAAAGGCTAGTTTTAAGATGTTCTCAGTGCTAAGACTTTATGTTCAAGTGATTAATGTAATTGCTACCTAGTAGTATGTCATTTCTTAAGCTGTAAGAAATTTAGTTATCTACAATATAAGTGTCAGTTGCTAGTTTCTACTTTAGGATACCTGTGCTAAACTGAAGCTAAAACTGGGAGATAAGATTGCAGACACCACATCAATTCCATTCAGCTGTCGTTACACAGAGAGAGTAAGAGCAACTGTAACCTAGGTCAGTCTAATGTGAGTCAGACTCTGTCAGAGCCCAGTCTCATGGGGAAGTGAAGAACTGTTAATGCGAAAGGCTCTAATGCCTAGGTTAAGTCAGAAATACAAACTGGAGTCAGTCCAAGGCACAAAGAACAAATGGCAAAATTATGAGGTGGTATGTAGGAAGCAAATATGTTAATACATAGTAACTTCCAAGAGTAGAAAACCTAGAAATGTGTATTAGCAAAGTACCAGGACTAACAGCAGCAAAATCAAGGAGTTGCAACTGTAGAAAGGATCAATGTCCAAGCACACCCAAGTGACTGTTCTTATCTTCCCCTCAAGAAGACAAAGGCCAATCCATCTGAGTTTTGATATTGATGCCTTTGACCCTACCCTGGCTCCAGCCACAGGAACCCCTGTTGTTGGAGGACTGACCTACCGAGAAGGCATGTACATTACTGAGGAAATACACAATACAGGTAAGAAGGGATCAACCTGCTAACTGTGTGAGTAAATACGCTGATGCCTTTTGCATTCTGGAGGGCTTCTTCTACTATTTCAAATCATTACAGATACTGTTTTTGTTTAAACTTCTTTAAAAACCCCATGGTCAGGCTAATAAAGGATAGTCATTTGAAGGCATGTATGGACCTGGCTCATATCAAAATATAAGAAGTACTGAATAAAAAATTGTCTACTTAAATACTTATTAAATACAAGAATAACTTGACAAACCGATGTAGTTCTTCGCATCTGAACTGTCTAAAGGCAGACTCAGATTAAAAGGCAAGGCCAAGAGGCTTACCCTAACATTAAAATAAGTTAGTTCCCTTTGGAGTTGAGAATGGGGAGTTAAACCTTCTCTTAAAGATATTTCTTTTTTTTTTTTTTTTTAATTTATTTGACAGACAGATCACAAGTAGGCAGAGAGGCAGGCAGAGAGAGAGAGAGGAGGAAGCAGGCTCCCTGCAGAGCAGAGAGCCCGATGCGGGACTCGATCCCAGGACCCTGAGATCATGACCTGAGCCGAAGGCAGAGGCTTAACCCACTGAGCCACCCAGGCGCCCTCTTAAAGATATTTCAAAGCTGGACAGTATCTCGGGTCCCTTCATAAAGGTTATGCCTTATACCAGAGCTTTGATAGGAGCTTTAATGTTTGATAGGTTTTTTTTTTTAAGATTTTATTTATTTATTTATTTCACAGAGAGAGAGAGAGAGATAGAGAGAGAGAGAGATCACAAGTAGGCAGAGAAGCAGGCAGACAGAGGGTGAAGCAGGGTCCCTGCTGAGCAGAGAGCCAGACGTGGGGCTCGATCCCAGGATCCTGAGATCATGACCCGAGCCGAAGGCAGAGGCTTAAACCACTGAGCCACCCAGGCTCCCCTGATAGGAGTTTTAATATGGGGATACTAAAGATGAATGGTGACAAAGATTAATGAGTTGGCTACACAGGTTACTGTCACCCCATTCATCCTAGTTTGCAGTTTCCATTTCTGTCAGAAAGCTTCTACTTCCATGAAGGTTACTTTAAATGACCTTTCCTTGCAAAAATTAAACAACTACCACATGATACTTCAATACCATTTCATGAAATTGGGGTCTAAACAGCAGAGAGCCCACAATGAAAGGTCTAGTGCTATGGGAAACCCTTGAGTGGTTGGGATACATAGGGAAATTGAGGAATGTTCTCTCTGGAGCCTACTGGAACCTCAGACACTAAAGGAAGGAAAAGAATGCTTAGTTTATCAGGTCTGACAGTGGTAAGATAGTCGCATTTTCAGACCCACAGTCTTAGATGTTATCAGTTGTCCTTCCGTTAGTGGCCACTGAACCTGTGTGTTCAATCTTCCATTTTGGTTCCCAATGACCCTACTTAGAGCAGGGGTTAGTAATGTCTAGTAGTTAGGTGGGGTAGTGGTTACACCTCATCGCTCCCTCCCCTGCTACATTATTTCTATTCCAAAAGACTATCATAACAGTGTTAACTAGCTACATAAAGCATTTTGCTTAAATTAGAGGGTGACAGTAGTCTGGAAAACATAGGTAATAGCTATTTCTAATAGCTCAAACATTCTTGATTACTTCTGGGCTATACCAAAGACTCAGGTTTAGCTGAAATGAGACACACAGATCATCAAACACCCAGATGTTCGCACAGTGGAAATGCTGCAATGACATGCTTGGACTATGCACTCCTAATAAGACTGCACACTAAACAGATCTATATGCCCGTGTTTCTAGGCATGATAGCTACCATAAGTATTTGCATACCTGTATTCTCCAAACTAGTTCAGATGACTTGAAGAGGTAGATTAACTTCATCCAGAATAACCAACTAAAAAGTTAAATACCTCAGAGAAGTAGGCTTGTGTGTTAGGGGTATGAAGTAGAAGGCAGGTCTGGATAGGTTCTTCTTCCCTTCTCAAACCCTTTAGTGTAAGTTCTTAACCCCTCACAGAAGGCAGTAAGTTCAAATTAAAGTATGGCCAAGTATTCCCTTGACTAAGTGCAAGATATTGGGTCACTACGATGGGACAGCTCAGACCTGCAGGGATAAGACTAAGAGATGCACTAATGACTATACTTAGCGCATGTGGGGTGCCTTAAGAGAGCAACGGAGTTCAAAAATGGGATGGCTCAAAAGAGGGAAGATGATCTCTTCATACAACTCTAGACAGACATCTGGAAGGTTCCTAGTAATACTGGACATGGCACACATTTTCCCATGTAGGTGGGAAAATCCTTGTCTACCTCTTCCCCACAAGCTCTTTCCTTATCCAGACAGCGTGACAGCTCTGCCTATTAAGTTGGTTGAAAAGGGATGATAAATTGTAATCTTACTCTAGTATACAGTGTTTGAACTTCCTGCCCAAGACGAGGTAGGTATAAGGAGCTTCCTGACAGTGTGTAATTTTAATAGTAGAAAATGACTTTTTACCTTGGCTTGTTCTGTCTAGTGGGATGACCCTCTACTACCCTGAAAGTAACAGCTAGGGTAGCTTCTGAGGGTTTGTCATATTTTGTTCTTTCAGGGTTGCTGTCAGCACTGGATCTTGTTGAAGTCAATCCTCAGTTGGCGGCTTCAGAGGAAGAGGCCAAGGCTACAGCTAGCCTGGCAGTGGATGTGATTGCTTCAAGTTTTGGTCAGACAAGAGAGGGAGGGCACATTGTCTATGACCAACTTCCTACTCCCAGTTCACCAGATGAATCAGAAAGGGAAGAACGTGTGAGAATTTAGGAAATTCTGTGTGCTGACATGTTTGTCACGAAAGACATTCCAGAATTATGAGGCATTTGAGGAGACACATACTAACTGGTCATCTGGGTCAATACTGCCTTAATGAGAACATTTGCGCATTCTTACAACTGTAAAGTTTCCTTTCCTCCTCCATTTTGGTGACCAATAATACTACTGTAAGTTTGTTTTTTCTTTTTGCAGTTCACAGAGTATTAATATGTTGGAATACTACGTAAATTTAAAGACGTCATAAACAGCATTTATTACGTTGGTATATCATACTGGTCTTGTTGCTATTCCTTCACAGTTATGCGGTTTTTTGTCTTCCCTCCCACCTCCCACGGTCTGGCTACACAGAGCATCCTCGAACCATTACCTCAGAGCAGCACTATGCTTATTCCCCATCTTTAACACCGTTCATTCACAGGATCAAAGTTCTGGTCCACAAACCCTTCCCTCTAGGAAGTTCAGTGCTTGTGAAAGAATTTGTAGTACACCAGGCCCCCTAGGATGGCCAGCTCCAGTATGATGACGATGGAAAGTAGCAGCTTGTTGGTTGTCACTCTACAGAGAGAAGCAAAGTAGGGAACAGTCAGAAGTGTGGATGACCTTATTTCTTTCTGTTCTTAATACTCAGGGGTTTGACGATGTAGCCAAGGCTGGATATACTGTGAGGCACACTGAATTGTTTTTTGTAAATCACACAGCCACTCAGCAGTTCTTTAGCTGGTAAATGCCAACTTGAAAGCTTTTTTCAGTTTAACTTAAGGGTAACACTACCTCACAGAAATACTGATGATTGGGATAACAGATGATAACAGATACCAACACATAAAAATGGTTTCTTCATTTTAAAATATGTTCAAATAGTAGTTAATTCCTCACTTTAAAAACGGGTTTTCTAGGGGTACCTGGCTGGCTCAGTTGGAAGAGCATGCAACTCTTGATCTCGGGGTCGTGAGTTCAAACACCACACAGGCTCTAGAGATTACTTAAATTAAAAAATCTCACTTTTTCATATTTAATATATATTTTTATAAATAGCTCCTTCCAGAAAAAAAAATTTTTTTTTTAAGATTTTATTTATTTATTTGACAGAGAGATCACAAGTAGGCAGAGCAGCAGGCAGAGAGAGGGGGGGAAGCAGGCTCCCTGCTGAGCAGAGAGCCCGATGCGGGCCTCGATCCCAGGACCCTGAGATCATGACCTGAGCTGGAGGCAGAGGCTTTAACCCACTGAGCCACCCAGGCGCCCTTTTTTTTCTTTTTAAAGTGGGCTCCACACCCAACATGGGGCCCGAACTCACAATCTCAAGAGTTGCACGCTCAACCAATGAAGTGAGTGCCCTGAAAAATATTTCTGAAATCAGGTTGAATCATATTTGAAAAAAAACAAATATGATACTGCTAACTATTCTTCCTCCATCAACCCAAATGAACATCTTTATAAAATTAGTGTAAGAGCTTCAAAAATTTACTCTTTTGTTAACAAAGAATGTCATCTCTGGTTCTCACGTTCACTCTAAATTGAAGGTTTCCTTTTGTTTGACAAGGCATTTACCATTGTTTAGGAAAACCTCATGGCTCAGTTATAGTTTTGTGTATACTAACTACCCACTTTAGGGTTTTTTTTTGTTTTTGTTTTTTTAAAAGTTGACTTTTTGCTAACAGGGCAGAACTCCCTGATAAGGAAGAGGCTGACTACCATGAAGGACAAGCAGAGCCAAAAGCAAGTACTAAGCAGTAGTAGTAAAAAGTTTTTTTCTAACCAAGTTTATACAAATATACTTCAAGGAATATAAAGCTCCATGAGTCCCATGTGCTCTGAAAAATATAAGCTGGGATTAAAAGTGGACAAATTTCTCACTACTCAAGTCAGAGCAGCATATACTTTTTTATTTTTTAAAGATTTTTTATTTGAGAGCACAAGTGGGGGAGGAGCAGAGGGAGAGGGTGAAGCAGACCCCCTGCTCAGATCCATCCCATCCCTGGGGCTCCATCCCAGGACCCTGGGATCATGACCTGAGCTGAAGGCAGATGCTTAACCTAACTGACTGAGCCACCCAGGCGCCCCAGAGCAGCATATACTTTTAACAAAGAATTTTGCCCTGGGGTATTTAATTAGAAAAGATAATACTTTATCAGAACCTTTGCAAGTCACTGTTTGTCTTAGTCACAAAATTTCTCTTAACTCTATTTTTTTTCAAATCTTTTTTTAAAAAGATTTTATTGATTTATTTGACAGAGATCACAAGTAGGCAGAGAGAACAGGCAGAGACAAAAAGAGGGAGGAAGCAGGCTCCCTGCTGAGCAGAGAGCCCGATGTGGGGCTCGATCCCAGAACCCTGGGATCATGACCTGAGCCGAAGGCAAAGGCTTTACCCCACTGAGCCACCCAGGCGCCCGTCTTAACTCTATTTTTAAAATTATTTTCTGGGTGCGCCTGGGTGGCACAGTCATTAAGCATCTGCCTTCAGCTCAGGTCATGATCCCAGGGTCCTGGGTTCGAGCTCCACATCGGGCTCTCTGCTCAGCAGAGAGCCTGCTTCCCCGCTCTCCCACTCCCCCTGCTTGTGTTCTCTCTCTTGCTGTTGTGTGTTCCCTCTCTCACTGTCATGTTCCCTCTCTGTCAAATAAAATCTTTAAAAAAAGAAAACAAACTTACTTTCTGGACATTGAACGGAGAATCTTTCGACTTTTGCTCAAGTTTTCACTTGTGTTTACCAGCTGGGAAGAGAAAATAGCAATTATTTCCCCCTTCTAAAGTACATACTGTAGAACTTGAAGGTTCCTAAACTGACCATGGGCATTAAAGGGTGTGTTCTGAAAAATTCCATCAAACCAATTAGAATGATGGCCTCTGAATATATATGTAGAAAAACCGGAAAGGACAAGATACTCGAGTACTCAGTAAATAGGCTTAGGAATTCTTATATCTCAAGGTTACTGTGGAGAACTCCTGGGACCAAACTGATTCTTCACCTTGGCCACTCAAAACAGAAAAAGACTTCAAGTGTACCTCCGTCGATAACTGTGAGGAAACTTCAGATTTGAATTTCATCAGCCAAACTCCAGGGGAGCTTCTTGAGGTTTTGTTTTTGTAGGCTGGTGGATTTCCACTTTTGGGATCTGGTTCTTTTTTCTTTAGCCCTTTTACAGATACATTGAATTGTGAAAGGGATCATTCTTTTAAAAGCTTTTTAAAAAATTACTTTCTTTTGGTTGCCTGTTAATATCTAGATTGCTGGGGGATATTTCAACAGATGCCATCTGCCATCTGTTCCATTCCCCAGTGGCCATAAGTAAGCTGATCGCTCAGCTTGTTCCTTGGCTTTTAAATTCAACCAATCCATCTAATGTGTTAAAACCACCTAGTCGGTAAACAAGTTGCCTTCTCTACAGTATACCTTGAATTCAGTGGTTGTGAATTTTTACTGGGAGGCAAAGGTGTCATTCTGATTTAAGAATGGAGAACTGCAACTCTTAGGATATATGAGGAAATCTTCTCCAATCCCCACATGGAGGAAGTCATCCAAGTCTTGCCAATAGTATCTGTTCTTCAATTTGTATTGGCCTCATAATGTTAAGAATATAACATTCTATTGGCAAGTTGTACTATTTTTAAAATTCCTATGCAGGTGTATGGAAAGGGAGGAAGGAGATGTTTTTCAGAGGCCTTAATATAGTTATTTCCCGTTTTTTTCCCACAGCAATCTAGCTTACCTTGGGTAACAACAGAGTTATAGTCCAGGACTGAACCTCTACTCTGTCAGCAGTACTATTTTATGACATGTGGAAAATAGCCTTGGATCTAAAGGACAAAAAAACTAGGATTGTTTAAGTGGATGGTGCTTTCATAAGAACAGCATAATATCCTACTATAGATAGATTAATATGAGAAAAATCTCAGGTTGGTAATCTAGGAATTGAAGGACAGAGTGGCTACAATCTTAGAGTTGACAATCTTCCATAAATGCAGAAACTGGGTTTCTTCAGTCTTTTTTTGGCCTCCAGTGACCTCTAAATCCAAGGGGTAAAATTATTTTCAAGATAAATCTCTCAGCTGAGAAAAGTGTAACCGTCTAAGAGGTCCTAACCCTGAATTCTGAACTGCTGTAGCTTCTGACAGTGGCAAGGCATTAGGATATAAAGGGCCCACCTACTTTCCCCTATCTGCTCAGACTTACCCTATTCTTAGTACGTTCCAACTGTTCACGTTGTTCCCCCAGCTCTTCTATGATTTCTGAGCCAATCTGGTCAGTCTCTGTGGCAATCCGATGAGAACGCTCAATGCTCTGTGTGGCCCGGTTCAGGCTGTCTGTGCCTTGTAGAAGCAATGCCCTTTGAGACTGTAACCGGTTCTGACAGGAACCGGTAAGGAAGAGAAATGTTATATTCATTTACCAGCACATTCCTTGTGACCCTTCTGATGTAAGAAGGGATATAGTGCATGTAGTGATTTTCATTACTTTTAAGACTTTAAAGATGCTAACTATAAATTATTAGAATCCAATACAAGATCACATACCTCCTATGCCACTGCTTGTTATACTTAAATGTGAGGGAAGAAAAGAATTAAAAACATCAGAGCACTTTCCCTGATTTGGTGGTGAATTTGAACTGACTTGTGGACTAACAACAACTGAGAGGCAGTGGCCCAAGTTTGGGGTGCAGGAGCTATCCGAATATGCGTACAACCTGTAACTGTTGACAGGGCAACAAACCAACCAACTTAACTCCACAGCCTAGAACTAGATTAATTCACTGAAGATTTCCACCTGACCAGTACTGAGGAATGAGCGACCATGAATAAGCTATTCATTTGCAGCACATACAGAATTCACATAGAAGTCTGAAACACTATCGCATTTTGGAAGACACTTAAGCGATTACAGTCTTGGAAACCCAAAAAGAATTTCACCTCAGACAAAACAAAACTCTGAAGTTGCCACAATGGTGACTGCTCTCAGGGAAGGAGGATCTGGGTCCAAATAAGCTGCCCTCATTTCCCAAGTGCCCTAATTTTCTAAATCCCTGCCAAAGTTTTACTTCACCTATAATCCCAAGCATAGAAGGCAAGATGACAGAAGTAGCCCTTGTCAGTCAGAATTAACCACTGACAAATGGGTAAGTTCTTCACTATTCAAAGCACTTACACATTCACAAAGGGGTTGGTTCACAGGGCCTATTACTAAACAGGTGACTCCTCGAACTAGATACCACATCAAGAAACCAAAATACTGAGTTTTCAGATAAGTAACTAGTCTTTTCATATTTGGCATACACATCAGTGGACGACAGAACCACTGCATGACACTGCCTAAAGTTAACCCCAGTTAACTTTAGCTTAAAAGAAGCAGAAATAAGGATTTTTTTTTTTTCCAAGTAAAAGACGGGGATTTTTAACTAATTAGACTGAAGAGCAGTAAGATCATATAAATCAACCCCAGGTTTGGAACAATAATGCCATGAGGGTCATATGTATAAACTGTCTTTATATTTTCTGAAACTAGTAATTTTAAAGCAAATTATTGTTTGGTTTTATCTCCCCTTTTTTGGGGTTACTGTTGATTTTTGGTAACAAACACCCAAAGTCACATTATACCTCTCATCTTACTTTAACAAGCTTCATCTGACTGCCATTTCCCAGTCTCTCTTCACAACTGAATTCTGAAAAGTTTCTATTATTCCCTCTAGTTTTGACATCAGCAATGTCAGACCAGTATCATACGAATGTCTTCTGAATCACAATCAGGATGCATCATGAAACAGGATTGTTTAACACTGCACTATTAGCCTTTCTACATATGTGCAGTCTGTGGTTGTGGGGCCCCCTCCACCTCTCTTCCACACTATTTGCCAAACCACTTGCCAGGCCACTTATACTTTGTGTAGTGGAGTGTTAATTCCAAATGCAACACATCACATTTAATCTTTGTAAACTTGTATTCCTTTATCGAGCTTCTCTAGATAGTTTCAAAATATAGATTTTCAATTCTGTCCATCTAATTTTATAAATCAGAATAGTGGAGTCTAGAAAGGCACTATGGCTTACTTTCCATTACAACTAAATGAGCTATTAGCACCCGCCTGAGAAGCTTCCTGCCTTCTCTACTAGGTCTCTGGTCTTGGGCCATCTTGATATAATGTAAAGGACAGCTAGGGTTAACCTGTAACAATACTCCGGATAAATTAAAAACCTAACTGAATTTTTTTAGTGTAAGTGAAAAACTGGATCAATGAAAAACTGGATCAAAATCCGGATATGAAGAATAGGAAACACTTGTATTCTTCCACTAAGCACCAAGTACTAGTACATAAAAGATACTAAGAAATCTAAATAAGCATGGATTGGAAAGATCTGCATTAAATAGAGTAGAGATGGTTACCCAAGAGACAAAGGGGAGTTGGATGCAGGAAACAGGTGGGAAGAACAAGACTGTACAACATGACTAATCTTTGTGCCACAGGCCCGTAAGGGGAAAAAACAATTGAAGCTTACCATGTGCTCATTCTCTACAGCATATGAGCCATATTTCATGTCTCCTCGGCCCCCAGGTGTGGCTGTCAAAGGGGTGCTTCTCACTTCCCGATGGAGTTTGGCAAGGTCCTTCCGGTAGGTTCGGAGTTTAGACATCATAGGGTTACGGAAAGACAGGGGTGCATAACGTAGTTCTTCTTCCATCTCTGCCAGCTAGGAAGGCAGAAAGTAGAGAACAGATGGGCTGGGTATTTTTCTCTCTCATCTGGGCATATGCCTAGTTTGGACTAACGAAACCACGGCAACTGCAAATAAGTATTCAACCCTGTGTTCCACGAAGGCAGGGATCACATGTGACATGTCGACCTCTTTTCTCTGAGTGCCTGGCATAGTGCCTAGCATGCAGAGAAGAGGCATTCAAAAAGTATGTGATGAATGAGTGAAAAAACTAACAAGGATCTTACTTCCTATTAAACATTTTTATATACATTATTTTATTTAATCCTCATTTAATCTTTCCCCTGCCCTCAATAAGGTAGGAGATACTACTTCTATTTCATATATAAGAATTGAAGAAATCTGCTCAAGATTCCACAAATCTCCAAATTCCCTTTTCAGTATACCAATTTGTTTGTTTGTTATGGTTCAAGTGCTATCATGAAGCACTCTGAAGTCTACTATACTACAAATGATAGGGGTCTGGCATTCTTTTTTCCTCTTCTTTCTGAAAATCAGTCATTTGTCTCCATGTGGATAACCAAGGGTCCAAATCAGATTTCCATTTTATTGGGTAAGTAAAATGTAACACCCACACATGTTCTCAAGAGGCTATAAATTATTTTCATCTGCTTGAGATGGACAGAGTTGGATTGGTTAATTTTGCTAATGTCTTTGCAGATGTCTTTTAAAACAAAAGGGAATGTGGCTACAACCACTTCTGAGGTACAGTTTTTTGGCGATTTAGTAAGTTTAACAAGAAGAATAACTGATTTTATTTTATTATTTTTATTTTTTTATTTGACAGACAGAGATCACAAGTAGGCAGAGAGGTAGGCAGAGAGAGAGAGAAAAAGAGAAGCAGGCTCCCTGCTGAACGGAGAGCCTGGCGTGGGGCTCAATCCCAGGACCCTGAGATCATGACCTGAGCCAAAGGCAGAGGCTTTAACCCACTGAGCCACCCAGGCGCCCCAAGAATAACTGATTTTAATGGCCAGCTTTTTATTTTTGAGAGAGAAAGAGAAGACGGGGGGAAATGTGGGAGAGGGGCTGTGGGAAAGAGAGAATCCCAAGCAGGCTCCATGCCCAGCATGAGACAACTGGGACTTGATGCCATGACTCTAAGATCAAGACTGAGCTGAAATCAAGAGTTGGACACCCAACTAAGCTGCCCAGGTGCCCCAATGGCCAGCTTTTTAAATGAAATTTTATTTTTTATTTTTTTTAAAGATTGTATTTATCTGAGAGAGAGAGGGGGAAGGTGCAGAGGGAGAAGATGACTCCCCGCTGAGCAGGGAGCCCTGCACAGGGCTCGATCCCAGGACCCTGATATCATGAGACAAAGGCTGATGCTTAACTGACTGAGCCACCCAGGGACCCACAATTTTTTTTTAAAGATTTATTTATTCATTCTAGAGTGTGTGCATGTGGGGGGAGCAGAGGGAGAGCATTTTAAAGCAGACTCCCTGCTGAGTGCAGAGACTGATACAGCCCAATCCCATGGCCCATAAGATCATGATCCCAGATGAAACCACGCTTAAAAGACTGAGCCACCCAGGTGCCCCTAAATGAAATTTTAAAAGACCACGCAGGTAAAGGTTTGAGAATGCCCTTACTAACTCATATCAGTAATGTATTATGTATCAAAGACTCATTTTAAGAGAGTATCCAAGCTTTATCCATTTGTGTTTGTCAAACTCCCTCATCACGTACCCAACCAATGGCCTCATTTAGTAAGAAATAATCAAAATCAAGATCAATAGACAGGAACAGTTAATCTGTGATCAGGTAATAAGCATTACTTCTAGAAAAGACTAACTCCAGATAGAAAAAGTAAGGCTTTGTTCCCTGTACTCACCGTTTCATTTGCTTCTTGTTGCTTTTCATCAAAATCTCTGATCAGCTTCTTCTTCTCTTCTAGAAAGGAGAGACAAGTTTTAAGTGCTAAGTCCTCTTTTCATATATTTAGAGGTCATTCCCTCTGCTTAGAATAAACTGCCCAACCCTCCCCTGATGGGACTAGTAGTACTTAATCATCTCTAAAAAGTACTTCTTCTTCTTCTTTTTTTTTTTTTTTTTTTTTTTTACAATTTTTTAGCACAAGTACATGTGAGCTGATGGGGGTAAGGAGGAGGAGGGGGAGAGGGAGAGAAAGAATCTTAAGCAGATTCCACATCTAGCACAAGGACGATGTGGCGTGGGGCTGTATCTCATGATCCTAAGATCATGACCAAAGCCAAAATCAAGAGTTGAATGCTTAACCTTAAGATTGAGCCACCTGGCCACCCGTAAAAAGCATTTAGAAAAGCACTGGAAATTGTTATCATGATGATGGGGGAAGGGAAAGGGTAGGTATTATGAATGGAATTTAGTACTCAGGGAACAAAAATATCCATGCTTGGGACACTCCTGCATGACAATTATCTGACCCCAAAGGTTAGTATTATCCTACTAAGAAACAGTACAGGTCTAAGTTAATCACTGTCGATTAATGGTCCCCTAGAAGGATCACGCACACTTTCATCAACAAGAATGTTTAGCAATACTGATTATTTGAAATCAGTATTGGGAAGCAGGCTTCCCACTGAGCAGGGAGCCCAATACGGGGCTTGATCCCAGGACCCTGGGATCATGACCTGAGCTGAAGGCAGACTCCCAACGACTGAGCCACCCAGGTGGACCCTTGTCCCCACTTTTACCTCCACTGTAAAACACTTCTTTATATAACCCTTATCAACTGCTTTTCTGCAAAACAAATTCAAAACTCACCTACTCTGCTTGCTGGGGAGAGTGCATGGCATGGTACATATTTCTTGGCCATACCCACTGATGGTAATACGTAAAATGATGCAAATACCACTGACTCACATAGTTGAGTCATTCCCCTTTCAATTCTGTTTCAATCCTTTATCTTGTCATTTGGTCTTTATACGCTTAATTGACTAGTATGTCTTTAATACCTAAAACTACTAATTTCTTCTTTAAACAAAAAGAGCAGGCTTCAGCTGCCAAGCAGTAACACCTAACTAAAACAACACTGTTCTGCCTTCACTGTATTTTTCTGATCACTTAGGTAGGTTTGAAAGATTTTCCACTGAATAGATATATATATTATTCCATCCAAAAACAGTGCAATACACATTCCTTTCAAGTGTACGTGGAATAGTCTCCAGGATAGATCACATATTAGCCACAAAACAAGTCTCAGTAAATTTAAAAAGACTGAAATTCTATCATGCATCTTTTCTGAACACAATGGTACAAAACTAGAAATCAATCATAGAAAAAATTGGAAAGAACACATATATGGAGGCTAAATAACATGCTACTGAACAATGAATGGGTCAACCAAGAAAACAAAGAGGACATCAAAAAAATACATTAAGACACAAGTATTGGCAAGGATGTGGAGAAAAAGGAACCCTGATGTGGTGTTGGTGGGAATGCAAACTGGTGCAGCCACTGTGGACAACAATATGGAGGTTCCTCAAAAAATTAAAAATAGAGCTACCCTATGACCCAGTAAATCAACTACTATTTGCCCAAAGAAAACAGAAACACTGACTCAAAAAGATATATGCACCCCTATGTTTACTGCAGCATTATTTACACTAGCCAAGAAACATGAATGCAGCCCAAGTGTCTATCCCAGATGAATGGGTAAGATATGTCACACACACACTCACACACACACACACACACACACACACACACACACAAACACATGGATATTACTCAGCCATAAAAATGAATAAAATCTTGCCATTTGCAACAACATAGATGGATCTAGGGGTGTAATGCTAATAAGTGAAATAAGTCAGCTGGAGGAAGACTTAACACCATATGACTTCACTCAGATGTGGAATTTAAGAAACAAAAACAAACAGGAAGAGGCGCCTGGGTGGCTCAGTGGGTTAAGCCTCTGCCTTCGGCTCAGGTCATGATCTCAAGGTCCTGGGATCGAGCCCTGTATTGGGCTCTCTGCTCAACAGGGAGCCTGCTTCCCTTCCTCTCCCTCTCTCTCTCTCTCTCTTCCCCGTTCCTCTCTCTCTGCCTGCCTCTCTGCCTACTAGTGATCTCTCTCTGTGTCAAATAAATAAATAAAATACTTAAAAACAAAAAAACAAACAGGAAAAAAAAAAAGAGAAAAAACCCAGATGCTTAAATACAAAGAACAAACTGGTCTTTTTCAGAGGTGAGGAAGGAGGGAGGAAGGGGAAAATAGGTGAAGGGTAAGGGTATTAAGAGGACACTTATCATGATAAGCACTGAATAATGTACAGAATTGCTGAATCACTATATTGTATACCTGAAACTAATATAACACTGTATGTTGACTATACTGGAATTTTTAAAAAAGTACATAGAGACCAACACAACGGTCCAAAATTGTTGGGATGCAGCAAAAACCGTTCTAAGGGGGAAGTTTAAAGCAATACAAGCCTACCTCAAGAAATAAGAACACTCTGAAAGAAATAACCTAACGTTACACCTAAAGGACCAAGGGAAAGAACAAAGTCCAAAGCCAGTAGAAGAAAGGATATAATAAAGATTAGCACAGAAATAAATGGAACAGAGATAAAAACAAACCAAACAAAACCTCAAAAACAATGGAGTGCCTTACACCTAAAGGAGCTAGAAAAAGAACAAGAAACAAAACCTAAAACCAGCAGAAGGAAGGAAATAATAAAGATTAGAGCATAAATAAATGACAGAAACAAAAACCAACAGAAGAGATCAATGAAACCAGGAGCTGGTTCTTTGGGGGGAAAAAAAAAATCAAAACTGATAAACCTCTACCCAGACTTAAGAAAAAAAAAGAAAGGACTCAAAATCATAAATGAGAGAGGAGAAATAACCAACACCAAGATATACAATTATAGGATTATGAAAAACTATATGCCAAAAAACTGGAAAGCCTAGAAGAAATGGATAAATTCCTAGAAACATATAGATCACTAAAATTGAAACAGGAAGAAATAAAAACTGAACAGACTGATTACCAGCAAATATATTGAATCAGTAATCAACACACTCCCAACAAACAAAAGTCCAGGACCTGAGAGCTCCACAGGCAAATTCTAACATGTACAGGGTAGTTAATGCCTATTCTCAAACTATTCCAAAAAAATAGAAAAGGAAGGAAAACTTCTAAATCCATTCTAATCCAGCATAACCCTGATATTAAAAGGTAAGACACAACAACAACAAAAACTACAGGCCAATTTCCCTGATGAACAGAGATGTAAAAATCCTCATCAAAATATTAGCAATCCGGGCGCCTGGGTGGCTCAGTGGGTTAAGCCTCTGCTTTCAGCTCAGGTCATGATCTCAGGGTCCTGGATCGAGTCCCACATTAGGCTCTCTGCTTGGCAGGGATCCTGCTTCCCCTTCTCCCTCTGCCGGTCTGTATGCTATTTGTGATCTCTCTCTGCCAAATAAATTAATAAAATCTTTAAAAAATATATATTAGCAATCCATATCCAACAATACCTTAAAAAAGCCATTCACCACAATCAAGTGGGCTTTATTCCAGGGATTCAAGAATGGCTCAGTATTTGCAAATGAATCAATGTGATGTATCACATCAATAACAGAATAAAAAACCATTACCATCACCTTAGTAGATGCAGGAAAAGCATCTGACAAAGTACAACATCTGTTCATGATAAACTCTCAACAAAGTTGGTTTAGAGAGAGCATACCTCACCATAATAAAGGCCATATATGAAAAACCCGCAACTAACATCATACTCAACGGAGAAAAAGTGAGAGCTTTTCCTTTAAGAAGGGGGAACAAGACAAAGATATACAAAGATATCTTGGGGCACCTGGGTGGCTCAGTGGGTTAAAGCCTCTGCCTTCGGCTCAGGTCATGATCCCAGGGTCCTGGGATCGAGCTCCATGTCTGGCTCTCTGCTTGCCAGAGAGCCTGCTTCCCTTTCTTTCTGTCTGCCTGCTTCTCTGCCTACTTCTGATCTCTGTCTGTCAAAAAAATAAATAAAATCTGGGGCACCTGGATGGCTCAGTGGGTTAAAGCCTCTGCCTTCGGTTCAGGTCATGATCCCAGGGTCCTGGGATCGAGCCCCACATCAGGCTCTCTGCTCAGCAGGGAGCCTGCTTCCTCCTCTCTCTCTCTGCCTGCCTCTCTGCCTACTTGTGATCTCTGTCAAATAAATAAATAAAATCTTAAAAATAAATAAATAAATAAATAAATGAAATCTTAAAAAAAAAAAAAAAAAAAAAAGATGTCCACCCTTAGCACTTTTATTCAACAAAGTACCAGAAGTGTTAGTTGCAGGAATCAGACAAAATGAAATAAAAGGCATACAAATGGTAGGGAAAAAGTAAAAAATTCCCTATTTGCAGATGACATGATTCTATATACAGAAAACTCTAAAGACTCCAGCAAAAAACTACCAGAATAAATGAATTCAGTGAAGTCATAAAAAACAAAATTAATGTACAAAAGTCTGCTGCATTTCTGTACACTAATAATGAAGTAGCAGAAAGAGAAATTAAGAAAACAATCCCATTTACAATCATACCAAAAATAATAAAATACCTCGTAAACTTAACCAACAATGTGAAGGATCTGTATTCTGACAACTATAAAACACTGATAAAAGAAACTGAACCTGACAAACAGAAAGATATCCCATGCTCGTGGACTGGAAGAACAAATATTGTTAAAATGTCCACACTACTTAAAGCAATTGACAGATTTAATGCAATCCCTATCAAAATACCAACAGCTTTTTTTTTTTTCCCCAAATATTTAATTTATTTATTTCAGAGAGAGAATGAGAGCATGAGAGGGGAGAAGGTCAGAGGGAGAAGCAGACTCCCCATGGAGCTGGGAGCCCAATGCAGGACTTGATCCCGGGACTAAGGGATCATGACCCAAGCCAAAGGCAGTCACTTAACCAACTGAGCCACCCAGGCACCCTACCGACAGCATTTTTCATAAAAACTAAAACAAATAATACTAAAATCTACATAGTATCACAAAAGACCCTGAATAGCCAAAGTAATCTTAAGAAAGAACAACAAAGCTGGAGGTACCATAATCTCAGATTTCAACATACACTATAAAGCTGTAGTGATCAAACAGTGTGGTACTGGCAAAGAAATGGACATATAGATCAGTGGAACAGAAGAGAGAGCCCAGAAGTAAATCCATGCTCACATGACCAATTAATTTACAATAAAGGAGCAAGAATATATTAACAGGAAAATGTCTCTTCAACAAATGGTGCTGGGAAAACTAGACAGCTATATGCAAAAGAATGAAAATGGACCCCTTTCTTACACTATACACATATATAATGGATAAAGACCTAAATGAGACCTGAAACCATGAAACTCCTAGAAGAAAACATAGCAATAATTTCTTTTTTTTTTTTTTAACGATTTTATTTCTTTATTTGACAGAGAGAAATCACAAGTAGACAGAGAGGCAGGCAGAGAGAGAAGGGGAAGCAGGCTCCCCACCAAGCAGAAAGCCCGATATGGGACTTGATCCCAGGACGCTGAGACCATGACCCGAGCCAAATGCAGAGGTTTAACCCACTGAGCCACCCAGGTGCCCCAGCAATAATTTCTTTTACAACAGCCACAGAAACATTTTTTCTAGATATGTTTCCTCAGGCAAGGGAAACAAAAGCAAAATGAAATTTTGGGGACTACACCAAAAGAAAAAGCTTTTACACAGCAAAGTAAACCATCAACAAAACAAAAAGGCAATCTACTGAATTTGCAAATGATATATCCAATAGGGGTTAATATCCAAACTACATAAAGAACTTAGAAAACTCAACACCAAAAAACCCCCCTAATAATCCAATTAAAAAATGGGCAAAGGATTTGAATAAACATTTTTCTAAAGAAGACCTACAGATGGCCAACAGACATATGAAAAAATACTCAACATCACTAATCATTAGGGAAATGCACATCAAAACCACAATGAGATATCTTACACCTGTCAGAATGGCTAAAAAAAAAAAACCACAAGGGAAGCCTGGGTGGCTCAGTCGGTTAAGCGGCTGCCTTTGGGCTCAGGTCACGATCCCAGGACCCTGGGATTGAGCCCCACATTAGGCTCCTTGCTCAACAGGGAGCCTGCTTCTCCCCTGCCTGCCATTCTCCGTGATCGTGCTTGCTCTCTGTCTCTGTCTGTCAAATAAATAATAAAATCTTTAAAAAGAAATAAAATAAAATAAAACAAAATGAAAAACACAAGAAACAATAAGTGTTGGCAAGGATGTGAAGAAATAGGAACCCTCATGCACTGTTCGTGGGAATGCAAACTGATGCAGCCCCTGTGGAAAACAGTACGGAGTTTTCTCAAAAATTAAAAATAGAATCACCATATGATCCAGTAATTCCACTACTGGGTTAACTACCCCAAGAAAACAAAAATACTAATTTGAAAAGACATATGCACCCCTATGTTTAATATTATTTACAATAACCAAGATATGGAAGCAACCCAAGTGTCCACCTATAGATAAATGGATTAAGATGTGGGGTGTGTGTGTATGTGTATATGAATATGCAAAATGGAATATGATTCACCCATAAAAAAGGAAAAGAATGAGATCTTACCATTTGCGACAACATGAGTAGATCTAGAGGGCATAATGTTAAGTGAAGAAAGTCAAAATGAAAGACAAATACTATATGGTTTTTTTTTTTAAGATTTTATTTGAAAGAGAGAGCACGAGTGTGTGCATGCATGAGCAGGAGGAAGGGGCAGAGGGAAAAGGAGAAGTAGACTCCCTGTTGAGCAGGGAGCCCAACTCGGGGTTCAGTCCCAGTACCAGGCAATCATGACCTGAGCCAAAGGCAGACGCCTAACCGACTGAGCTACCCAGGCCCCCTGACAAATACCATATGATTTCACTCATATTTTGGAATTCAAGAAACAAATGAACAAAATAAA
Organism: Lontra canadensis; assembly: GCF_010015895.1. Lineage (NCBI taxonomy): Eukaryota > Metazoa > Chordata > Mammalia > Carnivora > Mustelidae > Lontra > Lontra canadensis. The sequence continues at coordinate 1,224,081 of NW_022631049.1, read as the reverse complement.
AAAGAGACAAAGAATAAACCAGATTCTTAAACACAGAGAACAAACTGATGGTTACTAAAGTGGAAGCAGATGGGGGATGGGTGAAATAGATAAAGGGAATTAAGTACACTTCTCTTGATGAGCACTGAATAATGTATAGAATTACTGAATCATTATATTGTATACCTGAAACTAATACAACACTATGTTAATTATACATCAAAAAAAGCCAAAAGAAAAATAAATTTTAAAAAACTGGGGTGGTGGGGTGCCTGGGTGGCTCAGTGGGTTGGGGCCTCTGCCTTCAGCTCAGGTCATGATCCCAGGGTCCTGGGATTGAGCCCTGCATTGGGCTCTCTGCTCGGCGGGGAGCCTACTTCCCTTCCTCTCTCTCTGCCTGCCTCTCTGCCTACTTGTGATCTCTGTCAAATAAATAATAAAAATCTTTAAAAAAACAAAACAAAACAAAACAAAAACACTGTTTTTTTTGTTAAGCATCTGCCTTTGGCACAGGTCATGATCCCAGGGTCCTGGGATCTGGCTCCCTAAGCCTGTTTCTCCCTCTTCCTCTGCAGTTCCCCCTGCTAGTGCTCCTGCGCTCTTTCATGCTCTCTGTCAAATAAAATTGAAATCTTTCTAAAAAAAATTTAATTAAATAGCAATATTTGGAGAATTGAAATTTACATAAACACTCAAATACTTCAAACTAAAAAAAAGATTTTCCATTTAAAGCAGTAATGTGAAATTTCCTTTTAAAATAACTATATATTAAGTAAATTTATTTTAGAACTTGATATAAAGAAAACAATTAAGTGACAGTAAAAAATGGTACTTGGACATGGCAAAAATGATGAAGGGAGTACTGGCATGGTATCACCTGGTAAACATTTGTGTAAGAGAGAACTGCTGGTGTGAAAATGGAGTTAGATTTTGGACCTTTCCTTGGGGTTGACTCGACATGTAAGCCTGGATAATAATTCTTCGTCTCCTTGGGACCTGACCTCCTTCATTAAGTATAAAACAGGAGGCAGGTCATCCCTTCATATTAACAAGCAAAGATTAGCCCTACTTATGAGCAGTTTCATTTCTAAAAATGTGTGCATCCGAATGAATATTCTCCCTGAAAATCTACATACAAGCAACCTACTTACTACCAAAAAGTTATCACTGCTTACATTGTTTTTTTGAGTTCATCTTTTGGAATTATCTTTACAATCTGGGGATATAGCCTTTTTTTTATTTTGGTAAAATTTATATAACATAAAATTTACCATTTTGACCATTTTTAAGTATACAGCCAAGTGGCAATAAGTACATTCACACTGTTATGCAACCATCAACACTACCCCATCTCCAGAACCTTTTCACCACCCAAACTGAAACTCCATGCCCAATGAACACTAATTCTCCACTTCCTATTCCCCCAAACTCTGGTAACCACCATTTTACTCTCTATATCTATGAATCTGATGAGTCTAGGTATCATAAAATCATAAAATATTTGTCCTTTTGTGTCTGGCTTATTTTACTTAGCATAGCGCCCTCAAGGTTCATCCATGCTGCATCATGTGTATGCAGACATGTTCTTTCAAAGCTATGTTATTTTTTATTCATTGTGACTCCTAAATACAAGCCAGCACTTCAACTGAAAAAAGAGCAATTTTATTCAATGCCAAAGAAAACAGCTGAGTTGGGCTTATGGAGGGATGGCATGTGGGTATTCAACATGCTGTCCTCAGATTTTCTTGGCTAATTTTCTTTACCCTAGTTGTCATCGTAAGTATTTGAACACAATCCCATATAAGATATAATATCACTGTAATGCTTTATATGGATTTACATTCTGTTAATCACAACAGCATCTATCATGTCAATTGTCAGCTGCTTTTTAAGTGATCATGAACCACTCTGGACATGGACATTCTATATTCACAAGGAGATCAAACTCCTCTATAAGAGAGAAATTTACTTTTTCTTTTATAAATCCCATAGCTTCCAGGACTGTTAACCTGGCAGAAGGTTCCTTAGATGTTACTACTGCCTGCAAGAGCAAATGACAATGCACCCTTTCCTATGCCTCCTCCACTGTTATGCGACATACCCTTAATACACATAAGACATTCCAAGTGAACTATTTCTCACTTTATACCGCTCACAAAACCGAGGGTTTGTTGTTGTTTTAAATAGGAGAAAGTTCAGCCATGGCAAATGGTCTGCATCTTGACCATCCATGATGTAACTGATGTAAGCACAAAAGCAGCTGTCACTATCCCGGAGTAGTGTTTTCAGACACCAGCAGTGAAATAAAATCTGCAATCAAGAATGGCTACTTCAATGGAGAGGTATCCTATTACTCCGTAAAACGCTGTCGCTGAGTGTCACTACGCCTCTGAATAGGCACCATCTCCACATTCAACCACTCACTTCTGATCCAAGAAATACTCTACATGTAAGTGCATTCCCTTCCTAGCTTTGATTTTTCTACAACTGTTAGTCATAAAGTTTCCTTCTTTATTCTTCCTTTGCTAAAGACAGGAAAATCTGCATTTTTAAGAGGCTAACTCCAGAATGATTCAAAGAATGTGGTTACATAATTAAGAATAGGGAGCAAAGAACAGCTCACAGAATCTCGATCCTTTCACCTTGATTATTTCCTTTCTCCTTGATTCTGTTCCTCGGTCTTTTTGGTGGGGTACTCCACTCTCTACCTAATTTCAGAAGGCATACCTTCTCTTAGGAGTGTTCTACAGCCTGTATATTTTTAAAAGAAATATGCTCCCTGTGAAAACAATTTTAAGAATTTTACCACATTATGAGATCCTTTATGGAATCCTAAGGTTAAAAAAAAAAAGCCTCTGAAATTCCGCCTTCTGATGATGAAGCCAGGGAGGAAGATATTTAAAGGTTCAAAAGAGGCTGAACTCTACCCAACTGAGAGGTTATCAGTAGGTGCTTCTTTATACGTTAAGTCTCAGAATTGTGAAACCCACAAATGTTAGAGTGGAAATGGATCTCTGAGATCATCTAATCTAACCTTCTCATTTTATAGCTGAGGAAACTAGAGCCTGGAGAAACTGCCTTTCTTAAGGTCATAGGAAGAGCAAATGTGTAGTGATACTCGTTCTGGAATGCAAGTCTCCTGACTCCCAATCCAAGGCTTCTGTATATTATATATAGCACTGAGGGACATTTTTGTGCTCCCAGGGAACAGCCTTCAGAAAACTTGTTCAGACCTTTTTTTGCGGAGTTAGAGTTAACACCACAGTTAACTACAAAATTGCAAGACTGCATGCTGAGAGGAATGGGCACCAAAAAAAAAAAAAGAGTGAGCCATTTCAAACACTATCTCCCATCCCACATGCCTTCCCAGAGTAGTCACATGGCCATGACTCACTCTAAGACTCACTAACTGGTAAACTGGGTGGATGGGGGCATCATGAAAGGGTCAGCTCCGAAACAGCTAGAGAAAGCCTACCTTAATGTTTAACTAAGGTGGCAGCCTCTCTTCCTCATTTACTATCCCAAGAATGACTAACCTTGACCCATTAGAGCTGTGGTGAAAACTTCAGTTTCACCAGGATCAAGTGGTTAATTTGCTTTTGGCGCCCCACTGTGGCATTTCTAGGACCTACATCCTCTATTTGTACACAATAGTTTACCTGATCTCATACTACATATAAAAGATAAAAGCACAGGCATACCCTGGAGATACTAATTAATTATCTTATCTAGATCTTCTGGATAACTTGCTGTGGCTTTTACATCAGCACTTGGGGCTTCACCCTGCACTTTGATGTTATGGAGACTGCTTTTTTCTTTAAACCTCATGAACCAACCCCTTCTAGTTTCAGACTTTTCTTCTGCAGCTTCTTTACCTGTCTCAGCCTTCACAGAACTGAAGAGTTAGGGCCTTGCTCTGGATTAGGTTGTGGCTAGTCTGATCTTTTATTCAGACCACTAAAACTTTCTCCATATCAGCAATAAAGCTGTTTTGCTTGCTTATCATTCATGTGTTCAATGGAGAAGCACTTTTAATTTCCTTCAAAGCCTTTCCCTTTGCGTTGACAACTTGGCTAATTCTTTGAAAAGGCTGAAGTTTTTGGCCTATTTCAGCTTACAATATGCCTTCCTCACTAAGCTTGATCATTTTGAGCTTTAGATTTAAAGTGAGAGATGTGTAACTCTTCATTTGAACACTAAGAGGTCAAGGTAGGGTTATTAATTGGCCTAATATAAGTCTGAAGTGTTGTGAGAATGTGAGACAGACAAAGGGACCAAATGCTGTTGGAATATTGGTACTAATAAATTTGCTCAACACAGGGTTGCTACAAATCTTCAATTTGTAAAAAAAAATGCAGTATTTGAGAGACACAATGAAGTGAAGTACAATAAAGTGAAGGGCAACAAAATAAGAGATGCCTGTATTAGAGCCCTCTAAGCCCTTATCTTTAGCTGCAGGAAAGAAATTTAACAGTACTGACCTTGTAGGGTTGTCTGAAAGGTTTAAAAGATAACACACATAATAAGCACTTAGTAAATGCTAGGCATATTAAGAGTTTCATAAACAGTAACCACCATTATTTTTAAAAGTAAATCCTTAGATGGGACGGAACACTAAGAGCAAAAACAAAATTCACCAAAGAATATGAAGTATTAGAAAAATTAATTCAGGGGCGGCTGGGTGGCTAAGTGGGTTAAAGCCTCTGCCTTTGGCTTGGGTCATGATCCCAGGGTCCTGGGATCTCTGCTCAGTGGGGAGCCTACTTCCTCCTCTCTCTCTGCCTGCTTCTCTGCCTACTGTGATCTCCGTCTGTCAAATAAATAAACAAAATCTTAAAAAAAAAAAAAAAAGAAAAATTAATTCAATGAGTAATTGGTGTTCACCAACCAGTTGCATATGATTATCCATGGTGATTATTTTTGTTGTTTCCCAAAATAATGGGGTCCTGTGGACACATACTACAATTTGAGTGAATCAAAATGGCAAGCTTTCAATAATTTTACAACACTCATTAATATATTTGGAGCTGCTTTCAGGCACTAGGAAATCAAAACTAGAACATGATGAGGGGCATTTATTGTATTATCTGGATAATAATTTGTAGCATTCTGAGGTATTTGGAGAGAACTTCAGATGCTACAAAACTAAAACTAGAAATTATGGCTGTGTTTAATATAATATTAAATGGCTTAATAATCACATATATTAACAGACTGTCATTGCCATACAAACTTCCTAAAAAGTAACATATTTTGTCTATTATTCAATCCTTTGTTTAAATAGGTGTGGATACCTAGTTTATAAGTAATGACGGGGCTCCTCAGTGGCACAGTCGGCAGGGCAACTGACTCTTGGTTTCAGCTCAGGTCATGATCTTCAGGGTTGTGGGACTGAGCCCTGCCTTGGGCTTTGCGCTCAGCTTGGAGTCTGCCTAAAATACTCTCTGCTCCTCCCCTAGCATGCGTGTTTTCTCTCTAAAGTAAGTAAATAAATCTAAAAAAATTTTTAAAAGTGATAAAAATGTGGAAAACGTGGCAGAATAAAAATAAAATTACACTCAGTTTCAACACCCAATCATATATTATTAATAGTCTCTCCCCAGCAATTCACAGTACTTATACAACCATTCAACAAATATTTATGGAGCACCTCGTATGTATGAGGCACTCTTCTAGGTGGTTAGGATACACAATAAACAAAACTGACAAAAGACAGAGCTTGTGATAAGAAAGGGAACACATACAAACTTTTATGAAGTCAGCATATGGCAATACCAAAAGAAAACAAGGATACGACAAAAACTATCCCTGATGAACACAGGTGCAAAATTCCTCAACAAAATTATCGAACCGAATTCAATGAAACATTAAAGAATCATACATCATGATCAAGTGAGATTTACTCAAGGGACACAAGGACGGTTCAGTATCCACAAATCAACATGATATACCACATTAACAAAATGAAGGGTAAAAATCGTATGATTAGCTCAAAAGATGCAAAAAAAGCATTTGACAAAATTCAACATCCATTTATTATACAAAATCTCAACAAACTGGATACAAAAGGAACATACTTCAACAAAATAAAGGCCATACGTGACAAGCCCACAGCTAACATTATACTCACTGGTGAGTATAAAGCTCAAAGCTTTTCCTCTATGATCAAGAACAAGACAAGGATGCCCACTCTCACCATTTTTATTCGACATAGTATTGAAGTCCTAGCCAGAGCAAACAGCAAGAAAAAATGAAAGGTATCCAAATTGGAAAGGAAGAAGTAAATTCCGTCACTATTAGCAGATGACATATTATACACAGAAAACCCTAAAGACTCCACCAAAAAAAGCAGTCAGACTTAATAAACAAATTCAGTAAAGCTGCAGGATACAAAATCAATATATAAAAACTGACTGCATTTCTATACACTAAGAATAAGCTATCAGAAGGAGAAATTAAGAAAACAGTGCATTTACAATTGCAACAAAAAGAGTAAAACACTAGGGAGCCTGGGCGGCTCAGTCAGTTAGGCATCTTGCCTTGGGTTCAGGTAATAATCCTGGAGTCCCGGGATCGAGCCCTGCATCAGACTCCCTGCTTAGTGGGGAGTCTGCCTCTCCCTCTACCCCCACTCTTGTTCGCTCTCTCTCTCTCTAATAAATAAATAAAATCTTAAAAAAAAACCACTAAATTTAACCAAGGAAGTTAAAGACATGTATATTGAAAACTATAAGACACTGAGGAAAGAAACGGGAGAGACGAATCAGTGGAAAGATAGTCCATGCCAATGGACTGGAAAAATTAATCCTGCTAAAGGTCCATACTACCCAAAGCAATCTACAGACTTTGCAATCCCTATCAAAATTCCAAAAGCAGGGGCGCCTGGGTGGCTCAGTGGGTTAAAGCCTCTGCCTTCGGCTCAGGTCATGATCCCAGTGTCCTGGGATTGAGCCCCACGTCGGGCTCTCTGCTCCGCGGGGAGCCTGCTTCCTCCTCTCTCTGCCTGCCTCTCTCTGCCTACTTGTGATCTCTGTCTGTCAAATGAATAAATAAAATCTTTAAAAATAAATAAATAAATAAATAATTCCAAAAGCATTTCTCACAGAAATAGCATAATCAATCCAAAAATTTGTACGGAACCACAAAAGACCCCAACTAGAACAAAGCTGGAAGTATCATGCTTCCGGATGTTACAAAGCTATAGTCATCAGAACAGTATGGTACTGTAATAAAACAGATGAAAAAAAAAAATCAATGGAATAGAATACAGAGACCAGAAATAAACATTGACACACAGCCAATTAACTTACAATAAAGGAGTCAAGAATATACAATGGGAAACTATACGGGGAAAACCCAGTCTTTCCCACTCCTGTGTCTTTCTCTCTGTATAGAGAAAAACCCTGTGTGTATGCTTCTTAAGTTTCTCCTTTACTACTCATATAGAACACTTCACTTCTGGTCACCAAATATATGGAGGTTTTTCTCCACACCAAACAATTCTCTACAACACCAAGTGGGTGTCCACAGTTCAACTCAATTCGGACACTATCTGCATGGAGACAGCATCAGATTCCACAGGTTAAGGACTCAGTCTCACGAGATTACCCCCATCCCAAACACACACTTTAAATGTCAGTGACAAGTAGTAGTCCCCAGGTTAACCCACAGCTTCTGTCCAATTTGGGTACAAATTGGCGGTTCTTATGACGCTCTCTTCAGGTTCTATTAATTTGTTAGATATGCTCACCCGCTTCAGGGAGATGGCCACTTACACTTACCAACTTATTAAGGGTTATGATAAAGAATACAGAGGAACAACCAGATAAAGAGATACACAGGGTGAGGTCTGGGAGGGTCCTAAGTGCAGGAGCTTCTGTTCCTGTGGAGCTGGGGTGCATCACCCTCCAGGTCTGGATATGTTCACCCACCTGGAAGCTCCCTGAACCCTATATACTATTGGGATTTTATGGAGGCTTCCTCACATAGGCATGGTCAATTAGTAACTCCAATTTCAGCACCTCTTTCCTCTCTGGAGGACAAGGGGTAGAGCTGAAATCCAAGCTTCTAATCACTGATTGGTCTTTCTGACAACCAGTCCCCACCCAAGAGGCCACCCAGAGTCATCTCCTTAGAACAAAAGATGCTCCTGGTGTTCTTATCACTTAGGAAATGACAAGGATTTCAGGGGTTCTACGCAGGAACCAGGGACAGAGACCAATATATCTATATATATATTTGTGTTACCTCACAGGAAAAGACAATCTCTTCAATACACAGTTTGGGGAAAACTTTACAGAAAAATACAAAAGAATGGAAATGGACTACTATCTTATACCATACACAAAATTGACTCAAAATGGCCAAAGATTCGAATGTAAGACCTAAAGCCATAAAACAACTAAAAGAAAACATAAGAGTTCCTCAACATGTCTTGGTGATGATTTTTTTGGATTTGACAACCAAAAGGTAACAAAAGCAAAAATAAACAAGTGGGACTACATCAAACTAAAAAGCTTCTGCACAGCAGAGGAAACTACCAACAAAATAAAAAGGCAATTTACCAAATGGGAGAAAAGATTTGCAAATCATGTATCTGATAATGGATTAATATCCAAAATATATAAATAACTCATACAACTCAAGGGCAAAAAAAAAAAAACAAAAACCTAAACAATCTGACTAAAAAAATTGGGTGGAAGATCTGTATAGAATTTTTTCAAAGAAGTCATAGAGATAGCCAACAGTACCAGAAAAGGTACTCAACATCACAATCATCAGGGAAATGCAAATCAAATTAGAATGAGATACTACCTCACACCTATCAGAGGATGGCAATTAACAAAAGATAAGAAATAACAAGTGTTAACAAAGATGTGAAGAAAACAGAGAGCTTGGTTTTTGCTGTTGCTTTCAAACTTGACGTGAATCAGAAATCCTTTGGATGGATGTTAAAACAGACTGTTAAGGGGCACCTGGGTGGCTCAGTTGTTAAGCGTCTGCCTTTGGCTCAGGTCATGCTCCCAGGGTCCTGGGATGGAGCTCCGCATTAGGCTCCCCGCTCATCAGAAACCCTACTTCTCCCTCTCCTACTCCCCCTGCTTGTATTCCCTCTCTCCACTGTCTTCTCCCTCTCTGTCAAATGAATGAATAAAATCTTAAAAAAAAAAAACCCAAACAAAAACAAACTGTTCAAAACAGTTAATAATTCAGTAAAGCTTGGGTGGGACCCAATAATTTCCATTTCTAAAGAGGTCCCAAATGATGGTGATGCTAGTGGTTCAGGGATAACACTTCGAAAAACACTGTTCTAGTGAAAGGAAGACAAATACTACACTATAAACTTCAGAAATACACAAAGCGTCTAGTATGTTAGAAGGTAAGTGCTCTAGGAAAAAAAAGAAAGTAGTACAACATAATAGCTGCATACAGAGCTGGTATTCTTAAGTTTTATCTAAATAAAATATCCAAATTCCCAAGAACAGTAACAATGGCTAATGGCTCTTGTCAGGCAGTATTTTAAGGGCTTTATATATATTAAATAACTTAATCCTCACAAAACCCTTATTAAAAAAAAATACCATGATTTATCCCCATTTTGAAGAGAGAAAGTAGTTAGGTTGAAGTAAGCTGTCCAAGGTCACACAGCTACTAAGAGATGGATCCAGGATGTGAACCCAGGCAGTCTGTTTCTAGAATCCTTGCTATTAAATATTGTAGTATACTGCCTCTCAATTCACATAGTATCTTCTTCCTAAATGTTATTTTTAATGTCAAGAGAACTACTTTGAAGGCTTTGAAGGGCTAGACTGGATATACATTATGCTCTCTATTCTAGAAGCACCCTGATGCTTTCATCTACAACCCAAATAAGCATGTTTCTTTTATTTTTTTTTAAGATTTTATTTATTTATTTGACAGAGAGAGAGATCACAAGCAGGCAGAGAGGCAGGCAGAGAGAGAGGGGGGAAGCAGGCTCCCTGCTGAGCAGAGAGCCCGATGCAGAGCTAAATCCCAGGACCTGAGATCATGACCTGAGCCAAAGGCAGAGGCTTTAACCCACTGAGCCACCCAGGTGCCTCCTCTTTTATATTTCTCATTTAAGTTTATCATTCAGTCCAATGACCAAGTGAGAAAATGCAGACACCTTGAATCTTTCCCTCTCACTCCCCATGTCCAAACAGTCTGGTTAATTTCTGCCTCAGAAACTGGATTTAGGACACTCTAGATTCCTATGTTACTCAGAGAATTGCCACAAAGGCTCCTAACATGGTCCACTCTATCCATTGTCTTATGCTTCTCCCTCATTCTCTATTCAGCCACCAGCATTCTCCTTCTAAAATAAAATCTGACCATATTAGTTAGCTGCTTAAAATTCTTTACTGATTCTTCATATCACGCCCAAATGTCTTTTTTTTCCATATAGGTAATTTGTTTATCCAGACCAGTGATCACAATTATATACAGAAAGATACTCGGGTAATTATTTGCTTTTGACTTACAGTAAATATTCAGTGAATATCTGATGAATGAAAGTTAAACAAATATTTGCTTTAAGTTTTCTCTTCTGCACTTAAATTTCATAGGAGCAAAGACTGTGTCTTTGACTACTGTATTTCTGCACCTAGCTCAGAGAAGGCTGCATAATATGTGCTCAATAAATATTTGACAAATAAAATGTTTTGCTGAGTACTTTATTTTTTTTAAGATTTTTATTTATTATTCATTTGAGAGATCACAAGTAGGCAGAGAGGCAGGCAGAGAGAGAGGAAGGGAAGCAGGCTTCTGGCTGAGCAAAGAGCCCGATGCAGGGCTCAATCCCAGGACCCTGGGATCATGACCTGACCTGCAGGCAAAGGCTTTAACCCACTGAGCCACCCGGGGGGGCCTCTCCTGAGTACTTCTTATATATGTCAAGTACTTTGTGAGAAGCCCAAATGTCTTTTTTTTTCTTTTTAAGACTTTTATTTATTTGACAGGGAGAGAGACACAGAGAGAGGGAATACAAGCAGGGGGGAGCAGGAGGAGAAACAGACTTCCCACCGAGCAGAGAGCCCCATGTGGGCCTCAGTGCCAGGACCCTGGGATCATGACCTGAGCCGAAGGCAGCTGCTTAACAACTGAGCCACCCAGGTGCCCGAAGCCCAAATGTCTTAATGAGATATACAGGTCCCTTCACAATCTGGCTGTGTCTTACTCTGCTCATCTACGATTATTCTCCCACACATACCCTAAGCTCTGTCTGGCTGTGAGTATTCAACTTTCTATTCTGTTGTTGCTTCTTCCCATTTCCCTCTGTCTGGCAAACTCCCATTCAACCCCTTATACTCAGTTCTCCTTTCTGCTAAGCTTCCCTCTCCCAACACTCAAGTAAGCCTTTTCTTTATGGTCTCAAAACCATCTTAGGACCAATCACAAACTCTGGTGTACATCTGGTCCCATTTAAGGCAAGAACTCTTGAAACTTCGTAAGGCCCAGGACAGTGACCGATACATAATAATTTTTAAGTATTTACTGAGAACCAGATGGAGTTCATTTATAGAGCATGAACAAACACAAGAGCTGTATTTTGTACATTATTCAGAACCTAATAATTCATGATGGAAAATAAAGCTCTGAAAAGCCTATGAAGTAATCTCAGAATTAGAAAAAAGGATTCAGAGATGAGGCACTGTGTGTTTGCTCAGCTAAATTCAACTTATTCAACAAACATTTACTGAACAGTGTGAACAAAGTAGTGAGCAGAGATTGAAAGCTGTTGAAATTCTTTTTTTTAAATCTATGGATATGTGTACATTGTATTTATTTACCCATTAAACAATCAAGTCTATTTCCAGCAACATGTATTAAGAGTATTGTGTTCTTGGGTAGACATTCATACCTTTTTTTTTAAAAAAGATTGTATTTATTTATTTGACAGACATGGATCACAAGTAGGCAGAGAGGGAGGCAGAGAGAGAGGAGGAAGCAGGCTTCCCGTGGAGCGGAAAGCCGGATGCGGGGCTCCATCCCAGGACTCTGGGATCATGACCTGAGCCGAAGGCAGAGGCTTTAACCCACTGAGCCACCCAGGCGCCCCACATTCATACCTTTTTAACTGTCCTCTTTGTAGTAATGAGAAGGTTAGGTAGATGATAAAAGTGAACATAACTCAGTTTTCTGTTTTTCAAAATGGAATACCCTCTTGTGCTATTAACCCTTCCAGAAATGAACACTGCAAAATTTAATTCAGCACTGAGCTGAAAAAATGGTCTATTTTTCAACCATGTAAATCAGATCCCATCACTCTCTTGCTCAATACCCTGTAAGTGCATCCCATCATATTTAGAAAAAAGTGTGACTCTTTCACTGGGGTCTATAAGGCCACAGGTGATCTGGCCCTGCCTACCTCTATTTAGCCTCATCCGCTACCACTGTCTCCTTTGCTTATTTCACACTGGCCTCCTTGCTCCTTCTAGAACCCACCAAGCTCATTTCTGCTTAAGGACCTTTGCAATGCTATTGTGTCCTCCTCACACTCACTTCTCCCAAATTTTCACATACTCTTTTTTTTTCCAAAGATTTATTTATTTATTTATTTGACAGACAGATCACAAGTAGGCAGAGAGGCAGGCAGAGAGAGACAGGAGGAGGAGGCAGGCTCCCTGCTGAGCAGAGAGCTGGTTGCGGAACTCGATCCCAGGACCCTGAGATCATGACCTGAGCCGAAGGCAGAGGCTTTAACCACTGAGTACCCAGGCGCCCCTTCACATATTCTTAATTCATTCAAGTCCTTGCTCAAATGCCACCTTCTCAAAGCCTTTCACAGCCGCCCTATTTAATACTAGAGTCCTCTCTTCCATTCCTTTGACCCGCATTACTTTCCTCTTAATATTTATATATCATCAACCCACTAGAACAAGAATTTGTAAGTCTCCTCACTGCAATAATTTGCAATATTACCAGCATTTACCAGAGTGCCTGGAACACAGGAGTCTCTTTCAATAAATACCTTTAACATTCTCTGGCATTCTCACCAGAGTCATTCAATTCACCTGACCTCAGGAAACTCGCAAACACTCTCAAGCCCTGAACCTTAAGTAAAAACAAAACCAAGTCTTATCAGTCTTGACATCAAGATCTATTTGTTCTGACTGGCAAAGAACCTGGCGGGTCTTCCTAGAGATTTAATAGGAAAACTAACTCCACCAGGCAAAGCTTGCATCCAGCTGAATTTTGGAATCAAGGAATAGGAAACATTTTAAGCATCCACACCTAAACCCACAATCCTGACTTTAAAGACCCTCCCTACCCCAACCTGATACTTTACCAACCCCAAAGTTATTTTTCCTTTGGCTTCTTAGCCCTTTTGGTGCTATGGATCCTTTGCCAGTCGGGTGAGAACTACAGACTTCTCTTGGGAACGCTTTTAAATGCACAAAATAAAAAGTACAGGCAGTTGTGAAAGAAACCAGTCTCCTATGCTCTTCCTGCCAGGGTGAAAATGAGACAAGAAAATTTTGACGGCACAGCAGGATCAAGAGGAAGAATCCCTAGGAGACAACACTCCGAGGTTCACTCCCGAGCACCCTCAAGTGGTAGCAGGGAAATACTGAGCGCCCAGACCCAGCCAACCCTAGGGGGCGTGTCTGAATATGCATCGGATGGGAAGAGAGACCCGGTTCAGGAGAAGAGTGGGGGTGTGGGGGGGACCTCTTATTCCCTAGACCCGCGCGGGGCCGAGTTCCCCACGGCTCGTCCCGCCCTCGCCTCACCTGTCCCGGCCATCCCCAGGAGCCGCTCCGGCACCCCTCGCAGGTCTTCATGGAGGCCGCGGAAGATCTCGTGAAGTTTCTCGAAATGCTCTGAGGAGGCGGCAGAGGTGGCCATGGCGCAGGCCGCGCTCCAGCACTGGCCACCGAGATTTGGGGCACTGGGCCCGCTCCTATCCGGGCGGTCAGCCGCCCAAACCCGCAGACATCACGGCGACTACCTCCACCACTGCCGAGGACGAGACGCTTCCGGGGTCGGGGCGGGGTCCTCCCGAGCCGGAATGCCCACCCTCCCTACATTCCGTCACTGAGGGAGCGCCGGGCGCAAAAGCCTGACGGAAAGTCGGGTTGGCTGCCCGCCCGGACAATTCCTGAGAGGGTGGCAGCGGGCCGGGCTAGAGACAGTCCTGAAACCCCGGAAATACCCTGTCCAGGATTGGAGAGAGCGTCACAGCAGAAGGGACTATGAGGACCCGCGGGACGGGCAGCGCGCCGACCTGTCCCCACGGCTCCGCCTTGGGGTGGGGGCGAAACGCTGCAGTGCATGCTGGGAGCTGTAGTTCGGCGCGAAAGATGCCCGACTCCGTGGTCACGCGTTGGTGGGGGCGGTGGTTCTGTCGGCGCCACAGCCGCAGTGGATTGTGCTGAGACGCTATAGTTTGGTATCGGCAAGCGACTGGAAATTATCTTCACTGTCATCTCATTGTTTGGCCGCTCTGACTTCCTCAGTTCGCGTCCTGACTAAACGTTAGCTTTCAACCCCGGAAAGCTAGCCGGGCCAGGTTCCAGCTTGCCCTCGAGCGGTAAAGCACTTTCACTGGGCAAGTCAACTGACCAGGGTCATATGCTTTCAGAAATGGTCTCCAGTGTGATTCCCGAAGACACACTCAGCCTCTCGCGTCTGGGCTCGCCTAGTGCATTCCTTCACTCAGCAGGTCTTTGTCAATGTTACCCGTAGTCATCACACCAGGTAGGGGCATACGTTGTTGAATAAAAGAGCCACTCCGCGCGCGGTTATTTTATAATGTGGTGAGCAAGGCGGGCCCGGCTTCATCATGTCTCTTTCCCACCATGCAATGTGTTAACAATCACAGAGTCCTTTTCTGCATTTCATGGGTTTTCATGGTTCAGTGGCGGGAAATTCCGGTTTTCAACTTATTTCATGATTTTCCTTTCGAAGCCCTTTCTGAAGTATTTGCTTGGCAGCCCAAGATATAAAACAGCCCAGACATATTAAAAGATATATGACTGTTCAGGGGGAAATGAAGTGATTTATAATTCCTGGACCTTTATTTTTATTAGACTGATTCATTGACCACTGATTGAACACATACATTGAGCTCCTAATGTTCACTGAGTATAGAGACAGCAAAATCTGAGATAGTGGAAATGTACTGTCATAAGTCCCACAGCACTGTTAGAGAAGGGGCAGGTACAAAAAGGAGATGTGGAAAAAAAAGGGATCTTTGAACAGTACCATAAAAGACAAGTAGACAAATGGGTGAATCAACAATTACATTATCACACAACATTAAGTTAGAACATCTGAATTGAGGCTGTACTGTGGCTAGATTCTGGGGACAAATTATCCTTAAATGAGAAACGAGGGGCGCCTGGGTGGCTCAGTGGGTTAAAGCCTCTGCCTTCGGCTCAGGTCATGATCTCAGGGTCCTGGGATCGAGCCCCACATTGGGCTCTCTGCTCAGCAGGGAGCCTGCTTCTCTTCCTCTCTCTCTGCCTGCCTCTCTGCCTGCTTGTGATCTCTGTCAAATGAATAAATAAAAAATCTTAAAAAAAATAAAATAAAAAAAAATAAATGAGAAACGATTGTATAACTATAATAATGAAAAGTGTTCTCTTCTTATAATTAAACTTTGTTTTCTTCTGTTGACTCTAAACTTTCATTTAATTCTTAGTTATTTTGATGAATAAAAACATAGTAATCAAAAAAGTTTTATTTGTCATTGACAGTTCAACATAAATTAAGTAAAATATTAGTTCAATGATGCTACTTAACTATTATTAAAATTTTCCAATTTTTCCATAAAATGACCATTTCTAAATTATATACCTTAAAAGTCAAAGCAAGCTCAACAAAAGAATATTCATTTACAAATATGAGTAGATTGTGGTCCTATAACTCTTTCCCCCCACCAAAGTGAATATGTAATTGTCAGTCCAAGACAATCACAAACTATTAGAATACTCCAAACAAGTGATGGGAACATTACTAATTCCTCCATTTCCTATGGCTGCATTACCTTTGATAAAAGTTCTCCAAATTAGGGGCACCTGGGTGGCTCAGTGGGCTAAAGCCTCTGCCTTTGGCTCAGGTCATGATCTCAGGGTCTTGGGATCGAGCCTCTGTCAAATAAATAAAATCTTTTTTTAATTTTTTTTAAAGAAGATTTTATTTATTTGACAGACAGAGATCACAGGTAGGCAGAGAGGCAGGCAGAGAGAGAGGAAGGAAAGCAGGCTCCCTGCTGAGCAGAGAGCCTGATGCGGGGCTCGATCCCAGGACCCCGGGATCACCACCTGAGCTGAAGGCAGAGGCTTTAACCCATTGAGCCACCCAGGCGCCCCTAAATAAAATCTTTTTAAAAAGTTCTCCAAATTAAATGTAGGTTTTTAGCATATAGACATTTATTTTATTTAATTAATTAATTTATTTGACAGAGGTTACAAGTCGGCAGAGAGGCAGGCAGAGAGAGAGGAGGAAGCAGGCTCCCTGCTGAGCAGAGAGCCCGATGTGGGGCTCGATTCCAGGACCCTGAGATCATGACCTGAGCCGAAGGCAGAGGCTTTAACCCACTGAGCTACCCAGGCGCCCAGCATATAGACATTTTAATCTTGTCAAGATAATGTAAGGAAGTGCCCTGAAGATTATTAAATTGACTGTAAATTATAGTATCAGTCCTTAGGACAATTTTGCCTAATAAAGAATTGGGGTTTTTTGTTTGGGGTCTTTTTCTACCACATTGGTTGATTGGCACTTGTTAAAGACAGTGTAGGATCAGTCTTGCTAATTTAATTCTTCCATAGTTACATATTGCCATCTTTAGCTGTTTTTTTTTGTTTGTTTGTTTGTTCATTTTATTCCTTAACTAGTCCCTTCACTGTTCACATTATCTTCCAGGATTCTTCTCTTTTTTGGACTTCTTCCCTGCTACCCATGTGCATTTTGGTGAGTAGTTATCCACATATACACAATGTGTTTCCCTTTGTAGCACCACCCATTTGTATTAAAGACTGGATGACACTGTTTACTCCATCTTTGAACACTTACCTGCCCCAGCGTCCAGTTTAATACTGATCCTTTGTAGCTATTTTGAATTTTGTAAAAATAATCCCAATTGCATGCTACATAAGAACACATACAAAGATATACTCAGTGACAATCACCAAATAGCCTTTCTTTTCTTCTTCCGGTTTTCTAAGAGAAACTAAGGCACATGAAGGCCTCCATGGGTCTGGGGTCCATAAACTGAAGACAGGTAGGTGGTCTACCTTCCAGTACTGCTCCTTTCTTTACCCACTTGCTGGCCTGAGAAACAGTAGGAA
This sequence comes from Lontra canadensis, assembly GCF_010015895.1. Taxonomy (NCBI): domain Eukaryota; kingdom Metazoa; phylum Chordata; class Mammalia; order Carnivora; family Mustelidae; genus Lontra; species Lontra canadensis. Next base: position 1,206,787 of record NW_022631049.1, on the reverse strand, counting down.
AATGGTGACTTAAACTTGATTTTTATTTCTGCCTTCCCCCAAATTTCTGCCATCCTCCCAACCCCACAAACTTCTTAGAAAAGGAAGCTCTTATGTGGTCCAGACATGTAAAGGTGTCTTAACAGCAGTGGCTTTAGGTTGCCGGAGATAAAGCTCATGCCATAATCCAGATGTAGTTAAGAGTTTCCTGGAAGAATCCAGATGTTGGCTTATGATGGTTTTCTTAGCAGGTGAGGGATGAGCCCTGCTCTTTAGCCAACCCACTATTGACTGTGGGAGTTGAACTAGGGTTGCAGTACAGCCCTCCTGAAAAAAAAGCTGGCTGGTGGCTGGGAGGAACTATATTGTTAACAAAGTTGGTAGAAACTAATCAAAACTGCCATAAATTGACCCTGCCATAGCTAAGATTCTCCCAGGTAGTAGGTTTCAGAAGGCAAATATGAGTTTGCAGGTCATATGAAGATCTTATCCTAGGATACCTCCTGTAAGTCTGGCAGTAACAAGAGCAAAGTCAATCTGGACTAATGCAGGGTGTTTTGATCAATCTGGCTGTACATTGGGCTTTTATCAGACATCAAGCAGGCAAGCCTGGAAGGTTTGTTTTCTTTGTGCTGGAGGTTTTGGCCATTATGAAGGAGAATCATTTTGGCAGGGAGTACTAAGTAGTCTGCTGGAGGTTTCTCTTGAGTCCACCTGCCACCACCTGTCATTCCATAGGTATGCCCAGCAGGTCACAGCTGACGTCCCATAGCCGCCTTGCTATCGTCTCATTCCGAGCCTGGGCAGAGACCCAAGCCACACTGCAGTCACTAGAAGGAAAAGAGAGAGGCTTAAAACACAGGGTTTATGAATGGAGTCTGTTCTCTGCCTGGAACAAGGAATGTGACAGAAAAACAACCTAGGGATCACATGTCCTCTATACACTTCATAGGGCCAGTCTTTGTCTTCTCTTCATTCTCTAATCCTTACCCAAAAGAAAATGTAATTACTGTTTAGTAGATCTCCTCACTAGACTTCCTCTGACCAGAATGTCTGATACATAATGCATAGCATTTAGTCCTTATATTCCCCTTTATATATATATATATTTAATTAATATCAGTGTCCACCTGACACCTATGTATGTCCAGCTGTTCACACAAGACCTTGTACAGTATCTTGTTGCTGAGATTACACTGGTTACAGATGCCTGGAGTGGTAAAAATAAACAAAACCACCTTCAAAACTTACTATTCCTGGAAGTGCCTGGGTGGTTCAGTGGGTTAAGCTTCTGCCTTCAGCTCATGATCTCAGAGTCCTGGTATCAAAACCCGATTGGGCTCTCTGCTCAGCAAAAAAACACCTTACTATTTCTGGCCTACTGCAATTATAACTTCAAAAAAAAAATTTTTTTTTAAAGATTTTATTTATTTGACAGAGAGAGAGAGAGAGAGATCACAAGTAGGCAGAGAGGCAAGCAGAGAGAGAGGGAAGCAGGCTCCCTGCTGAGCAGAGAGCCTGATGCGGGGCTCGATCCCAGGACCCTGAGATCATGACATGAGTTAAAGGCAGAGGCTTAACCTCCTGCGCCACCCAGGCATCCCAACTTTTTAAAAAATCTTTTAAAAGATTTATTTATTTTTGAGAGAAAAAGAGTGTGTACCAGGGGAAAGGCAGAGGGAAAGGGAGAGAGAGAATCCCAAGCAGACTCCCCACTGAGCGTGAAACCTGATGCAGGGTTCAAACTCATGACCCTGAGATCATGACCTGAGCCAAAACCAACAGCTGGACACTTAACCAACTGAACCACCCAGGCACCCCCAATTATAAGTGTTTTTAAACTCAAATAACAAGTAAAGCCAGCCTCATAAACAATGAAGGAAGGCAAAGATGATAGCATAAAAGAAATGTAACAATAAAATACTGTGTGTTTCATATACCTTCTCTTCATTGCTGTAATCTCCATAATTCAAAATCCCCATTAAATGCAGGAGGCGTATTCAAACTCTGCACTGCTCAGAAATTTTCTCAAAGAACATTTTACTCATTTTTCATTAGTTGCATCTAGTACACAGTGGGTATTCAATAAAGGGGTTTTTGAAAAGTGATTGAGTAAATGGACTGTAATCTTTTAAGTCACGTAAGAAGCAATGTAAGAAGTTATATACTATTTCAAGAGAACTGCTTCCAGGACATCCTTAGCAAATTCTGAAGGTGAAAGGAAAGTTGGCAAGTCTGAAAAAAGTACATGAAGCAAACTCTTAACACTATGTCCATAAAGACACTGCTAATCAAAGAGTAGGTTATGGACTAGCAGGAGCATCATCAGGGAGTTTGTTAGAAATGCCAATTCTCAGGTCCCCTCTCAACCTGCTGAATCAGAATCTGGAGGGCAGAGCCCCAGGAATTTGTCTTCAGGCACTTCCTCAGATGGTTCTAAAGCACATGAAAGTTTGAGAAACACCACTTAAAGATACATTCACAATTACAAAACAAGCCTTGTAAGTATAGTACTGCTGTTTAAGGAAACTTACCAGCATGACCAGCACAACCTGCCACTGCTGAGCAGAAAGACCATCACAGAGAGCCAAAGGCTCTGTAAGACTCTAGAAATGAGCTGGCCTTTGTAAGCCTCTGTAGCCTCTACTGCATGATGCCTTATGTTCTTTGCAAGGTTACGATGAATAGCAAATGACACATGGACAGGAAGGTGCCTTGTGTCATAATTTATGACATGCTGTAAAAGTTATTCAAATACCTGAGTAAAAGCTACTTACGTGTGGTTATGGCATCAGTACAGTCATGGTGCTGGTATTTCCAGTAGGGTTTTGAGAAGTATCAATCAGTATATATAAAAAGACCAATTTCAAAACTTACTACAAAGCCATAGTAATCAAGACACTGTGCATAAGGATAGACATATAAATGAATAGAACAGAACTGAAAGTGTAGAAGTACCCTTACATTTATGGTCAATTGATTTTTGATAAATCTATTATGGATTGAATCATGTCCCCTTAAGTCCATATGTTGAATCCCTAATCTATAAGTAGCTGGAGATTGGACTTTTAAGGAGATAATTAAGGGTAAGTAAGGTTATAAAGGTAGGGTCGTAATTCCACAGGTCTAGTGTCCTTATAAGAAGAGGAGACACCAGGAGTGTGCACACATAGAGTGAAAGCCATCTGAGGACACAGCAAGAAGGCAGCCTTCTGTAAGCCAGGCATAGAGGCCTCACCAGAAACCAACCCTGCCGGCACCTTGATCTTGAACTCCCATTCCCAGAACTGTGAGAAAATTAGTTTCTGATATTGTTATAGCAGCCTAAGGAATTTTTTTTTTTTTTTTTTTTTTTTTGAGCCCAATGAGGGGGTTGAACTCACAGCCAAGATCAAGATCAAGAGTTGGACACTCAACCAACTGAGCCACCCAGGTGCCCCAGCCCAAGGAATTTTAATACAGCTACCAAGAAAATTCAATGGAAAGAATAATCTTTTCAACAAACAGTTCTGGGACAATTGGATATCCACATGCAAAAATGAAATGAAGTCAAGACAGATCCCTACTTCACGCCATATGTAAAAATTAATTCAAAATGAATCATAGACCAAAATGTAATGCTTAAATTATTAAAGTGTTAGAAGAAAACATAGTAGTAAACCTTCGTGACCTTTGGTTAGGCGATTAGGCGATGGTTTCTTAGATACGGCACCAAAAGCACAAGTGACCAAAGAAAAAATCGGTAAGTTAGACTTCATCAAACTTCTCTGCTTCAAAAGATACCATAAAGAAAATAAAAAGACAAACCAAAGAATGGGAGAAAATATTTATAAATCACACATCTGATAAGGGACTTGCATCCAGACTATATAAAGAACCGTATATATATATTTATAACTATGTAAAGAACTCTTACAATTAAATAATAAAAAGATAATGATCCATTTTAAAAATGGGCAAAGGATTTGAATAAATGTTTCTCCAACAAAGATAAGCAAATGGACAATAAGTGCATGAAAAGATGCTTAATATCATTAGCAGGAAAATGCAAATGAAAACCATAATGAGAAAAACTAGAAAAACTTGAGTAGAAAAATTACTCCGTGCTTACCAGGAGGGCTTAAAATCAAAAGGACAGATAATAAGTGTAAGGAAGGGTGTGTAGAGATTGGGACCCTCATCCCCTGCTGGTGGCGACACGAAATGGTGCAGCCACTTGGGAAAACAATCTGATAGTTCCTCAACAGTTAAACAGAGTTGACATATGACCCATATTTCAGTGGGATTCCATTTCTAGGTATATAAACCAAGAGAAATCACCATACAAAAATCTGTACATGAATATCACAGCATCGTTATTCAACTAACCAAAAAGTGATAACCAAATGTCCACAATTGATAAACGGATCAATAAAATGTGGTATATCCAAAAATGAAATATTATTTCGCAACTAAAGGAATGATGTATTGGTACATGCTTTGGGGTGGATGACCTTGAACACATTCTGCTAATTTAGCAAGAAGCCAGTCACAAAAGGCCACTATTATAACTGCATTGATAGGAAATGTCCAGTACAGGCAGATCCATAGAGACAAAAAATAGAATTGTTGTCTCAGTCAGGAAAAATAACCAGTGCAAAGTTTCTAATGCTTCAGTCAAGACAGACTTATGTTCATTTTTTGACTGTGGTCAACACAGTTGCTGCTGGATCTCCAAAATGCTTAAAATTAAGAATCCATGGCACTGGAAAGGCTTTTCAAAAGTCAATTAAATAATTACTATGTCATGGATTTGAGGCTCACTTGCTTTAAGCTATTTAGTCAAAACTTCAAAATCTCCAGGGAAGAAGAAACCAGTCACCCATAGAAAATCATTCTAGTATATAAAACTATGTAAATTTATCTCTCTGGATTTTAGCTGCACATTTCCATCTGCTCTACACTTCTACTCACATGGAGTCTTATGGATACACACTGAACACGGACAGAGCCAGGTTTACTACGTAGTGGGCAACGGATCCTTTCCACATTCTTTTTTTTTTTTTTTCTCCTTTTTTTAAGGAGGGAAGAGGGCAGAGGGAAGGGGAGAGGGGCAGAGGGAGGAGGAGAGCCTCCTCCATGCCCAGCATGGAGTCTGATGTAAGGTTCGATCTCACAACCCTGAGGTTAAGATCTGAGCTAAGATCATGACTCAGACGCTTAACCAACTGAGCTACCCAGGCGCCGCCCCCCCGCTTCCACATTCTTTTCGCAACAGCAACCTGATCCTTTTCTGAGGAATGACCTCTTTCCCACCCCATTAATCGAGTGCCTGTCTCTGCCTAACCAAGGGAGTGAGGATGAGAGGATGGAAGATGTAGAGCTTCCTTGCTAGAGGGGAATGGTGAGCAACAAAACAAAGACTGAGGATAACTGGCTTATACTCATTCCAGCAGCAGTGCCCGAGCCAGCTGACTGGCCACTCTGTCTGTTCTAAGCTTGGCTCTTCAGTCTTCTCTTTCATTCTTAGGAGAACGCCCATATTTTAATAAATTCCCTTCTTACTTAAGTTAGCATGCGTCTGTTTCCACTGCTCTGGAATCAAAGAACTCTAAGCTCTACCCATGATTTTTCCAAGTCTGCTGTCTCAGTTGATGTCATCATCAGTCTCCTAGTAAGTCAGGCTTGATCCCAGGTCACTAACTCTTCCCAGACCCCTCGCTCATTTAGTCATCAAGCCATAAAAATTCCACCTTTTCAGGGCCTCTCCCACTTAAACCTTCTTTGTATTCCAACTGTCATTACCCTAAATCAGGAATTCATTCTCTCTCACTTGGGTTATTTACTCATTCATCAAGCAAAGTCACCAGGGATGTTTCTCTGCGCAGATTATTTCTCTCTCCACTGGAACAACTTCTGTGCCTCCTCTCCAAGCCTGGCGTTAAGGGCCTTTCATGATCTTTCTACCTTTCTTTCCAATTTTATTTATAGCACTTTCTATAAAATTTCAAGTTATTTCCATAAAATCTTGAAGGGGGAGGTAAGAACGTGCTGAAATTTCTATTTTTAAATAGATTTTACTTTATTTATTTGACAGAGAGAGAGAGAGAAAGCACAGGCAGGGGAGCAGCAGGCAGAGAGAGAGGGAGAAGCAGGCTCCCCACTGAGCAGGGAGCCTGATATGGGGCTCAAACCCAGGACCCTGAGATCATGACCTGAGCCAAAGGCAGACACTTAACTGACTGAGCCATCCAGGTGTGCCCCTAAAACTTCAATCTAATATGATGCTTGAGACCTGCTTAAAAATAGTATGAGAGGGAAAAGATATGGGAAGGGCTGGTGCATGGGGATGGGGGAGTACTGGCCATGGCTTAATGGTTGTTGAGACCATATTATGGGTATATGGGGGTTCAACTGTTTTATCTACTACTACACATATTCAAAGTTCTCTATAATAAAAAGTTTTAAAAGTCTTCACTTAATCATGAAGGGAGTCCATCGATACTATTTTACTCCTGAAGACAATAGAGAAATACAGATTCAAATTCTTTTTTTTTTAAATTTTTTTAAAGATTTTATTTATTTGACAGAGAGAGACACAGCGAGAAAGAGGAAACACAAGCAGCGGGAGTGGGAGAGGGAGAAGCTAGCTTCTTGCTGAGCAGGGAGCCTGATGCAGGGCTTGATCCCAGGACCCTGGGATCATGACCTGAGCTGAAGGTAGACAGTTAAGGACTGAGCCACCCAGGCACCCCTCTAATTCTTTCTAACGTACAGGGGGAAAAAAATTGAACTAGGAGTCCAAAAAGGAACAAAGAAAACTCGACGGACATAACAAAAGGTAGGAAGAACAGAAACAACCAGAAAACATCATAAAAGATAGCCACAGAGAAAACCAAACCCAGCAGTACCATGAAAAATGCAAATGAGTCAACCCCCTCACTACAAGGTAAAAACACTAGTCAAAAGACATAAGCTATGCCGCACAATTTAGGAGTACAGTATACCAGACAAATCCAGATTATTTCCCTTGAGCCATAAAAACCCCATCTTCAAAAACAGACACATTCATACCTGAAATGATGCCCATTTAGAACCTCAAGTCCTTCCGTGAGAGCACAATACAGGCTGGTCTGTGCTCCCTGCTGAGGGGTCTTGATGAAGAAGGAGAAAAGCCACCACATCCATTTCATGAACGATGAGTGCCGAATCAGTTCAGACTTGACTGTACCCGGGTGGACAGAATATGCCGTGACGCCAGAGCCTAATGGGGGTACCCCACAGAGAGAGGAAGGCAGGACTTGATATTGCTGGACAGCCTAGGACAGCAGGGGCCGTGAATAAACATTTAACCCCAGGAAGACTCCCTTCCCAAAATGGTATTACAAGCACTCCTCACAGTAACTTACACCTCCCTATTTCACAGGTTAGGATTAAAGCTCAAAGAGGTTATTAACTGTTAGGAAACAGCAGAGGGGCGCCTGGGTGGCTCAGTTGGCTAAGCAACTGCCTTCGGCTCAGCTCATGATCCCAGGATCCTGGGATCGAGCCCCGATTGGGCTCCCTGCTTGGTGGGAAGCCTGCCTCTCCCTCTCCCTCTGCTGCTCCCCCTGCTTGTGCTCTGTCTCTGACAGATAAATAAAATCTTACAAATAATAATAATAATAAAGGAAACACTAGAGCCAGGAGTCAAACATCTCTCCTGCACTTTGACTCTAGGGATCACTCTTTCTTCAAAGCTGCCTTTTTATTGGCTGCTGTGATCCCACACTTCTCTGTTTTTCCAAACCTTTCTTGTTGCTTCCTCTCAGTTTCCTGGACCAGTTCCTCATCTTCTACCCAAACTGCAAATGCTGGAGCTCCCATATCTTGCTAAATCCCTCTCTATAACTATATGGCATGCATTTTTATGCACATTGTACTACTTTGAACTCTTGGCTGACTCTGAGTGGCTAAGGGCATGGGCTCTGTGGTCAGACTGTCCAGTTTCAAATCCCAGCTGTACCCTGGGCAAGCTCCCTATGTTGTGATTCACTTTCCTCTTGAAATGGGGAGGGGCGCCTGGGTGGCTCAGTGGGTTAAGCCGCTGCCTTCGGCTCAGGTCATGATCTCAGAGTCCTGGGATCGAGTCCCGCATCGGGTTCTCCGCTCAGCAGGGAGCCTGCTTCCCTCTCTCTCTCTCTGCCTCCCTCTCCATCTACTTGTGATCTCTCTCTCTGTCAAATAAACAAATAAATAATCTTAAAAAAAAAAAAAAAAGAAAAGAAATGGGGATAATCCTAATACCTGCACCTCACAAGGTGGTTTGGAGGATTAAATGGATTCATATCTATAAGAGACTTGATAGTCTCTGGTACATGGTAAGTGCTAAATGAAACTTAGGCATGTGCTAGGTCAGGTCCCTAGTTCTTTACTAGAATCTTGGGGCCAGAGAGGTTTCCAAATTTTTACTGATTTTAGAAAAATAATATGACACAGACACATATATTTCTTATTACCTAATCTCCCTGGTACAAGGGAGGTTTTGTTGCCAAATGAGCTTTGGAGTCAAGCTTCTGAAAAAATTGAATTCTCAGGTCTTTGTGGATTTCATGATTGCAGATAAAGGACTATGGACATATATTATTTCCAATTTGACATCTACTCTTTTTTTCTTTTAAGGTTTTATTTATGTATTTGTCAGAGAGAGAGAGAGCACAAGCAGCAGGCGGAGGGAGAAGCAGGCTCCCCACTGAGCAAGGAGCCCAATGCGGGGCTCGATCCCAGGACCCTGGAATCATAACCTGAGCCGAAGGCAGAGGCTTAACCAACTGAGCCACCCAGGTGTCCCTTGATACCTTCTCTAGATGACCCATAGTAATGCTGACACAGAGGCCCCAAACTAACTTCATACTTTAAAGGCCAAACCTGGATCTTGCAATGTTCCATAACTCCCAATCAGGCAGGCACACAGAGCAGTTCTTGACCATTCCCCACCTTACCACACATATCGGTCAACAAGCCCTGGGGGTTTCCCATTGTAACTATCTCTTAGGAGTGTCCATTACCCTCCATCTCCACCACTTTAGTCCAGGACACCCTCACTTCTCACCTAGACTACAGAAATCACCTGCTGCACACACTCTGGTCCCCCATTTTAAAAAGGCTTTCATTCTGAAGAGTCTCTCCTGTTCTTCCACTAAAGTCCTTACCATAGACTCTAAGGGTTTTGACTTTGTCCACTGTCTCAGTTCAGACCTCTGCTCCCTTTGCTTTCTACATTTCAATCACAGCAGCCTCTCAGTTACTCAAACTAAACCTAGACCTTTGTGCATTCTCTTCCATCTGCCTGGAATGTTTCTCAATATCCCCAGATGCCTCATCCCACCCACTCTGTAATTCATCTAATTTCCATGTAGCTTGATGATCCCGTATCAACGATGGGGCTCCTGTGTCTGATTCCTAACCAGAATTCCTCCTACCGCAACTCCTAAGTGACTCTAGTTGTCCACCCTGAATTACCCTTCTTTTTCGAAAATTCAGAGTAGGCAGTGTTAAGGACCTCTGTATATTTGTGACCTCTTCAAGCATACATTTCTCTCTTATATAATCTTTTGCTGTTAGGAAGACACTCCCCTGCCACCACCACCCCCATAGTCCCAGGACCTTTTTTATCCTAATGGTTGTATCTAGTGCCAGCTCAGGTCCCTCCCTCTGCCATTTTTTTTTTCCAGATTTTATTTATTTATTTTAGAGAGCAAGAGAGCACATGTGCAGGAAGGGCAGAGAGGGGGATGGAGAGAATCTCAGGCAGACTCTGCACTGAGCCCAGAGCCAGACCCAGGGCTTGACCTCACAACCTGAGACCATGACCTAAATCAAAACCAAGAGCCACACGCTTAACCCTCTGAGCCACTCAGGCGCCCCCAGGTCCTTCCCTTCTATCTAGTCTCATTATGAGTAAAAAACCTTGCTTGATTGTGAGGCCCGACTTAATGAGGACAATAACCTATAAAGTAGTCCTATTTTACTTATGAGGAAATAAGTCTGGAAAAGTTAAGAAACTTGTTGCAGGTCGCACAGCCAGTAAGTACTAAAAGTCAAGCCTTACAGCTCAAAGTCAGAATGTCCCCATCTCCTGCCAGCCACCTCCAATAGTCAGCTGTGGGCTATTTACTAAAATAATACCCAGTTATAGTCATAGCAGCAGGTTTGTCCAGGGAATGGGCTCCAGAAAACGGTATTTTTGCTACTTTCCATTGACTGGTATCTCTATAATTACTTCTTCTAAGCCTACCTTTGAGCCTCCGAGCCAGTTCCTGGGTGAAGAGAATGTTAGCTAACTTGCTGTGACAGTAGGCCAGACCCGCATGGTAGAATTTCTCGCCCTGAAGGTTATGGAAGTGGATCCTTCCCAGGTGATGTGCTAGGGAAGACACATTCACTATCCTCGATGGGGCTGATTCCTTCAGCTTCTCTAGCAGCAGATGGGTCAGGAGGAAGTGACCTATGGGAAAAACTAGAATTAACAGAGTTCAGGACCAATGCCAGGGTGAAGGGAGTCATAGTGACCCTTGGAGAGAACACAGGAACAAGGCTTTTTGCCTTATTAATTCATTATAAACTGCAGAACAAGGTCAGGGAGCGTCTGGGGAAATAGGACAGCCATCCCTCCATGAGGGGGGTCTGGATTATGTGAATATGAACTCTTGTCTCCTTCCAACTTGGATTAGTATCACTCTTGAAGAGCAGGCAGCCTCTGCCTGATGCTGGTCATGAGGTTCCCCACAAAGAAAGCAGCACAGCCCCCAGTCCAATGAGGCTGTTCAAAAAGGCCCCAAGGTAAGTTGAATCTGGATTGCAAATTAAAAAGTGGGTGGCACCTTGAGGAGGCCCAAGTTTATCTCTGAGCTATCACGAAAGGACCAGAATGTTCACTATCCACTTATGGTCTCTTAGGGCCCAGAAGCAGCTCAGTCTGACCCCTAGGTTTTTCAAGAAGAACTTTAAGCTTCTTCTAGTTTTGTGATGAGACTAGATTTCTTACCCAAGTGGTTGACTCCCATGTGCATCTCAAAGCCATCTGCTGTCTTAGAGTAGGGACACATCATCACTCCTGCGTTGTTGATCAAAATGTGTAGATGTTTCTCCTCTGCAGGGAAGAGGAGATGTGAGGGGGAAGCAGCCAGCCATAGCAGTTACATCTGAGAAATCTGCCTTACATCCGGGCTTTGAAAATGGGGATGCATAACTTACTTTACTCTTCCTCCATTTCTCCTTCATATGTGGTTTGTATCATTTTTCATTGTTTAAGACTTTCATTGTTTACCTACTACAGAGCAAAATTCCATCTTACACAACCAAGTTGCCTTTCCGATCTTTCCATTTAGGGAGCTACTCACTCACTGCTTTGGGGGAAAGTTCTGTTCACATTTCCTAATAGAAGGACTTCCCGAGCTGAATCAGAAGAGTCAAAGCAAGAACTAACAGGCTGTTCTGTACACACCCCTTGCCACCGGAGAACTCCAAAAGGTGCCAAAAGAAATATTGGTTTCAACTCTTTGTTGCATCTGGCAACTCTTTTCGTGGTTTATTTTCTCACATGATTTGTAGTTTCTAACTATGAGCTCATATCTATAGACATTTTTTACCTAGGGAGGCCAAGATCCATGTGTTATGAGGGGTTATGCCTACAGAGTACTCTTGGGTTTGATTTTGATGTGATACTACAGGGTTTTATGTTAACTCCTCAGCTCAAGATTCTTACACTGTTTGATGATGTAATAAATTCTCCCCCATAGATGATGCCAACTTGAGGTTCTAATATTTTGCAGTTGACTCTCTAACCACTATGTCCTAAAGAGAAGATAAGCTTCTTTGCCATGTCTTGGATCTGGTGGCCTGTTTTTTTTAAGCCCCCATACCATGGACCTGATGAGTTTTTGTGAGTCTCAACCTTATGTGGAGCCCAAGATATAGCTCCCCACTCTCAGGGCCTGAGGCCTCATCTCCTTTCAGTCTTTAGACTCCAGATCCTAAAGCTCATGTTGAGTTCTGATACTCCTGTGAAGTTTTTGGCTTTAGTTCTTATGCACTGCTATGACTTTTTAAACTCCTTTTTTGTTGCTGCTTCTTGAGGATTCCCACTTGTTACTAAGGAGTTCAGCTATG